>NC_045965.1:61107854-61435354 GCF_010909765.2 Amblyraja radiata | reverse complement strand
CCGATTTATTCCTCTCTTGATTTTATACACTTCTATGAGATCACCCCTCATCCCCCTGCGCTCCAAGGAATAGTGTTCCAGCCTGCCCCACCTCTCCCTATAGCTCAGATCCTCGTAAATCCTCGCAAACATTATGTTATATAATTGTGTTGACAGAGTCAATCGTGGACAATCTTTTAACTCTTTGTCCTATCATCAAAACATAAATTCAAACTAGTTCAATGTGATATGAAGATGTACATCGACATCTCATAAGCAACTCTATAAGCACGCACATTAGACTCAGAAACAGCTTCTTCCCCTCTGAACAGTCCTTCTATAACATAGAAACATAGAAAATACGTGCAGGAGTAGGCCATTCGGCCCTTCGAGCATGCACCACCATTCAATATGATCATGGCTGATCATCCAACTCTGTATCCCATCCCTGCCTTCTCTCCATACCCCCTGATACCTTTAGCCACAAGGGCCACATCTAACTCCCTCTTAAATATAGCCAATGAACTGGCCTCAACTACCTTCTGTGGCAGAGAATTCCAGAGATTCACCACTCTCTGTGTAAAAAATGTTTTTCTCATCTCGGTCCTAAAAGATTTCCCCCTTATCCTTAAACTGTGACCCCTTGTTCTGGACTTCCCCAACATCGGGAACAATCTTCCTGCATCTAGCCTGTTCAACCCCTTAAGAATTTTGTAAATTTCTATAAGATCCCCCCTCAATCTTCTAAATTCTAGCGAGTACTAGCCGAGTCTATCCAGTCTTTCTTCATGTGAAAGTCCTGACATCCCAGTAATCAGTCTGTTGAACCTTCTCTGTACTCCCTCTTTGGCAAGAATGTCTTTCCTCAGATTAGGAGACCAAAACTGTACGCAATACTTCAGGTGTGGTCTCACCAAGACCCTGTACAACTGCAGTAGAACCTCCCTGCTCCTATACTCAAATACTCATAAGCTAGGGTGTTGTCCGACTCACCTCTAGCTCATTGGAGACATTAGACTTTGTCCATGGAACTGATACACTACAATGCTGAGAACCATATTCTGTACTCCATATCTTCCCCTTTGTTCTATCCTATTTGAGTTTCATATGTATCAAATTATCTGACCTGTTTGGATGGCATGCAAAACAAAGCTTATCACTGCACAATGATAAACCTAAACAGCCCATCGAGTCCACGACGACCACCATTCCCCGTACACTAACACTATCCTACTCACCAGGGACAATTTTACCATTTTTACTGAAGCCATTTCTCCTACAAACCGGTACATCTTTGGATACCGGAACTCCTGGAGAAAACATACGCCGTCGCGGGGAGAATGTACAAACTCCTTACAGACAGCACACATCATGAGGATCGAATCCGGGTTTCTGGCGCTTTAAAGCAGCAATTCTATCACCACGCCACCGTGCCGACCCTCAACCTAAACCCAAACCTGATTAATTCACTTCAGATCTCACCTGGATTTTTTCAAGAAGCATTTCATTATGTTTGATGCTTGGTTTAATGGCAATCACAAGGTTTCTGTATCCATTATCCACCAAGCTTAGTCCAAAGCAGCTCTCAATGTAGGTACACAAAGACAGGTGAACACTAAGTTAAAGGGTTTTCCCAGCACCATCGTTCCACTGACGTTCTGCTCTGCTCATCGTCGCTTGCTGAAATGAACCAAGACGAATGAATGCAGTTGCACCCAAAGATCCTATAGCGGAGCAAGGTAGACCACTCCTCCGAAATCCAATGGACTGACGTGTAGTACGTCTTAATGCGACACGCGACTTCCCGTATGCCACCCGCTGAAATCCAAAGCAAAGATTATAGAGCTCCTCTATAATCTTTGATCCAAAGCAAAGATCCTCAAGTATCTTGTAGCGGGAACAGCCCCCTCCTTTGCGTAGTTTCCCTTGCATTGTATTGTGCAGTTTCCCTTGTATTGCTTTAACACACACTGCACAAAATTAAATTTAACGTATATATATGTTATATATTTATATGAATGTGTGTCTGTGTGTGAGAGGCAAGTTAGAGATAATAAAGTTTATTCTCATGGATCAGAAGCAACTTTGATTTAAATAATCACTATTAATTCATTTGTCTTGTAGGATGATATACATAAACCATAAAGGCAATTATATATATAATTATATAGTAATAATAAATATATGCATATATATATATTTATACACATACATATATACACACATGCATATATATACATACATACATACACACGTAATCACATACATATGCACACATACAAATGCACACATACATGTGGATACATTTATATGCATACATACACACATATATAAACATATATATACATGCATATATACACACATATACATATGCATGCATATATACACATACATGCATATATACACATACATATATATTTATACATATGATCATTTTCCAACGATCAATAGATTTACGATCAGTTCCTGTGGATTGGAGGATAGCTAATGCTATCCCACTTTTCAAGAAAGGAGCGTGAGGGAAAACGGGGAATTACAGACCAGTTAAGCCCGACTTTGGTGGTGTGAAAGATGCTGGAGTCAATTATTAAAGATGTATTAATGGGGCATTTGGATAGCAGTAAAAGGATTAGTCCAAGTCAACATGGATTTATGAAAGGGAAATCATGTTTGACTAATCTTCTGGATTTTTTTTCCGCAAGGCTTGGTGTTGGGGCCGCAATTGTTTACCATATATATTAATGATTTGGAAAAGGGAATTAAGAGCAAAACTAATGCATACATACCTACATATTTAAATTCATCTGATAAGTTGGTCAAATAACATGGGCACCTTCTTGCTTTTTTTGAGACATGGATTTTTTAAATGTGAATGTCTCATAGCAACACATTTGTGGGTCAGCAGTATTTTGTACCAACCCCCACAATTTCAAATAATTCTAAATTGAACTTCTTAAACAAGGAAAACAATTTTTATTTACATCATTTTGTGTGGCTGTCAAGGTGGCTGTGTTGACTGTAATTATGAGACTGCCGGGCAGTATCACTGTGAATGGCGGTGGCTGTGTGTTTTAATGCAAGTGTGAAAAGGAGAGTAAATTTAAAGAGACAATGTGAGAACCATCAGGGTTTCATCCAAGAACCAATTTAAAGGCAAGGTTCCATCAATTACAGTATTTTAATTGAAAATCTTACTCTTAATATTCTTCCTAATTAGGCTTTTTGTGTTCCCTCTTGAACCTTGTGTCTCCCAGAGCTTCTGGGGAGGTTCTGGAGATACAATAATCCAATCTTGAGGCAAATAACCATATTTAAAACTGGCATTGCCTCTGCCTTTAATTCTACATTCTCCGAGGATGCTGGATGCCGCGACAATCTCTTGCAACAAGTACAGAAAGGCAGTCAACTGCAAAAAGATCAAAGAGAGGAAAGAGTATGGGAAAGGCTTTTCAGAATCATAATCAGATTTTATTTGCCAAGTATGTTTTGCAACATACGAGGAATTTCATTGGCCAGGTCAGTCATACAATTAAAAGCAACAGCACTCAAAAACACATTTTAATACGGACATTCACCACAGTGACTCCTACACATTCCTCACTGTGATGGAAGGCGAAATAAAGTTCAAGTCCCTTCCTTTTGTTCTTCCTCGGTCGGGGGCCTCAAGCCCCCCGTTCAAACTCCGTTCAATGGTGAACTCCTCTTGGTCTCCAGGCCTATAGTGCTGCACAAATCAAAGCACCACATGCATCTATTTATTCCCTTTTCACATGGTTCATGCAGCTGGATATTAACTTGCCGACATGGAAAGAGATGCAGTGAGCATTCAATAGTTCAGACTTCTGGGTGAATTAAGGGGCTGCTTGATGGGCTGAGGTTAATCAAGATTGGCTGATTGGCATTCTTTTGGAAGAACTGATGGAAGTTCTTATGGAAAAGCTGATGAACGGACTACGGGATGAGCTGGTGGGCTCGAGGATTGCTGGATGAGTGTTCTAGAAACATAGAAAATAGGTGCAGGAGGAGGCCATTTGGCCCTTCGAGCCAACACCGCCATTCATTGTGATCATGGCTGATCAGCCCCAATCGATAACCCGTGCCTGCCTTCTCCCCATATCCCTTGATTCCACTAGCCCCTAGAGATCTATCTAACTCTCTCTTAAATCCAGCCAGCGATTTGGCCTCCACTGCCCTCTGTGGCAGGGAATTCCACAAATTCACAACTCTCTGAGTGAAAACGTTTTTTTTCACCTCAGTCTTAAATAGCCTCCCCTGTGTTCTAAGACTGTGGCCCCTGGTTCTGGACTCGCCCAACATTGGGAACATTTTTCCTGTATCTAGCTTGTTCAGTCCTTTTATTCATTTATGTTTCTATAAGATCCCCTTGCATCTAACAAGAGTGTTTTATTGTCATGTAGAACAATTTCCTGCATCTAGCTTGTCCCAGATAGAACAATTAAATTCTTAGTTTCAGCAGCACAACAGAATCTGTAAACATAGTACACTGTAAACACTATGATAAGAAACCCCCTCATCCTTCTAAACTCCAGTGAATACAAGCCTAGTCTTTTTAATCTTTCCTCATATGACAGTTCTGTTAGGTTATTTGATGGTTAGGACAGGTTTAGAGGGGTAAGGGCCAAATGCAGGCATGTGGGACTAGTGTAGATGGGACATGTTGGCCAGCGTGGGCAAGTTGAGCTGAAGGGCCTGCTTCTACGCTGTGAGACTCTATGACTAGGTGATCTGTTGAGGCTGGTGGTATGCCATGAGGAACAATGGGCATGGACCTTTGTAAACCACCACCTGGTTGAGTCTCCTTGAGTCACCATCGGCATTGATAACATCAGTCAAGGGTTGATCTGCAAAAAACAAGTTGGTCTCATTCTTGTTCTCTCATGCGATACAGGCAGCAGCTCTGAACTGCCTGTGTTTGCCCTCTTGGCTGTCTTGTCAAATTACGCTGGAGATTGGAGTCACTCCTGAAACAAACAGTGCCTTGTGATCCACAGGGGAAAAAATAAAATCTAAATGCAGAACAATGGATGGTTTAAATCAAAGAAAATGAAACAAAGAGGCCATTAGAGCAATACCGATCGAGGAAACTGAGAGCAGATTTTACAATGCATTTAAACCTCTCCCATTTTTATGAGATGCATTCCTGGAATATGTAGGAAGTTTATTGTAACCTAGCTCCCTAGTGGATTAAGGGCGGCATGGTGGTGCAGCGGTAAAGTTGCTGCCTTACAGTGTCTGTACAGAGTTCGTACATTCTCCCCGTGACTGAATGGGTGTTCTCCAAGATCTTCGGTTTCCTCCCACACTCCAAAGACATACAGGTTTGTAGGCTTGGTATAAGTGTAAATTGTCCCTAGTGTGTGTAGGATGGTGTTAGTGTGCGGGGATCGCTGGTCAAAGCGGACGCGGTGGGCCAAAAGGCCTGTTTCCGCGCTGTATCTCTGTAAGAAATAGAAGCAAGGATAAGCCATCTAAATTCACACCACCATCAGTAAGATAATTGTTGATCCTGCACCTCAACACCTTATTCCCACATTCTCTCCATTATCCTTCATCCTTTTCGTATTTGAAAAAAAATATCTCTCCTTTCAAGGACTCGACTTCCACCATCTCACACGATCAAGAATTCCAAGATTCCCAGCCCTTGAGTGAAGAAACTGCTCCTTGTCTCATTACTAAATATCATGACCCATATTCTGAGACTTTGGCCCTCGTTCTAGATCACCAGACCAGCCGCAATCTCCACCCACGAGTCCAATCTAAACAGAGATAGACACAAAATGCTGGAGTAACTCAGTGGGTCAGGCAGCATCTCTGGAGAAAAGGAATAGGTGACGTTGCAGGTCGGAAGCCTTCTTCAGACTGCGTTCTGACACTACTTCTACTTCTTCTTCTTGCGTATGGTGTGCACAGCCTAAAGTTGTAGGACAACTTGTTCTATTTGATCTTATTTGACTGTGCACACCGGGTTGATTGCATTTGTTGAAACAGGGCGGACCACATGAAGGTTGCAATCTCCCACCCCGCGTTCTGACACCAAAGAGCAAAATGTCCAACGTAGATACAATAATAAATATATCGCCATTTGCATTAGTTTTATGCAGTTAACAAATCACAATTTCACACAATGTACATAAGACGGCAGTTATTTGACAAATACTCTGCAGTTCGGTGCAGGAGATCTTGTCGACGAGTATTCTGGACCCACTGTTGACATCTGAAATTACAGGAGATATCATTTAGGATTAACTAATAAGAAAAAAGATGATCATAACTACATGCCTGAACAATGGATGATATATCATTTAAATGCAATTGTTTTCAGTTGTGTGGAGAGACCTGTATATTGAAGATGCTTTTTGCCTCTAATATGTCAATTTACCTTAAATGTAGAAGAGCTTATTAAAATATTCTTTTTTTTTTTTTGAAAATATTTTTTATTGGAGATAGGTACATAACCTAATTACATCATTACAGTCTTTACATTTTAAATTGATAATATTGTCAATTATTATTACATAGTCTCCAATACTTTTTGCCTTTTTTTTTTTTTAAACTAGATAGAACTAAAGAGATAGATGAAGTAAAGAAAGAAAAGAAAGAGAAGAAAAAAAAAAAAAAAAAAAAAAAAAAAAAAGAAAAAGGAAAAAGATAGTTAAAGAAGAATGGAAAAATTTATTAAAATAAAAAAGACTTCATTCGAGATATATTCGTACATTTCAGAGTATAGTATTTCATCCGTTCTTTAGCCCGCGTGCTAGTCAGGTTCCTGTGCTGAACCATTCTGACCCTTTAAGTAATCAATAAAAGGAGACCATGTTCCAACGAATAATTCCTGTTTGTCCAACAGGGAAAATCTGATTCTTTCCACGTTTAAGGTCTCCGTCATTTCTATAATCCACATTTTGATTGTGGGGGCCGTAGGGCCTTTCCAAAATTTTAGAATTAATTTTTTTCCTGTTATTAAACTATAATCAATAAAGTTTCTTTGTGTTGTTCTAAGTGTTTGATTTAATTCTAATATTCCGAGTATTATTAATTTTGGATCTGGGTCCAATTGTGTGCTGGTTACTTTAGATATTATACTAAAAATGTTTACCCAGAATTTTTTAATTTTTATACAGTTTGCAAACATATGAGATAATGTAGCTTCTAAATGTTGACATTTATCACATATAGGTGAGATATGTTGAAAAATGTTATGTAGTTTTGTTTTTGAATAATGTAACCTATGTATTACTTTAAATTGTATTAGAGAATGTCTGGCGTTTAGTGAACACTGATGTATGTGTTGCAAACTTTCTTCCCAAGTATCTTTCGTTATTACTTGATTTAATTCTTTTTCCCATGTTTGTCTGTGTAAGTCCGTCGAAGGAATGTCACTGTCTAATAAGATATTATATATATAAGATATTAATTTTTCTGTATTAGGATGTTTGTTCCAACATTCATCAAGAATTTCTGAATTTCTAATTCGAAAATTTTGGGAGTTCGATTTTACATAATCTCTAAGTTGAAGATATCTGAAATAATCATTTCCTCGAAGTCCATAAGTCTGTTGCAATTCCTGAAATGTCAGAAAAGTGCCTTCCTTGTAAAGTTGTCCCATATTTTTAATTCCATAATTCTTCCATTGTGTAAAACCCCCGTCCAACCATGAAGGCTTAAACAAAGGATTATTCACAATTGGAAGAAAAAGTGATAAATTATCTAATTTTAATGTCTTTTTTAATTGTTTCCAAATTCGTATAGCACTAAATATTATAGGGTTTTCCCTATAAATTTTTTTGTTTAATTTAGACGTAGCAAATAATATCGAACCGATATCAAAAGGTAAACAATCTTCCTTTTCCATTTTTAACCAGTCTGGTTGATGATCTATTTCTTCCAACCAGAAATTCATATTTTTAATATTAACTGCCCAGAAATAAAACAAAAAATTGGGTAAAACCAAGCCTCCATTTATTTTTGATTTACACAAGTGTCTTTTGTTTATCCTATGATTCTTATAATCCCAGATAAAATCATTAACAATAGAGTCCAATTTTTTTTTAAAGTTTTTTGCCAGATATATCGGAATTGTCTGAAAAAGATATAATATTTGCGGTAAAAAAATCATTTTTATGGCATTGATTTTGCCTACCATTGAGATAGGAAGTGTTTTCCAGTATTGAATATTCTTATGTAGTTTGTTCAGTAATGGGGGGAAATTTGCTTTAAATAATGATGTATATATCTTAGTTACATAAATACCTAGATATTTAAATTTTTCATTTACTATTTTAAATGGAAATTGTTGTATTGTCTGTTTGCTATGTTCCCTTATTGGCATAATTTCACTTTTATTCCAATTTATTCTGTATCCTGAAAGTGAACCAAATTGGGTTATTAGCTTTAATAAGTTTGGAATACTAATTTCAGGTTTTGTAATGTAAATTAATACATCATCTGCGTATAGAGAAATTTTATTCACTGTGTCCTTTGTGTTATACCCATGTATTTCCGGATGCCCCCTAACTCTTTCTGCCAGTGGCTCAATAGCAAGCGCAAATAATAATGGAGATAATGGGCATCCTTGTCTACAACCTCTAGATAGGCTAAATTTAGGTGACAACCTTTGGTTTGTAAATATTCTAGCCGTGGGATTTGTATATAACAGTTTTATCCATGTACAGAATTTCTCCCCTAGCTGCATATTTTCCATCACCGAAAATAAATAAGGCCATTCGACCTGATCAAATGCTTTTTCAGCGTCAAGTGAAATTATTGCTAGATCTTCATTAATAATTCTCTTGGAATATATAATATTAAATAATCTTCTTAGATTATAATATGAGTACCGTTTCTGAATAAAGCCTGTTTGGTCAGGGTGTATTAATTTATTCATCACTGTACTTAATCTATGCGCTAGTATTTTAGTTAAAATTTTCTGATCTGTATTTAAAAGTGCAATTGCTCTGTATGATCCCGGGTCTTCCAGATCTTTATCAGCTTTAGGAATAAGTGTTATTATTGATTCATTTAAAGTGTCTGGAAGTTTCTGTTGAGTATATATATACTCATACAGTCTTTGTAAACGTGGGCTAAGCAAATCATAAATTTTTTTATAAAATTCGGAACCTAAACCATCTGGTCCTACTGCTTTACCATTTTTTAAAGAGCCAATAGACTCCTCAATATCCTTTATCGTAATCTCCCTTTCTAATAATTCTCTATCGTTTGAATCTAAACCTTTTAAATTACATTTTATTAAAAAATCTGCTATTCCTTCTGATTGTGCTACGGTTTTAGTTGAATAAAGGTTATGATAGTATTGGAGAAATCTATCATTTATGTCCTTGGGCATTTTTAATAATTCTCCTGTCTCTGTTCTAATTTTATGAATTGTTTTTTCCCCTTCCATTTTTCGTAACTGACGTGCTAATAATTTTTGTGGTTTGTCTCCAAATTCAAAATGTAGTTGTTTGGTTTTTTGATAAAGTTTTATTACTTGTTCTGAATACATTTTATTTAATTTATATTTCAATGCAGCAATTTTATTATGTTTTAAAGTAGATGGCATTCTCGCATTTTCTATATCTAGTTGCTTGATTTCAATTTCCAATGTTTGTTGCTTAATCCTGTTCTCTTTATTATAAAATGCTTGAGCAGAAATTAATGTACCTCGAACATACGCTTTAAACGTTTCCCACATAAGAGAAGTAGGTGTGTCCGGGTTGTCATTTACCTCAAAAAATATTTGAATCTGTTTAATAATATATTCCTGGCATGATCTTTCGTTCAAAATTTGTGGGTTAAATCTCCAATATGCTTGTTTCTCGGACATTCCATTTAATTTAATCATGAATGTTACAGGTGCGTGATCTGAGATTATAATGTTATGGTATTTTGAATTATAAATAAATGGGATAAACGTAGAGTCAACTAAAAAATAATCTATTCTTGAGTATGTTTTGTGCACTGGTGAGTAAAATGAATATTCCCGTCCAGTTGGGTTTTCTATTCTCCAGACATCCTTAATATTAGTGGTATTAATAAATGAATTTAGAAATACACTTGATTGAGATTTTACTTTTTTTTGCCTTGATGATCTATCTAAGTATGGATCTAATGTACAATTGAAGTCTCCTCCAATTATTAATTTATATTGTGTAAATTCAGGAATTTTATTAAATGTTTTATTAAAAAACTTGGGGTTATCAAAATTAGGCCCATAAACATTAAGAAGAATCACTTTTTCTCCATTTAACTCTCCAACTAATATAATATATCTACCATCAATATCCACTATTGTTGAAGAGTTCTTAAAAGGTATTCCTTTACGAATTAGTATTGCAACTCCTCTGGACTTATGGGAAAAGGAGGAATGATATGATTCAGCGATCCACTTAGCTTTAAGTCTATGTTGAGATTCCTTTTTAAGGTGTGTTTCTTGTAGAAATATTATATCTGTTTTGATTAAATTTAGATGTGCCAAAACTTTACCTCTCTTAATTGGTTCATTAATTCCCTTGACATTCCAACTACAAAATGTTATTCCCTGACCCCCTCTTATCATATTAACATCTTGCATATTGTTTCTAAGGTGGTCTATAACCGATCAGAAGGTACAACACATAGAACCTGACCCTGCTCCCGAACCTCAAATAGATGAATTTAAAATCATATACATCGCTCTTCCGAACACATCTCCTTGTATTAGTCTTATTTTTCCATTCAAACATTAAGTTATAAAAATATTTAAAGTGAAAAAAGTGATAGAGTTGGTTAGTATAGGGTGAAAGAAAAAGAACTACATCTACAATTAGTGTAGTTAGTGATAGCCACACTAACGTGGCTAGAATTCTAAAGACTTCCGTAGCCTTTGTAAAAAAAAAATTTCCAGCTCCGTGCCCGAAGAAAAAAAAAAAAAAGATTATTTCTAACATTCAAATAACTTCTTTGGGAGTAACAAACTTATTTACATATCCATACATACACACACACAATATACACACATATATATATACACATATATATATATATATATATATATATATATATACCCATATGTATACATACATAAGCACGTAACCCTGCAGAAAAGTTCAAAAACAGCAAAAATTCACAACGTTATTATTCTCACATATCATATTAATTTTTTCGCTAAATCTATAAATTTAATTTTAAATCGAAAAATAAAGAGAAAAACCGTTACTTTTTTAATGACGTAATCTAATTTACCTCTTGCATATCTTCCTATATAATATAAGTATGTAATTCATTTCTACGTTAATCGAAGACTATTAATTATTAATCATTGTTATCAATCATATACAGTATTAAATTTTTATGAGAAATGTTAATGTTAATAATTTTAGTGGTAATATAGATATTTAATAAGTATTAGTTGTTACATATATAGTTAGGCATGAATATACAGGTAATAATATTGATTAATAAACAAAAATACAAAGATCACGGTTTTATCCAATGTCCTCCGTCCATTTCGGTTTCCGAATGTCCTTAAAGCTCTTAAAAGAACTTTAAAGGTCCTTTTAGATCTGGCTTGACTCCTAAGGAGTAATGTAAATTCTTCAGTCTATGGTCATGTTACTGACTTCTTTGGCATATTCCAGTGCTTTTTCATGGTCTGTAAAAAAGTGCTCCTTGGACTTGTAGAGGACTCTTAGTCTTGCGGGGTAAAACAAGCTGTATTTCAAATCAGGTACATTCTTCAGTATTCTCTTTGTATCAGTGAACAGCGCTCTTTTCTTGAAGACTTCTGCCGGATAATCTCGGTAAATACTGAATCTCGCACCTTCAAAAAGGAGCTGTCCGCCTCGAACAATTTTCTTCATTATATCATCAAATTCATGATCCAATTGCACCTTTACGATAATTTGTCTTGGACGGGCATCATCTTGTGTACGACGTCCCTGCGCTCTGAGCTCGACCGAGTGAAGGTTTGTGATCCAATTTTAAGGCTTTTTGTAATAGGTCTGCCACAAAATCCCGAGTGCCCATTTCCTTCTCACTTCCTTCTTTCACCCCTACAATTCTTAGATTCTTACGTCTTTGACGCCCCTCCAAATCAATACACTTATCATTTAATTTGATCACCATATCGGAGAGGCGTTGGTTTTCAGTAAGGAGTCGACTTACAGTTTCCGCACTTGTCGTCACCGATTTCTCAAGTTCGGTTATCGCTGTTTTATGCTGATCAAGTATGTGATAAATGGGGTCCACCTCCGTTTTAACCTTCGTTTCCACCGAAACAAGCCTGGTTTCCAGCACTTCCATCTGATCCTTGATCTCTTCCTCCCTCGTCTTCTTCCAGATTTCCAGCATTTGTTGAACGGTAGAAAGCATTTCTGCTTTAAAATCTACCTTAAAAGAGTCAAGTTCCTCTTTAAACTTCTCTCCAAACTTCTCTCCAAAGGTTTTCATTTCGGCAGAGAGAAAGATTTTAAGATCCTCCATTTCAGACTTTTTCGGTTTCGTTTTCTTCGGAGGGTCTTCCTGGGCCGTCGTTGTAACTGAGGTCGAGGCCTCTGTAGGGCCTTCCTCTTCCTTCTGCGGTTTCCCTTTACCGACTTTTTTTTGTGTCCCACGGGGGGGGGGGTATGTTGTACCGACGACATACCATAAAGTCGCGCGCCTGATGACGTCACGCAGGCAGCCGTTCAGATCGCGATCGCTGCAGGTAAGACCCCATTTTCTCCCGTTTTAAATTTCTTCGGCACGGAGCTAGTTGGCGCTGGACTCAAGCCTCCATAGCGCCACCGGAAGTCTCCGTGTTGTATCTCTAAACTAAACTAAACTATTCAAGAACCTCACCAAATCCCATTTTTAATGATGTTATCTAAACTTACTTTGTTTTTCAGTTGTTTCAGGTCTTTCATGACTCTGTCAACCTGGTGCCCAGACTGATTCATTTGCTCATTTTCTATCTTGTCGGAGGTAGTTTCAAGAGGTCGATCTGGTCTCTGCATCATAAGAGACAAACATTACATGCATAATGTCCAACATAAATATAATTGTGAAATTTCAGACAAGATGTATTTACAGTACAGATTTTAGGTTTAGGTTTCTTATTGTCATGTGTACCGAGGTGCAGTGAAAAGCTTTGTTTTGCATGCTATCCAAACAGCTCAGATATACCATCAAGTCAAACACAAAAACAATAGATGGAGTAAGGTGAAGGGAGAAGATACAGAGTGCAAATCATAAGAACATAAGTGATAGGAGTAGAATTAGGACATTCGGCCCATCGATTCTACTCTACTATTCATTCATGGCTGATCTATCTCTCCCTCCTAAACCCAATCTCCTGCCTTCTCCCCATAACCCCTGTCACCCGTACAAATAAAAAAACTCTGACACCTGTATTAATCAAGAATCTATCTATCTCTGCTTTTTAAATGTATTCACGATGCTACCAGAATATTTCAGTGAAAGAATAATACATTTTACTTCGGAGTCACGTGAGTGACTACGTGAAGAGCCCGCTCAGCACGCATGCGCGGCATTGCGTTCAGCAGTGCAACAGCGGCCGCAGCGGGAGTCAGGCGCTCCCGCTGCAGTTTAAAAGATGGACCGTCAGGTAAGTTACTCTGAGGTCGGTTTTTCTTTTGCAAGTAGAGCCTTCTGATTTGTTTTTCAGACATGAAGAAAAGGCTCTCGAAGAAATCTGTCCCCCGCTCGACTCCGGAGGAGCGTTACATCTGTGGGGGGCAGCAGGCGGTAGGACTGCTTACCCAGCGCTCCGCCATCCCCGACACCGGGCCGAGCCCAGTCCCGCTAGCGCCTGAGCAGCGGGCTGGTTGTATAGCCACCAGGAAGAGCATCCGGCCGGTGGTTTCCGACTCGTCGGACGGGGACGTCTCACCACCCGTTCGGGGGAGAGACAGCCGCCTGAGCCGCATGGAGCGGCTCCTGGAGCAGGTGCTCCAGCGAGACTCGCTGCGTGAGGGGCAGTCTCGCAGGGGGTGTTCAGGCACTCCCTGCACAGTGCCTTGTGCACTGGCCATCGCTTCCTCCTCACCCGAGGGCAGCTTTGGCGACCAGGACTGGGCTGGTCAGGAAGAGGGGACGCTGGCTGAAGAAGTCGTGAGTATGCAAGGGGTGCAGGACCAGGAAGAGCTGCTGGGTGTGGTGGGCCGCTACGTGGCAACCCCACATGCAGGAAGGCCATTAGAGCCTAAACTAGCGGCCAGCATTAACCACCTCTCCAACAGGCCCCTACAGGAGCAGATGGTTAATGAGGCCTTAGAATTGTACACAGCTCCAGAAAATTGTGAGTCTCTCAAAGTGCTGCTGTCAACAGCCAAATCTGGGGGCACGTCGGGACAAATATTCGGAACTAGGAGCTGAAACTGCAGCGGATCCTCAGGCTCCTGACGTCAGCCATCACATCATTTGCTCGTTCTGTGGACAATACGGAGATGACCACAAACCAACTCTCGCGCTGTTGTGCAACACGCAGTTCGAGATAAATAACCTCCGTAAAGAAATTATAGGACCTGCACTAAATCCAAAATTCGCGGAGTTGTGCAAAACCCCAGCCACTGAGCCAGACACACTGCTCTTTGGCAAAGACCTCACGAAAAAAAGTAAAGGATATGGAAGAGGCCTCTAAAAAAAACAAAAAACTTTCGGTCTCATGAGGGCAGGCCCCGGGACGAACAAACCCAAAACAACAATACCCAAGCGGCAGCACCCCATCGCGTCCACCAGTCGACGTCTACCCTATGGGACTGGTGAAAGCTCTTGGTCCGCATATCACCACCTGAAGTCTTTTTTAGACCAAGGCCGAGAGCGGACCTCATGGAAAATACGCCACCCCCAAACATCACCGCCATGTCAGACAACGCGCAAGACTCGCTGGTCTGGGAAGAGACAGAAGAAACACCCATAACCATGGAGGTACAGTGGCTTGCAAAAGTATTCATACCCCTTGAACCTTTCCACATTTTGTCACGTTACAACCATAAACATAAATGTATTTTATTGGGATTTTATGTGATAGACCAACACAAAGTGGCGCATAATTGTGAAGTGGAAGGAAAATGATACATGGTTTTCAAATTTTTTTACAAATATAAAACTGAAAAGTGTGGCATGCAAAAGTATGCAGCCCCCTTTACTCTGATACCCCTAAATTAAATCCAGTGCAATCAATTGCCTTCAGAAGTTACCTAATTAGTAAGTAGAGTCCACTTGTGTGTAATCTAATCTCAGTATAAATACAGCTGTTCTGTGAAGGCCTCAGAGGTTTGTTAGAGAACATTAGTGAACAAACAGCATCATGAAGCCCAAGGAACACGCCAGACAGGTCAGGGATAAAGTTGTGGAGAAGTTTAAAGCAGGGTTAGGTTATAATAAAATATCCCAAGCTTTGAACATCTCACGGAGCACTGTTCAATCCATCATCCGAAAATGGAAAGAGTACGGCACAACTGCAAACCTACCAAGACATGGCCGTCCACCTAAACTGACAGGCCGGGCAATGAGAGCATTGATCAGAGAAGCAGCCAAGAGGCCCATGGTAACTCTGGAGGAGCTGCAGAGATCCACAGCTCAGGTGGGAGAATCTGTCCACAGGACAACTATTAGTCGTGCACTCCACAAATCGGGCCTTTATGGAAGAGTGGCAAGAAGAAAGCCATTGTTGAAAAAAAGCCATAAGAAGTCCCGTTTGCAGTTTGCCACAAGCCATGTGGGGGACAAAGCAAACATGTGGAGGAAGGTGCTCTGGTCAGATGAGACCAAAATTGAAGTTTTTGGCCTAAATGCAAAACGCTATGTGTGGCGGAAAACTAACTGCACATCACCCTGAACACACCATCCCCACTGTGAAACATGGTGGTGGCAGCATCATGCTGTGGGGATGCTTTTCTTCAGCAGGGACAGGGAAGCTGGTCAGAGTTGATGGGAAGATGGATGGAGCCAAATACAGGGCAATCTTGGAAGAAAACCTGTTAGAGTCTGCAAAAGACTTGAGACTGGGGCGGAGGTTCACCTTCCAGCAGGACAACGACCCTAAACATACAGCCAGAGCTACAATGGAATGGTTTAGATCAAAGCATATTCATGTGTTACAATGGCCCAGTCAAAGTCCAGACTTAAATCCAATTGAGAATCTCTGGCAAGACTTGAAAATTGCTGTTCACAGACGCTCTCCATCCAATCTGACTGAGCTTGAGCTATTCTGCAAAGAAGAATGGGCAAAAATGTCAGTCTCTAGATGTGCAAAGCTGGTAGAGACATACCCCAAAAGACGTGCAGCTGTAATTGCAGCGAATGGTGGTTCTACAAAGTATTGACTCAGGGGGGCTGAATACTTTTGCACGCCACACTTTTCAGTTTTTTATTTGTAAAAAAATTTGAAAACCATGTATCATTTTCCTTCCAATTCACAATTATACACCACTTTGTGTTGGTCTATCACATCAAATCCCAATAAAATACATTTAAGTTTGTGGTTGTAACGTGACAAAATGTGGAAAAGTTCAAGGGGTATGAATACTTTTGCAAGCCACTGTAGGTGGGTCTGGTTCCTACCAGCATATAGAAAGTAGGGGCGCAATACTAACAGGGGTGGGAGATTACACCTGTTTAAGGAAGCATGGGAGTCTATCACGAGTGACAAGTATATACTCAATAGCATTAGTGGATACAAAATACAATTTATACTAAATAAATTGCCACCAGTTCAACATTCACCCCAGAGGATCTTTTCCCTCTCAGTTAAAGAGAAACGAGAGGGACAAGCTGAACTGGTGAGACTAATCACTAAGGGTATCATGGGAAAAAACAAAACATTAACCCTTGGAATTTGTGTCAAATATATTCACTAAAACTAAAAAAGATGGTGGGTGTCGCATCATCATTGACTTAACTTCACTAAATATGTTTGTTAAGTAAGTACATTTCAAAATGGAAACGTTTGTTACTGCCAAACAACTGATTTCCAAAGGATACTTCATGGCAAGCATTGACCTCAAAGATGCTTACTATTCAGTACCCATTCACAAGGATCATCGCAGATACCTGAAATTTACCTGGATGGGGCAGCAATGGCAGTTTAAAGCATTACCCAATGTTTAACATCAGCCCCAAGGTTATTCACCAAGATACTAAAACCAGCCCTGGCAATATTAACAAGACAAAAGCATATGGTCATGGCATATCTTGATGATATCTTAATAGTAGGCAAGACCATGGAATTGGCATATCAGCTGTGTCAGCTACCAAACGGTTGTTCGAAACCTTGGGATTTGTCTTACATCCAGATAAATCTAAGTTGAAGCCATCCACAACCATGGACTACTTGGGCTTCACAATTAACTCAGCCCACATGTCTGTAACTTTGCCAAAAGACAAAACAACTGAATTGGCACAATCATGCAACAATTTAATGGTCAACGAGCGACCAACTATTCGACAAGTAGCAAGAGTAATTGGGGAAATGGTAGCAGCATTTCCGGCTACACAATTTGGACCTTTGCACTATCAAAACTTACAAAGAGCAAAGGTACAGGCAATAAAACGACATGCAGGTCATTATGATCGTATCATGAAATTACCCACTGAAGCAATATCAGAACTACAGTGGTGGGCAGAAAACGTTTGGCATAGTTTCAGCCCTATCATCATCATTAACCCTACTTTAGTTATCCAAACAGATGCCAGTGCTCAAGGCTGGGGAGCGACTAACTCCATATCCAGCACAGGTGGTAGATGGACTAACCTAGAGTCATCATGACTACTTACACTTTAGGTTTAGGTTTCTTATTGTCATGTGTACCGAGGTGCAGTGAAAAGCTTTGTTTTGCATGCTATCCAAACAGCTCAGATATACCATCAAGTCAAACACAAAAACAATAGATGGAGTAAGGTGAAGGGAGAAGATACAGAGTGCAAATCATAAGAACATAAGTGATAGGAGTAGAATTAGGACATTCGGCCCATCGATTCTACTCTACCATTCATTCATGGCTGATCTATCTCTCCCTCCTAAACCCAATCTCCTGCCTTCTCCCCGTAACCCCTGTTACCCGTACAAATAAAAAAACTCTGACACCCGTATTAATCAAGAATCTATCTATCTCTGCCTTTTAAATGTATTCACGATGCTACCAGAATATTTCAGTGAAAGAATAATACATTTTACTTCGGGGCCACGTGAGTGACTACGTGAAGAGCCCGCTCAGCACGCATGCGCGGCATTGCGTTCAGCAGTGCAACAGCGGCCGCAGCGGGAGTCAGGCGCTCCCGCTGCAGTTTAAAAGATGGACCGTCAGGTAAGTTACTCTGAGGTCGGTTTTTCTTTTGCAAGTAGAGCCTTTTGATTTGTTTTTCAGACATGAAGAAAAGGCTCTCGAAGAAATCTGTCCCCCGCTCGACTCCGACGGAGGAGCGTTCCATCTGTGGGGGGCAGCAGGCGTTAGGACTGCTTACCCGGCGCTCCGCCATCCCCGACACCGGGCCGAGCCCAGTCCCGCTAGCGCCTGAGCAGCGGGCTGGTTGTATAGCCACCAGGAAGAGCATCCGGCCGGTGGTTTCCGACTCGTCGGACGGGGACGTCTCACCACCCGTTCTGGGGAGAGACAGCCACCTGAGCCGCATGGAGCGGCTCCTGGAGCAGGTGCTCCAGCGAGACTCGCTGCGTGAGGGGCAGTCTCGCAGGGGGAGTTCAGGCACTCCCTCCACAGTGCCTTGTGCACTGGCCATCATTTCCTCCTCACCCGAGGGCAGCTTTGGCGACCAGGACTGGGCTGGTCAGGAAGAGGGGACGCTGGCTGAAGAAGTCGGGAGTATGCAAGGGGTGCAGGACCAGGAAGAGCTGCTGGGTGTGGTGGACCGCTACGTGGCAACCCCACGTGCAGGAAGGCCATTAGAGCCTAAACTAGCGGCCAGCATTAACCACCTCTCCAACAGGCCCCTACAGGAGCAGGTGGTTAATGAGGCCTTAGAATTGTACACAGCTCCAGAAAATTGTGAGTCTCTCAAAGTGCCGGCTGTCAACAGCCAAATCTGGGGGCACGTCGGGACAAATATTCGGAACTAGGAGTTGAAACTGCAGCGGTTCCTCAGGCTCCTGACGTCAGCCATCACATCATTTGCTCATTCTGTGGACAATACGGAGATGACCACAAACCAACTCTCGCTCTGTTGTGCAACACGCAGTTCGAGATAAATGTGTACTAGTGTGTACTTGTACACTACTTGTGTACTAGTCATGTCTCTACTATTTATTTAATTCCCCTTACATGTTTTTCCTCTACATGCTCAATTTTTGTAAGGTGTCCTTGAGACTCTTGAAAGGCGCCCATAAATAAAATTTATTATTATTATTATTATTAAATAACCTCCATAAAGAAATTATAGGACCTGCCCTAAATCCAAAATTCGCGGAGTTGTGCAAAACCCCAGCCACTGAGCCAGACACACTGCTCTTTGGCAAAGACCTCACGAAAAAAAGTAAAGGATATGGAAGAGGCCTCTAAAAAAAACAAAAAACTTTCGGTCTCATGAGGGCAGGCCCCGGGACGAACAAACCCAAAACAACAATACCCAAGCGGCAGCACCCCATCGCGTCCACCAGTCAACGTCTACCCTATGGGACTGGTGAAAGCTCTTGGTCCGCATATCACCACCTGAAGTCTTTTTTAGACCAAGGCCGAGAGCGGACCTCATGGAAAATACGCCACCCCCAAACATCACCGCCACGTCAGACAACGCGCAAGACTCGCTGGTCTGGGAAGAGACAGAAGAAACACCCATAACCATGGAGGTAGGTGGGTCTGGTTCCTACCAGCATATAGAGAGTAGGGGCGCAATACTAACAGGGGGGAGATTACACCTGTTTAAGGAAGCATGGGAGTCTATCACGAGTGACAAGTATATACTCAATAGCATTAGTGGATACAAAATACAATTTATATTAGAAAAATTGCCACCAGTTCAACATTCACCCTAGAGGGTCTTTTCCCTCTCAGTTAAAGAGAAACGAGAGGGACAAGCTGAACTGGTGAGACTAATCACTAAGGGTATCATGGGAAAAAAACAAAACATGAACCCTTGGAATTTGTGTCAAATATATTCACTAAAACTAAAAAAGATGGTGGGTGTCGCATCATCATTGACGTAACTTCACTAAATATGTTTGTTAAGTATGTACATTTCAAAATGGAAACGTTTGTTACTGCCAAACAACTGATTTCCAAAGGATACTTCATGGCAAGCATTGACCTCAAAGATGCTTACTATTCAGTACCCATTCACAAGGATCATCGCAGATACCTGAAATTTACCTGGATGGGGCAGCAATGGCAGTTTAAAGCATTACCCAATGTGTTAATATCAGCCCCAAGATTATTCACTAAGATACTAAAACCAGCCCTGGCAATATTAAGAAGACAAAAACATATGGTCATGGCATCTCTTGATGATATCTTAATAGTAGGCTAGACCATGGAATTGGCATATCAGTTGTGTCAGCTACCAAACAGTTGTTCGAAACCTTGGGATTTGTCTTACATCCAGATAAATCTTTTGAAGCCATCCACAACCATGGACTACTTGGGCTTCACAATTAACTCAGCCCACATGTCTGTAACTTTGCCAAAAGACAAAACAACTGAATTGGCACAATCATGCAACAATTTAATGGTCAACGAGCGACCAACTATTCGACAAGTAGCAAGAGTAATTGGGGAAATGGTAGCAGCATTACCGGCTACACAATTTGGACCTTTGCACTATCAAAACTTACAAAGAGCAAAGGTACAGGCACTAAAACGACATGCAGGTCATTATGATCGTATCATGAAATTACCCATTGAAGCAATATCAGAACTACAGTGGTGGGCAGAAAACGTTTGGCATAGTTTCAGCCCTATCATCATCATTAACCCTACTTTAGTTATCCAAACAGATGCCAGTGCTCAAGGCTGGGGAGCGACTAACTCCATATCCACCACAGGTGGTAGATGGACTAACCTAGAGTCATCATTACTACTTACACTGGGCATTAACTATCTAGAGATGTTGGGTGCCTTTTATGGTTTAAAAGCATATGCATCCAATATGCATCACTTGCATGTATGGTTACAAATAGACAATACTACGGTGGTGGCCTACATTAACCATATGGGCGGCATAAAATCGATATCATGCAACAAATTGGTCAACACAATTTGGCAATGGTGTGTCGAAAGACATATTTGGCTATCAGCAACTTATCTGCCAGGTAAGCTAAATACAGTGGCAGACACCAGGTCACGCAAATTTAATGACAACACCGAATGGATGTTAAACCCCAAAGTGTTTGCAAAGATTATTAAGCAATATGGCACGCCAGATATCGACTTATTTGCATCAAGGCTAAATCACTAGGTATCTATGTATGTTGCTTGGGAACCAGACCCTGAGGCAGCAGCGGTAGATGCGTTCGCGCTGGATTGGGGAAATTTCTTCTTCTATGCATTTCCTCCCTTCCGCCTCATTAGCCGTGTGCTACGCAAAATACAAATGGACTCTGCTTCAGGTATTTTGATAGTACCCGACTGGCCTACACAGCCATGGTTCCCATTACTTCACGACATCCCTCCGAACATCCACAAGAAAACAGTACTTGTCCAGCATCAAAAAGTGGGAGAAGTACTGCTTGGATACAGGGACCACCTACTCAACCGCTACAGTTACCAACGTACTGGAATTCCTGGCGAACCTTCACCACGATGAAGGACTCAGCTACAGTGCCATCAACACAGCTAGAAGTGCCCTGTCTGTCTATTTAAAACAAGCTCCAGGACAACAGGCCATGGGGTCCCACCCGCTGGTGGTCAAACTAATGAAGGGTATTTACAACTCTAACCCCCCTAGACAAGGTACACCCATATATGGGATGTCAGTGTGGTCCTGACATACCTCAGGGGATGGCCACCAGCCAGATCCTTCAACCTGGAACAATCTACGCTCAAAACACTCATGTTGATGGCACTTGTATCTGCACAGAGGGTCCAGTCACTACACCTATTGCGACTGGACAACATGATCACAGCTCCAGACCAGATCTCTTTCATTATCCAGGGACTGATCAAACAGAGCAGACCAGGAACACCTAATCCAGTCGTGGAATTCCGGGCTTACCCGCCAGAACCACGGTTATGTGCCATGACCCACCTACTGTCCTACATAGACACAACCAAAAATATTCGAGGGAGTGAAAAAGCCTTATGGGTCAGTCATAAAAAACCTTATGGTCGGGTGACGAGCCAAACCATTTCGAGATGGCTCAAGCAGGTGCTAAAAGCTGCTGGGATAAACACTAACATGTACAAATCTCACTCCACCAGGGCAGCATCCACGTCGACGGCCAAAAGAATGGACGTGCCTATAGACCACATCCTGGCTACAGCAGGATGGTCGGGGGAAAGAACGTTCAGAACTTTTTATAATAAGCCGTTGGCAAAACCTGCTTTATTTGCAGAATTTTTTTTACAGACTGCAAATATTTAATTTAAGCCCAGGGGAGCAATTGAATTTCTTTGTTGTTATTGTTAAAAAATACTGTTATGTTTTTCAACAAACAGATTCATTGGTTGATTACAATAACACACTTCCTCCCTCAAGGACTTCGGCAGTGAGTGAACTAATAACTGTTACACGGTTTGAAATCACAGAGCTTTAAAATCTTCACGTAGTCACTCATGTGACTCCGAAGTAAAATAGTAAGATTAAACGAGAACTTACCAGTTTGAAGTTTGATCTGTATTTTATGAGGAGTTACGATGAGGGATTACGTGCCCTCCGCTCCCACCCTCAATAATATGGGTCAAACTGATAACTGATGTCTCCTTTTCTTTACTATGTTTATTTCAATAACTGTGTCTATCTGTGATTCCACCGCTGCTTTGAAGTATGCCGCGCATGCGTGCTGAGCGGGCTCTTCACGTAATCCCTCATCGTAACTCCTCATAAAATACAGATCAAACTTCAAACTGGTAAGTTCTCGTTTAATCTTACTATTTTGCTTTACATATTTATGGTTATTCCTGTGGATCCTAACTATAACATTATTACCTGGAACAGAAAGAAAAGAGATTAAAAAAAGCAACAATTTGATCAAAGAGAGGGATTTACAGCAGTGTGACAAGACATTTGGGCCAGTGCTTAAATTCCACATGAGTGAAAACAAAGAATTCTTCGCCACAGAAGGTTGTTGAGTTCAAGTCAATGCATATTTTTGAGGCAGAGATAGATATATTCTTGATTATACAGGTGTGGAAGGTTATGGGGGTGGGGGGAGGCAGGAGAATGGGGTTAGGGGAGAGAGATAGATCAGCCATGATTGAATGGCGGAGTAAACTTGATGTGCCAAATGGCCTAATTCTGCTCCTATTACTTATGACCCTACAACTTATGACCTTATGAGGTAATCGACAGCTAAACCTTTCTTGACCAGTGTAACTTAACACCTATAGTGACCATTTAAGTACGACAAGACTTGTAGTTCCTTCTTACGATAAATCAAAGTTTAACATGAAACATATATTGGACAGTACCATGGATTATATAATAATTTAGCACGGAAATAGATCCCTCGACCTACTACGTCCATGCTTGCTATCAACACTAACCCAGTGTACCACTACTTGCCTCAAGACTTTCATGCTGTACAGATTCAAGTATCAGTCCAATTACTTCTTTCAACTCAAGAAGGGCCCCGACTCAAAACATCACCTATCCATGTTCTCCAGAGATGCTGCCTGACCCGCTGAGTTCTTCCAGCACTTTGTGTGTTTTCTTTTTGTAAACCAGCATCTGCAGTTCCTTGTTTCTACACTAGCCTGTTCAACCTTGGTCTCCCACTACCGCCAAACACTTTAATTCATTTACCGTTTACAGGACTTTTTAGTTGACCTTGTTTGAACAGCTGTCTGCAAACTTAAGATTTTTTGCACTTACTGTTCAACTGACTACTCATATACATTACGTTTCAAATAATCACAAAATGCCGGGAATTCAAAAGTTGCATCATCCCCTTTGGTTCTTTAGCCAAGAATTATTTCCAACAATTATTTAAGAAATTGACAAAACGTTCACTTACTTCCACAATAGAGGGCAGCAATTTAGGTTTTTGAATATAAACATAAACGGGAGTAGCTTCACTCAGATAAATTTTGACTGCCGGTAAAGATGATCTTGACTTCATTCTACAGAAAATTCAAAAGAGAACATAAATTTCATTTTTTTTAAATCTATGGTTTTTAGTTTTGTTTAATTTATTTTTTAGAGATACAGCATGGAAACAGGACTACGGCCCACCGAGTCTGCATCGCACCACACATTAACGCTGGGGGGGAAACTATTGCCTTACAAGACCTGGGTGCGGTCCTGACATGGGGTTCTTGGTTCTTGGTCCTCCAAAATATTCCAAATGGAATTTAAAGTGGAGGTGGTGGAGGGTGGAATTAAGCAAAAAAGGATTCTTGGAGAAGAAGAGCTACCTTAAATTTAGTTGCGTCTGGTTGAACAACTATGGTAGGGTGAAGACTATTCCATGCTTTAATTGTGCTGGGGAAGAATGAATTGCTGTACACATCTGTTTTGGTAGCTGGTATCTCAAATTGAATCGAATGCCCTCGTCTGTCTGTACGGAGTTTGTACTTTCTCCGCGTGACCTGCGTGGGTTTTCTTCAAGATCTTCAGTTTCCTCCCACACTCCAAGCACGTACAAGTTTGTACGTTAATTGGCTTGGTATAAATGTAAATTTTCCCTGGTGGGTGTAGGGCAGTGTTAGTGTGTAAGATAGTGTTTGCGTGTGTGTGTGGGGTTGGGGGGGGGTTGCTGGTCGGCGTGGACTGTGAGCTGAAGGGTCTGTTTCTACGCTGCATTTCTAAACTAACATAAACTCAGTGGAACAGGCAAATTAGTGGATGTTTTAAACAGGAAAAACAAGTGCTGTAGTAACAGCAAGTCAGGCAGCATCTGTGGGGAACATGGCTTGGTCCATGTTCTCTAGGAATGCTGCCTGCCCCATTGAGTGACTCCAGCACTTTCTGTTTTATTTTAAAATAAATGCGTTGAAGTTGAAGAATTTGGTTGAAACCATGGATTAGGGCCTGATGTTTAAGAAGGAACTGCAGATGCTGGAAAATCGAAAGTAGACAAAAATGCTGGAGAAACCCAGCAGGTGAGGCAGCATCTATGGAGGGAAGGAAATAGGCAACGTTTCGAGCCAAAACCCTTCAGACAGATGTGAGGGTAGGGGGGGGGGGGGGGGGGGGGGGGGGGAAGAAGAAAGGAAGAGGTGGAGCCAGTGGGCTGAGGGAGAGCTGAGAAGAGGAGGAGACAGTAAGGACTACCTGAAATTAGAGAAATCAATGTTCACACCGCTGGGTGCACAATGCCTAAACAAAATATGAGGTGCTTCTCCTCCAATTTGCGGTGGTCCTCACTCTGGCCATGGAGGAGGCCGAGGACAGAAAGGTCAGATTCGGAATGGGAGGAGGAGTTGAAGTGCTGAGCCACCGGGAGATCAGGTTGGTTATTGCGAACCGAGCGGAGGTGTTCGGCGAAGCGATCTGATGTTCTTCCAGCAGTTTATTTTTTCCTCCAAGTTAGGTGAAGCTTTCTCGCTGCCACTGTCAACTTTCCAAATCTATCAGTATTTCTGTCCCAGAAATTAAACTTTTGACCCTTCCACCCAAGGTAATCAAACTCACCATTTTAGTTCCCTCTCCAAATTTCATGAAGTGACGTAGTTCATCTTTCAGGGAATCTAGCAAGCAATTACTACACTGATTAACAATAGACAATAGACAATAGGTGCACGAGTAGGCCATTTGGCCCTTCGAGCCAGCAACGCCATTCAATGTGATCATGGCTGATCATCCCCAATCAGTGCCCTGTTCCTGCCTTCTCCCCATATCCCCTGACTCCGCTATTTTTAAGAGCCCTACCTAGCACTTTCTTGAAAGCATCCAGAGAACTTGCCTTCACCGCCCTCTGAGGCAGAGAATTCCACACTCACCACTCTAAATGGTTCTAAATGGCTTACTCCTTATTCTTAAATAGAATTTAAGCACCCCCACCCATTTACACTGACGACATTCCCTCTACTCCTTCCATCTAGAGGAAGGCTTTGACCTGCCCATTTCCTTCCAGATGCTGACTGATCTGCGGTGTCTATTTTGTGCTCTTCTTTGTTTTGTCACACCATTTCAAATCCTTTTTATCCCTTCTTAATTGAGTTTACTTTTGAGATACAGCATGCAAAGAGGCCCTTTGGCCCATCATGTTCATGCCGATCATGTCACCCGTTCATACTGAATCTTCGGTATCCCACTTTCTTGTCCACTCCCTGCACTCAAAGGTAATTTCTTTCCAGAGGCCGATTAACCTCCAAAACCTCACGTCTTTGAGACGTGGGAGGAAACCCACGCGGTCGCAAGGAGAAAGTGCAAACACCACACAGACAACAAACTCCGCACATCAAACCCATCTCTCTGGGGCTGTGAGGTAGCAGCTCTGGACCTTTTATCGTTCGCATCTGATGAAAGGTCATCAGGATAAATATTGAATTTTCTCCTTCCACACACTGACCTGCTGAGCCCAACACACACTGATTTAATTCTTGGTTTGATGTTGGTCTCTCGGCCCACTCTAAGGATGTGGCTATAACCTCAACATGCACACGGATACAGGACACAGCAACGAGCAATGAGCTGGAGGAATTCAGCGGGATAGGCACCACCAGTGGAGGGAAATAGACGGTCGACGTTTAGGATTTTGGTTAGTTTTAGATTAGGCGGAGTTTGTTCAGCAAAAATAAAATGCAGAAAATTACACTTGTACTTGGAAATGGATTGTGACCAGATACACTGCTATGCAGGTCAGCTCATTGTTGTATCAGGTCTCTGAGACTTCAACCTATTCATCCCCTTCTTCCCAACTCCTTCCCTCCGTTTCCCCATTCAACAACCTCTTCTCCTTATTCCCTCCTCCCACATCCCCTCTCTTTCACTCCCTGTTGCATCACATCTCCCTCCCTCCTCCCACCTCCCCCCTCCACCCCCCCTTCCCTCCTCCCCTTCAACCCTCCCTCCCCTCTACATTACCCCACCCTTGTCATCCCTTCATCCTCCCTCCCACTTCCCCGTCGCTCCATTCCTCCTCTCCAGTAGCTCCCCAATCACCTTTCCCTTCACCCTCCTCCCTCTTGCACCAGTCTCCCTTTTACTTTACCCCCTCAACCTCTCCTCACCCCCCCCCCCCTCAACCCCTCCACCTCGCCTCACCCCCTCCACATTCCTTTCTCCCATCCCCTCCTCCAACCTGCACCTCCTGAATTCCACATACCTAGCTGCAACCTCCCTCTGCACCCTCCTCTCCCCCCCACTGCACCCTCCCTCCCTCTGCACCCTCCCTCCCTCTCTCCCCTACACCCTCTCTCTCTCCCCCGGCACCCTACCTTCCCCCCCCGTGCCTCTGCCCTTGCCTGGCGGGCTCGGAGCCGCGTCCCGGGAGACGGGTGTTTGCCGCCTGTTGCCTGGCGCCGCGGCTGATGGAGAGAGAGCCCGCGACACGGGGCGGAGCTGAGCCCGGGCGGGGCTGTGTAGAGGGGCCGGGGCTTGTCTGTCTGCCTCAAGGCAGCGACTGACCCAAGGAGGGGAGGGATGGAGTGAGAGAGGTGGGGAGGGGGTGGGAATGGGAGGGAGAGAGGAATGGGAGAGAGGGGTGGAATGGGACAGATGGAGATGGGAGGGTGCAGAGGAAGAGGGGTGGGAATGGGAGAGAGGGGAGGAGAGGGAGGGAGGGGAATGGAAGGGTGGAGTGGGAATCGGGAGGAAGGGAATGGAAGAGGGGGGTGGAATGGGAGGGAGGGATGGATGGGTGGGTGGGAAGGTAATGGGGAGGGGTTTGTGGGAGGGGTGGGAATGGGGAGGGAGAGCGGGTGGGATTGGGCAGGGAGTGGTTGGGGAAGGGATGGAAGGTGAGGTACAGGTGAAGGATCTGGAGGGTATGAGTGACCAGTGAAGGTGGAGGTAAATAGGTAAAGATCAGCAGTTGGAAAGTGGGTAGGTGGAGATGGAGGGAGGAAACTGGACTTTGGAAGGAATGGGGCGATGTGGGGAAGGCAGTGGGAGCCAACAGGATTCGCCAGGAATGTTGGGGTATATGGAAGCGGGGTGGTGAGGAAGGATTTGAAGAGGTATTGCTGGTGTAGGGGAGCAGTATGCATCACAGCTTGGTTTGGGAACAGCTCCATCCAGGGCCTTAAGAAATTGCAGTAAATTGTGGACGCAGCCCGGGCCATCACACAAACCAACCTCCCTTCCATTGACTCCATTTATACCTGACGTCGCCTCGGCAAGGCCAGCAGCATAATCAAGGACGAGTCGCACCCTGACCACTCCTTCTTCTCCCCTCTCCCATCAGGCAAAAGGTACAGTAGTGTGAAAACGCACACCTCCAGATTCAGGGACAGTTTCTTCCCAGCTGTTATCAGGCAACTGAATCATCCTACCACAACCTAAAGTGCCTGTCCCACTTACGTGTCCTTGGCACGTAAATTACGTGACCCCGTGGTCGCGTTGAGGCGCACGGGCATCGTATGGCCGCGCGGGGCCGGTCCCACTTAAAAGTGCGGAGGGGTATGTAGTTGTGCGCGACATTGCGCGGGACTCCGAAATTTTTGTAGTGAACAAAATCTTCGCGCGCCAATGGCCTGTCGCGGAACTGACGGCCAAAGTGGGACAGGTCCAAGACCCTGGAGCGACGCAACGTCTCACCTCCAACAGCAGCAGAAGCAGGCTAACGATCGCTGAACTCGGCCTTGGGCTCACGGCCGTTGCGGTCCTGATCCGCCCCCACTTCTACTCCCAGAGCGGGGCCAAGAAAATTGAAGATACACAAAATGTTGGAGTAACTCAGCGGGACCAGCAGCATCTCTGGAGAGAAGCAATGGGTGACGTTTCGGGTCAAGACCCTTCTTTTCAGACTGAAGAAGAGTCTCGACACGAAACGTCACCCATTGCTTCGCTCCAGAGATGCTGCCGGTCCTGCTGAGTTACTCCAGCTTTGTGTCCATCTTCAAATGACGTCACGCGCTCCAGACGGCTGTGCGTACGCATGTAATCGCGCCCGACCTTCACGGGACCATCGCAACTCAACGGGGAGGGATGGATGTGGGGAGGAGGTAGTTTTATGGGGGGGAGTGGGGTGATGAGGGGAGGAGCTGGAGGGTAGGTGAGGAGGGGTAGAGAGAGAGGGGTTCGGAAGGAGAGGGACGGGTGTCGACAAGGAGAGTAGGAAGGGGTTGAAGGAAGGGGGAGGTGTAAGGGAGTCACCACAGGGGAGGGCATGTATGGAGGAGAGCAGTTTTAATGATTCATATCAGTGCCTCTCTGCTGCGTCATGTAGTGTAACCAAAGGCCTTATGAACCTTGCCCAAATTACCCCCCTAATGAGGAAAAGGACACAAATCTACTCTTTGGATTTTGATACTCGATACAAAAGTAGAATCAAGCAACTTTTTCCTCTTAATTGCATCGGGTACGTAACGAAGAGGAAACACTTCTGGAAATCAATGAAGCATCAGTCTAAGAATTTGTGTCCTTTTCCTCGTTAGGAGGGGTAATTTGGGCAAGGTTCATAAGGCCTTTGGTCACACTACATGCCGCAGCAGAGAGGCACTGATATGAATCATTAAAACTGCGATCAGACTGTTCTATAATGCACCAAAGATACTTCCTTCATTTTTTGAGGCGTGTACACACAGCAGAGGTTTGAAATTTGTTCTAAACAAACATATGATCAAGGGGAGAGCCGTTCTGCCAGAAACAATCAAACATTTGTTCCACGTTATGTATTCTTTGTTTACTTAACTATAATATTGCTGTGAAATATAGAGCTGGACAGCATGGAAACAGGCCCCTTGGCTAAACTTGTCCATACCGACCACGTTGACATTCTGGGCTTGTCTCGTTTGACCCATAATCCTCTCAACCTCTCATATTCATGTATCTGTCCAAATGTCTTTTGAAAGTTGTAATTGTACCCACTTCTATTGCTTCTTTTAGAATCTTGATCCAAAAAAAGGTTACACCTGAGATCCTACTTACTGTAAATCTCTACTCTCTCACCTTGAGCCTGTGCCCCCTTGTTTTCGATATTTATATAATCTTGCATCCATACATCATCATCATCAACGGGCACAGTGCCTTACGATGCTGTTGTACGACAGTGATCGCAACTTCTACTGAAGTGTGGATGGCCGTTGGCTCGCTAGGAGCTCATCCGCCCTTTGACAGGTCTTGTTTTTGGTCCTGCTGGTGGTCCACAGCCCCTTCCTCACCTGGCAAACCAGGTGGGGGAGACGGTTTAGTCACCGACTATCCGATCATGGAGCACGTAGCACGGGATTACATGGTACCCGTGGTGGGGGAAACTCCCCCCGACCTCACGGTATTAATATAATCTTTTATCCTAGGTGACACGGTGGCGCAGTGGTAGAGTTGCTGCCTTACAGTGCCAGAGACCCAGGTTCAATTCTGACTACAGGTGCTGTCTGTACGGAATTTGTACGTTCTCTCCATGACTAAATGGGTTTTCCCTGGATGCTCTGGTGTCCTCACACACTCCAAGGACGTACAGGTTTGTAGGTTAATTGTCTTTGGTAAAGATGGTAAATTGTCCCTGGTGACAAAGATAGTGCTAGTGCATCTCTGGTTAGTGCGGACTCGGAGGGCCAAAGGGCCTGTTTCCGCGTTGTATCTCTAAACTAAACAAAACTCATTGCATCAACAAATATTAGTTAGTTTAGAGATACAATGCGGAAACAGGTCCTTCGACCCACTGAGTCTGCGCCGACCAGTGATCCCCGCGCACTAACACTATCCTACACGCTAGGGACAATTTACAACTTTACCAAAGCCAATTAACCTACAAGCCTGTACGTCTTTGGAGTGTGGGAAGAAACCGGAGCACCTGAGAAAACCCATGCAGGTGACGGGGAGAACGTGCAAACTCCGTACAGACAGCACCCGTAGTCAGGATCAAACCCGGGGCTCTGGCGCTGTAAGGCACAACTCTACCACTGTGCTACCTGCATCAGTCAGAGTGGAATTGTTCATGTTGCTGCATTGTACTCAATGGGAGATCATCCACTGGACGTGCACGTTCAAATGAAAATCCTCTTGGAAACCCAGGTGTTAGAAATCCCAGAAAAGTGCACTATACTGCTTTCCTTTGGGCTAAGCCTATTTCTGACCGCAGAATATGACAGTTATCACAGGTGGGGATGTGGGTTCAATAAAATGGATTAGAGTTATAAGGTCATAGATCGAAGCAGAATTAGGTCATTCGGCCCATCACATCTACTCTGCCATTCAACAATGGCTGATCTATCTTTCTCTCCTAACCTCATTCTTCTCTACCACTGTGCTAAATGAAGAAAGACTGGATAGACTTGGTTTATACTCTCTAGAATTTAGGAGATTGAGAGGGGATCTTATAGAAACTTACAAAATTCTTAATGGGTTGGACAGGCTAGATGCAGGAAGATTGCTCCCGATGTTGGGGAAGTCCAGGACAAGGGGTCACAGCTAAAGGATAAGGGGGAAATCCTTTAAAACCGAGATGAGAAGAACTTTTTTCACACAGAGAGTGGTGAATCTCTGGAACTCTCTGCCACAGAGGGTAGTCGAGGCCAGTTCATTGGCTATATTTAAGAAGGAGTTAGATGTGGCCCTTGTGGCTAAGGGGATCAGAGGGTATGGAGAGAAGGCAGGTATGGGATGCTGAGTTGGATGATCAGCCATGATCATATTGAATGGCGGTGCAGGCTCGAAGGGCCGAATGGCCTACTCCTGCACCTAATTTCTATGTTTCTAATCAATAATCTATCTATCTCTGACTTGGTTGTTAAAAAAATTGTGATTGATGGTTGCAGTAGGCCAAAGGGCCTGTTTCCATGCTGTAGCTAAAAAGACATTTGGACAGGTACATGGATAGGAAAGGTTTAGAGGGACATGGGCCAAACGCAAGCAAATGGGACTAACTTAGATGGGGCATTTTGGTTGACATGGACGAGTTGGACCGTGGGGCTTGTTTTCATGCTATATGGCCCTATGATTATGTTTAGTTTATAGATACAACATAGAAACAGGCCCGTTGGCGCAGCGAGTCCATGCCGACCAATAATCACCCGTTCACACTCGTTCTATGTTATCCCACTTTCTCATCCACTCTCTGCACACACTCTGCAGGAGCAATTTATAGAGGCCAATTAACCAAACATGCCTGTGTTAGATGGATATGAGTCAAACGTGGGTAATGGGACTGGTTTATCTTGGTCAGTATGGATATGTTGGGCCGAAGGGTCTGTGTCTATGCTGTATGAGCCTGTGACTATGAATCCCTGTGCCTGTCTATGGCTATGAATTTATAGCTATGAAGGGCTATGACTTTTTAACTCGTTGCTGTACTGACTAGAAAAATGAATTGATATGGAAGAATCGATGCTAAATATGTTTGATCAATCTTTTTATTGACCGGTTATTTCTACGTTAAATCTTCTGCTTGTTCACAATACAAAAGATCTACTGGTGATGTTGGCACAGTAGAGCTTCTGCCACACAGCACTAGGGAGCCAGGTTCGATCCTGACCTCAGGTGTTGTCTGTGTGGAGTTTGCACGTTTTCCCTGGTTTCTTCTGGGTGCTCATGTTTCCTCCCACATCCCAAAGACGAGCAGGTATGTCAGTTAATTGGCCTCTGTAAACTGCCCCTAGTGTTTAGTGGGATAACTGGTGTGACCAGGCAATGGTCGGCATGGACTCGGTGGGCAGAACGGCCTCTTTCCATGCTGTGTCTCTAAACAAAACTAAATGCCCTGCTCTTCACATCTCATACTGGATTTCATCACTGAATCACGATTGCACCTGTAAAAATAAGTGACACATCAACATTTCAAATGTTTTTACTGCTAAAGGTGATTTCCTTATTGTATGTTCAGTAATAAAATTTATAGCTGGCTTGAAATATGTTGATATGGTTCAGTATAAATTAGATTCATTTCAGAAATCTGATCATTTGGTCGCAGAAGGGTGCAGAATCTAATTATGAAATTCATCACAGTATTTCTTCTGTCTCTGGAGTACCTTACCTTTGGTGGTGTTGTAAGATGTTCTGACTTGAAGCTAGTGAATAATGGTTATGATAATGTTGTCATTGCTATTAACCCTGGGCTTCCAGAAGATGAAAACCTCATTACAAAAATCAAGGTAGGAATTTCTTAATTGACCTTTCAATGTTTTTTGATTGTTTGTATAAATGTTTAGAGTATAGTCTAGAGATAAGAGATACAGGGTGGAATCAGGCCCTTCAGCCCACCGAGTCCACAATGACCATCGATTACCCGTTCACACTAGTTCCTTGTTATCCCACTTTCACATCTTACACACTGAGGGCTATTTATAGAAACCAATTAACCCGTAAACCCGCACGTCCCTTTTGCAATTTGGGAGAAAACCGCAGCACCCGGAGAAAACCCATGCAGTCACAGGGAAAACGTACAGACTTCATATAGTCGGGATCGAACCCGGTCCCCGTCGTTGAGAGACAGCAACATTACAGCTGCGCCACCGTGCTGCCCCTAATGTTGTTGCAAGTTTTGAAAAAAACAAAGAGCCTTCCATGTTTTATTTCTTGTATAAAGGAGTCAGGTATTCCATCTCTTGAGCAGAGGATTCTATTCAATTAAAATTATGGCTGATAACATTAAAAAGTGAGATGGTTTTCCGATTTTTTTTAAATTGTGTTTACACCAGGACATGGTGACGTCTGCCTCATCCTTCCTGTACGATGCCACCAAACAACGAGCTTATTTTCGAGATGTGAAAATTCTAATACCCATCACATGGACATCAAAACCAGAAAATCAAAGATCAACCACGCAATCCTACGAGAAGGTAAAATCTAAACCATTATCAATGGTGGTTTCACTATTTGTTATTTTCATGAATGTTCCCTCATCCACACTGTTACTTATTCTTAAGCATCAGTATCTCAAATGCAAAGTCTGAAGCATGCGTTTTGCTTTATTATAGTTTACTAGTTAATATCTGGAGTCACAGTCTTAGAACTTTACAACAGAGAAACAGGCCCTTCAGTCCAACTTGTCCATGCAGACCAAGATGCCCCATTCTCCCGTGTTTGGCCCATATCCCTCCTTAACCAATCTGATGAAGGGTCTCGATCCAAAACGTCACCTATTCCTTTACTCCAGAGATGCTTGCTGACCCGCTGAAATACTCCAGCATTTTGTGTCTTTCTCCCTCTTAACCTTTCCTATTCATGTACCTGTCCAAGATTATTTTAAATCACATTTTTCTTTATTGGCAGATGGTTGGACAAAAGCCGGCGATAAAATGATAAAAAAGTGCAAAATGTGATCAGGATAGTGGAGGTGTGAATTGTGACGCCAGAGGAAGGAATATACCTAGATCCCTGAATTAATCATCCAGCCAAATGATTCCATTACCCATATTTCAGAAACATCAGATATGCTGCTGTCTGGTTTATTCCTTTTGTTTCTTTTCAAATTTAGAGTCACACAGCACCAATACAGGCCCTTCAGCCCAACTCATCCATGCCAATCAAGATGCCCCATCTAAACTAGTTCCATTTGCCCACGTTTGGCCCATGTCCCACTTAAACCTTTCCTTCATGGGCTGTAGTCACAGGCCAAGCCGTTGTCAAATTGCCCCTGAGCTGAATAGTTTGTTCGGCTATTGTAGAGTCAACGGCCCTGATGCGTTTAGGAAGCAGATCCGTCAGACAAGCTAAGTGTGACACATTAACTTTACTAAAGAACATTAGTGAATGAGAAAGCAGCTTCTTTTTGTTCTCAGAATAGCCCAACCATCTGAAATAATTGTTAGCTAACCCGTTCAATCTTTGATCAAAATATCTGCCAGCTACTGTTCAAAATGTAGTCTTTCCATTGACAACAAAACCTTTTCACTGTACCTCAGTACACGTGACAATAAACTAAATTCAAACTCAATACCTACCAACATATCTTGGCTTAAAAGAATAGTCCTCGCCAAACACTTGTACTCAGTCCGCCAAGGTCTGTTAGATCTCTAGATTGCTAACCCTTTCAACTCCCCTTCCCATTCTATACTGACCTTTCTGTCCTGGGCCTCCTCCATTGCCAGAGTAAGGCCACAATCAAACTGGAGGAACAGCACCTCATGTTCTGCTTTAGTAGTTAACAATCCATCAGCATGAACATAGAATTCTCTAATTTTAAGTAACTAACCAACAGCCATCCCTTTCATTTTTCCCCAACTCCCTACCTTGTGCCTCATCCATTTCTCTCACTATTTGTGACTCCTTCCTCTTCCTCCATCCCCTTCCATCTTTATCACTTCCTCTGGCTTCATGTCTCGTGCCTTTACTCTCCATCACACAACTGTTTGTCTTCCTCCCATCTCTGGCCTTGGTCCACCCATCTGCCAATTACTGGCTTTATCTTGCACTAAACGTTACCCCCTTATCATGTACCTGTACACTGTGAATAGCTCGATTATAATCATGTGTTGTCTTTCCACACCAAAAGCTTTTCACTGACCCTCGGTGTGAAACAGGTCCTTCAGCCCATCGAGGCCGTGCCAACCAGCGATCCCTGAACATTAACACTATTCTCCACACACTGTACGTCTTTGGAGTGTGGGAGGAAAACGAAAATCTCGGAGAAAACCCATGAGGTCACGGGGAGAACGTACAAATTCCGTGCAGACAGCGCCTGTAGTCGGAATAAAACCTGGGTCCATGCCGCTGTAAGCACTAGGCAGCAACTCTACCGCTGCGCCACTGTGCCGCTCTCCATCTGTGGTTTAACTACTTATGTTTTGCAGTGTTTTTTTGTTTTTAACTCCCCTGTCTTTATCTTCCTAGGCTGACGTGATCATTGCTGATTCACATGTGAAGTTTGGTGATGACCCATACACTCTCCAGTACGGCAGGTGTGGTGAACGGGGCCGGTACATTCACTTCACCCCGAACTTCATGCTGAACGACAGTGTGATCGATGTTTATGGCTCATGAGGTAACAACTTTGTAAGAAAACATTTTCAAATGGGCAACTGGTTAGAATTTCTTGTTTAGTTCAGTTTAGATATGGGGAGCGGAAATAGGCCCTTCGGCCCACCGACTCCGCGCCGACCAGTGATCCCCGCACACTAACACTATCCTGCTGCAATAGTGACAATGGGACAATTTACCAATTTTACCGAAGCCAATTAACCTACAAACCTGTGTGTCTTTGGAGTGTGGGCGGAAACCGGAGCTCCTGGAGAAAATCCACGCTGGTTTTGCGTGCGAGCCACAGAAGCAGATCTACAAACTCATATTACAATTGCTCCACGCTCTTAAATCTGTATTCCTACAGCAACATTTCTTACTTTAACTACTATCTACCACATTGATGTCCCTCGGACTATCCATGACTGGACTATGCTGGCTTTTCCTTGCACAAAACGTTATTATCTTATCATGTATCTGTACGCTGTAAATGGATTGTTTGAAATCATGTGTTGTCTTTCCGCTGACTGGTTAGCACGCAACAAAAAGCTTTTCACTGTACCTCAGTACGCGTGACAATAAACTAAACTGAACAGAGAATGGGATTGGGAGGGATAAATAGATAAGGCAAGATCTAATGGTGGAACAAACTTGATGGGCTGAATGACCTAATTCTGCGCCTATGCCTTATGATCTTAGGTCTTTTAATGGTCCATATATTGTGTAGAGTGGCATTGTGTGCTAGATGATCACGATTAGGGTAAAAGCCGATCATGGTTACCTTACCCTTAAAGATGTGCCATCACGTTGTCAAGGGTACAGAATGTTGCCAGGCTGGAAAGGGTACAGAGAAAATTCACAAGGATGTTGCCAGGGCTAGCTACAGGGAGAGGTTGAATTGGCTGGTTCTCTATTCCTTGGAGCACAGGAGGAAGAGGGGTTATCTTATAGAGGTGTATAAAATAATGAGATGAATAGATCGGGTAGATGCACAGAGTCTCTTGCTCAGTGTAGGTGAATCGAGGACCAGAGGACATGGGTTTAATTCAATTCAATTCAATTCAATTTATTGTCATTTGGACCCCTTGAGGTCCAAACGAAATGCCGTTTCTGCAGCCATACATTACAAACAAATAGACCCAAGACACAACATAATTTACATAAACATCCATCACATTGCTGTGATGGAAGGCCAAAAAAACTTCTCTCTCCACTGCACTTTCTCCCCCGATGTCAGAGTCAAAGTCAAAGCCCCCGGCGGGCGATGGCGATTGTCCCGCAGCCATTAAAGCCACGTCGGGTGATGCAAGGTCGCACACCGGGTCTTGGTGTTAGAGCGTGCATCTCGCAGAGATGAGGATAAGGTGCAGAGGACAAGATTTAATAGGAATCTGAGGGGTAACCTTTACACAGAAAGGGTGGTGGGGGTATGGAACAATCTGCCAGATGAGGTAGTTGAGACAGGGACTACCCCAACATTTATGAAAGTTAGGCAGGTAAGTTGATAGGGCAGGTTTGGAGGAACATGGGCAGTTGGAACTAGTATGGCTGGGACATGTTGGCTATTGTGGACAGGTTGGGCCGAAGGGCCTGTTTCCACGCTGTATCACTCTACAACTCTACAACAATGTTTAATCAATATGTTAGTGTCACTTGGTAAAATTGCATTTTGATGCAATGCTTGCACAGAGCACTCAAGCCCTGATGCTTCTGTTCAGTTTCAGTTTAGTTTAATGTCAGGTCCAGTGTAAAGCTTTTTGTTGTGTGCTAACCAGTCAGCAGAAAGACAATACATTGCAAATAATCCCCCATTTAAACCCTCAGTGTTGGATAAAGGGTTTGCACAATGGAAAAATCATGGAATTAAAAAGATGGCACATCTTTATAGAAATGGCATTTTTCTATCGTTTCAGGAGTTACAACAGAATTACGGATTACATTCAAATAGTTTTTTAGATATTTACAATTTAAAGATTATGTTAAAACACATACATGAGAATACAGAACCAGAGAACCAGAGATTCTAGATGAATGAATAAACACCCTAACACAGTCAAATTAATATCTTACATTTATAATACATTTTTAGACAGTGAGAATCCGTCGACGGAATTATACAGACTAGCATGGGAAAAGGAATTAGCTCAACCTATAACGAAAGATATTTGGGACGAAAGCCTACAACATATACACCAATGTTCATTAAATACCAGACATTCTTTAATACAATTTAAAGTACTACATAGACTGCATTATTCTAAAACAAAATTAAATAAAAATTTTCCTAATATCTCTCCTATCTGTGATAAATGTCAATATCACATGGCTAATTTAACCCATACTTTTGTAAACTGTATAAAAATTACAAATTACTGGATGGATATTTTAAAAATAATCTGTAGTCGTCAATATCCAAATGGACTCCGACCCTAAATGAATAATATTGGGCATATCAGAACAATACCTAAAACTCACAATAAACCAAAGAAATTTTGGAAAAACCCAACAACCCCCATAATCAAGATGTGGATTATGGAGATGTCGGAGACCTTACATTTGGAAAAAATTAGATATGTCTTAATTGACAAACCATAATTATTTATTAGAATATGGTCTCCATTTATAGATTATTTGAAGGGGTAGATTGAACCGGCACGGAGGCCGGACTGAAGCCTGAACCCAGGAGTAGATGAATAGTTATGTTCTCTGACCGACAGACCTATCTCCAAAGTAGTATTATTGATAGTTTATCCTATTTTTCTAATTTCTTTCTTTCTTTCTTTCTTTCTTTATTTTTCCTATCTATAAATATAAATAAATAATTAGAGGGAATGTTAATAGGTAACCGATAAAAGAGGATCCCAGCTACTTTGGTAACTGGGTCCCCGGAGACCTGGATATTTAATATGTAACCGTTAAACAAAGTCTGACCTGGTTTGGATTATGATATGCAGATGCCTCTAATAAAAATTTATTAAAAAAAACGAAAAGAAAGACAATACATGATTGCAATCGAGCCATTCACAGTGTACAGATATACGGTAAGGGAATAACGTTTGCTGCAGGATAAAGCCAGTAAAGTGCGATCAAAGATATTCCGAGGATCACCAATGAGGTTGATAATGAGAGCGATGTTGCACTTTAATGAACTAGTGGGCTGAATGTGTGCAAGGTGTGCCTCTTCCCCTCTCATAGTCTTTAAGATGTTTCTTACAAAGCTGTAAGGGGGTTTCACAGTGGTCGAGTTGCTGCCTTACAACGCCAGAGACTCGGGTTTGCTCTTGATAACAAGTGCCGTCTGTATGGAGCCTGTACGTTCTCCCACGCTTGTACGTGGGTTTTCTCTGGCTGCTCCGCTTTTGTCCCACACTGCAAAGACGTACAGGTTTGTAGGTTAATTGGCTTTGGTAAAAATAGTAAATTGTCCCTTGTTTGTCCGATACTACTATTGTATAGGGTAACCGCTGGGCCGAAGGGCCAATTTCCGCCTTGTAACTCTAAAGTCTAAAGTCTGTGCCTTTGGCCAAACGTTTGGTCGTCTGTTCTAACATCACATTGTATAATTGAATAACGTTCCTCCCCCACCCTAGTTCCCTGACCTGTTTCACTGTCCTAATTAATTCTACTGCTTGTATGCCTCATTGTCACCTTCACCTTGGCCAACAAAGAACCACCCCACATTTCCTTGAGCATTGTCAACTTTGATATGTCATTTTCACACCGTACATTCTCTGTGTACCCTTCCATATCTCCAGTCTCCCTCACCTGACTCTCAGTCTGAAGAAGGATCTCGACGTGTAACGTCACCCATTCCTTCTCTCCAAAGTTGCTGCCTGTCTCTCCAACATTTTGTGTCTATCTAACGTTCCAATGAAGCTCATTAAGTTGACTTGTTGAGTTAAAGCATTTCCAACAGTGGAAGCAATGCTTTTCATGAGTTCATGTGATAGGAGCAGAATTAGGCCATTCGGCCCATCAAGTCTACTCCACCATTCAATCGTGACAGATCTATCTTTCCCTCTTAACCCCATTCTCCTGCCTGCACCCCATAGCCCCTGACGCATGTGACTATACCCAATACCCAATGACTTGGCCTCCAGTCTTCTGCAGCAATGAATTCCACAGATTCACCTAACTAAAGAAATTCTTCCTCATCTCCCTAAAGGAACGTCCTTTAATTCTGAGGCTATGACTCTCTTTTTGTTTTATATTTGGTTGAGTCAACCCTATTTGGCTTCTACAGATCGGGTGTTTGTCCATGAATGGGCTCATCTACAGTGGGGCGTGTTTGATGAATACAACGATTTGGTGCCGTTTTATTTATTTAACGAGGAAATCCTGGCCACGGGGTGAGTCGCCTTTCAATCTAAATCACATGGTTAGTAGGTAGACAATAAAATAAGATTTGTTTTTGTTGTTTCCAGGCTTGGAGGGAGTTAGCTCTTAGGGTTAAAGGAATCAAGAGATACGGGGAGAATACAGGAACGGGGTACTTATTTTGGATTATCAGCCATGGCCACATTGAATGGCGGTGCTGGCTCGAAGGGCCGAATGGCCTACTCCTGCACCTATTTTCTATGTTTCTATGGATGTAGTTAGCGCACTTACACCCGTACCTAGTCTTCTGTTGCTCGAGTATTTAATTATATATTTTGGTGGGGAGGTGTATTTCTGCAGCAAGATCCTCTCTCCAATCAGGCAAGAGGTACAGAAGTGTGAAAGCGCACACCTCCAGATTCAGGAACTGTTTCTCCCAGCTGTTATCAGGCAACTGAATCATCCTACCACAACCAGAGAGCAGTGCTGAACTACTATCTACCTCATTGGAGACCCTTTGCACTTTCTTTAATCGGACTTTATTTCGCGTGAAACGTTATTCCCTTTATCCTGTATCTGTACACTATGGACAGCTCGATTGTAATCATGTTTACTATACATGCAGACTGGATAACATGCAACAAAATGCTTTTCGTGTTACCTTGGTGTACGTGACTATAATAACTTAAATTAAACTAACCTAAAATGCATACCTCAAGATTCGGGACAATTTCTTCCTAGCTGTTATGAGGCTATTGCTCCGTCCTCTCGCCAACTAGAGATCTCCCATTTACCTCATTGGAAATCCTTGGACTATCTTCAATCAGACTTTACTGGACTTTATCTTGCACTAAATGTTATCCCCTCTATCATGTATCTGTACATTGTGGACGGCTCGATTCCAATCATGTATAATCTTTTTGCTGACTGGATAGCACGAACCAAAAAGGCTTTTCACTGTATCTCGGTACATGTGACAATAAACTAAACTGAAATAAAATGTGCAGTGGGAGAGACAAGAAGTGACAATGTTTTAAAGAGAACCTTCAACATGGAGGATGCAACTTGAATAAGTCTTGTGTTCTTTTCTTTTGAATGTTGCAGAAAGAGCTCTGCAGGCAAATAATAATAAAAATGTTGGGGTTTGTCTTCACTTTTAGGTGTTCAAAAGAGATAAAGGGAAAGCATGCTGAATGCAGTGGAGGATCCTGTCTTTCCTGCGGGATTGATAGCAACACAGGACTCCCAAACAGAGATTGTATGTTTTTTTCCGGACAAAACGCAAACGACAGCGGCTTCAATAATGTATCTCCAAGGATTGAAAGATGTAAGTTGAACAGCCAAGTTTGGGGCGGCACGGTGGTAGAGTTGCTGCCTTACAACGCCAGAGACCCGGGTTCGATCCTGACTACGGGTGCTGTCTGTAAAGAAACATAGAAACATAAAAAATAGGTGCAGGAGTGGGCTATTCGGCCCTTCGAGCCTGCACCGCCATTTAATATGATCATGACTAATCATCCAACTCAGTATCCTGTACCTGCCTTCTCTCCATACCCCCTGATCCCTTTAGCCACAAGGGCCACATCTAACTCCCTCTTAAATGTAGCCAATGAACTGGCATCAACTACATTCTGTGGCAGGGAGTTCAGGAGATTCACCACTCTGTGTGAAAAATATTTTTCTCATCTCGGTCCTAAAGGATTTCCCCTTTATCCTTAAACTGTGACCCCTTGTCCTGCACTTCCCCAACATCGGGAACAATCTTCCTGCATCTAGCCTGACCAACCCCTTAAGAATTTTGTAAGTTTCTATAAGATCCCCCCTCAAACTTCTAAATTCTAGTGAGTGCAAGCCGAGTCTATCCAGTCTTTCTTCATATGAAAGTCCTCACATCCCAGGAATCAGTCTGGTGAACCTTCTCTGTACTCCCTCTATGGCAAGAATGTATTTCCTCAGATTTGGAGACCAAAACTGTACGCAATACTCCAGGTGTGGTCTCACCAAGACCCTGAACAACTGCAGTAGAATCTCCCTGCTCCTATACTCATATTATATGGAGTTTGTACGCTCTCCCCGTGACCTGCGTGGGGTTTCTCCGTGTTCTCACTGGTTTCCTCTCACACTCCAAAGATGCACAGGTCTGTAGGCTAATTGGTTTCGGTAAAAATTGTAAATTGTCCATAGTGTGTAGTATAGTGTTAGTGTATGGGGCACGGACTCGGTTCCCGCTCCGTATCTCTAAATTAAACCACTAAATATTTTACTTTAACAATTTCTGTAACAGAGTCATAGAGTCGTAGAGTGATACAGTGTGAAAACAGGTCCTTTGGCCCAACTTGTCCACACCGGTAAACAATGTCCCAGCTACACTAGTCCCACCTTACCTGTGCTTGGCCAAACCTGTCTTATTCATGTACCTGTCTAACTGTTTCTTAAATGTTGGGATAGTCCCAGCCTCATCTACTTCCACTGGCAGCTTGTTCCATACATCCACCACCCTTTCTGTGAAAAGGTTACCCCTCAGATTCCTATTATATCTTTTCCCTTTCACCTTAAACCTATGTCCTCTGGTCCCCGATTCACCTACTCTGGGCAAGAGACTGTGCATCTACCCAATCTATTCCTCTCATGATTTTATGCACCTCAACAAGATCACCCCTTATCCCCCTGCGCTCCAGGGAATAGAGTCCCAGCCTACTCAACCTCTCCCTACAGCTCAGACCCTCTAGTTCTCGCAAAATCCTCGTAAATCTTCTCTGTACCCTTTCCAGCTTGACAATATCTTTCCTATAACATCCTATATAATAGCAAAGAAACATTCATAAACTCTTTCAAAACCAAAATCCTTATTCATTTTAGGTATCCCATTAAAAACCCATGTCAGATTTCACTCTATCTAATAGAACAGTATGATTTACCTTACATAATATTTACATTTCCACAAATGTAGATATTATAGTAGCACAACAGGGCACATCGAGGAAGCTGGCAATGCTTCTGATATCATTTGCATGTCTTTCTTTAATCACGTTAAAAGCTAATTGATTTCATTCTTAATATAACGTTGGAGTATCTGTTGGTGTAAATACGTACAACATAGAATAGTACAAACAACACAGGAACAGGTCCTTTGGCCTAGATCTCTGCTGACATAATCCCAAATGAAATCTATCTAATTTGCCTGCACATGATCCATATCCCCCCCATTCCCTGACTATCCATGTGCCTATCTAAAAACCTCTTAAATGCCTCCATCACTACCCCTGGCAGTACGTTCCAGGCACCCACCAATATCTGTATTAAAGTGCTTGCCACGCACATCCGTGTCCAAAGACAGGCCGCTCGATTTGTTACTAACACCTATGAGAGAGAAGCGATGTCACCAAACTTCTGAATTCTCTGGGGTGGAACCCTCTCCAAGAGACGTGAAGCTCACCGTTTTACCTGTTTTTACATAATGTTAAATGGTCAGCTAGAATTAGATCACAAGACCTACACCAACCCCAAACCAATTAGGAGCAGACGAGGGCATTCGATCCAATTTGTGATCCCAGCTACAAAGACAGATGTGTACAGCAATTCGTTCTTCCCACGCACAATTAAAGCATGGAATAATCTCCACCAAACTATAGTTACCCAACCAGATGCAACTAAATTTAAAGTAGCACTTTCTTCCCAATAACCCTTTCTGGCTTAATCCCTCCCTTCACCACCTCCAGTTTAAATTCCAGTTGGAATATTTTGGAGGACCAAGTAACCAAGAACCAAGAACATCTCCTATAAATTTTGCCCACCTCATCTTAAAGCTACGCACACTAGATCTTGGCATTTCCATTCTGAGAAAAAGGTTCTGACTGTCTATGCTATCCATGCCTCTTGTAATTTCTATCAGGTCTCCCCCCAACCTCCAACTCCAGAGAAAACAATCCAAGTTTGTCCAAGCTTTCCTTATGGTTAATACCCTCTAATCCAGGCAACATTCTGGTCAACCTCATCTGCATCCTCTCCAAAGCTTCCTCACTCTCCCTGTAATGAGGCGACCAGAACTGCACACAATCCTCCAAATGCAGCATGCCCAAATTCCTATAAAGTTGTAACATGACTCCCTGACTCTGTTCAATGTCCCGACTGATGAAGGCAAGCATACAATATGCCTTCTGTACCACTCTTATCTGCTTGTGTGGTCACTTTCAGGGAGATATGGAGCTGGACTACAAGATCCCAATGGACATCAAATATAAATAAAAATGTATAGTACTTGACAGTGCAGCATGTTCTAGCCCATTGCTTCCTCGGGAGTGGAGTCACTGGTTCAATTCCACAGATTACACCTTGGTAGAAAGGCTTGCAAAGGCTTTGCAAAGCTAGCGACTGTCACAGAGACGGGGAGATCCAAATTACCAGGAGAGCCTTGTTGTACTTAAAAGCTGCTGGCTCAGGGAAAATGATTCCATTGAGCTGATATTTAGAAGTAGGATATAGACTCAGCGGGTAAGGCAGCACCTCTGGAGAAAAAGGATGGGTGATGTTCCAGGTCTGGACCTGACCCTTCTACAGAGTCTGGAGAAGGGTCCCGACCCACAACGTCACCCAACCTTTTTCTCCAGAGATGCTGCCTGACCGGCTGGGTTACTCCAGCACTTGCTGTCTATCTCCGGTAAAAGCCAGCATCCGCAGTTCATTTCAACACATTTAGAAAGTGGAACGTAGGAAACAAATCCGCAAATGCCAAGAAAGCGCGTGTTCTCTCGCTGGATAGATTCTGCGACACTTCTCACACCGAGTCTTGCATTCGTCTTTCAGGTGGTTGAATTCTGTGATAACAAGACTCACAATGCTGAAGCGCCCAACATGCAGAACAGAATGTGCAATTACAGGAGCACTTGGGACGTGATCAGCAAGTCAGATGATTTCAAGAATAACCCTCCGGCTAACATTCCATCCCTCGTGCCGACAATAACTCTACTATATGTCACGGACCGAGTGCTGTGCTTAGTTCTCGATGACTCTGGTAGCATGAACATCGTATGTCCCAGTACGGAATAGTAGTGTTGGTTTAAGTTAAGGATATCTATTAGTATACCCCTTCATAAGTTCATAAGTTCTAGCAGCAGAATTAGGGCATTCGGCCCATCAAGTCTACTTCACTATTCAATCGTGGCTGATCTATCTTTCCCAGTCAATCCCATTTCTCCTGCCTTCTCCCCATATCCCCTGATACCCGTACTAATCAAGAATCTGTCAATCTCCACCTTAAAAATATCCATTGACGGCTTGCACAGACTTCTGTGGCAATGAATTCCACCGATTCACCACCCTCTGACTAAAGAAATACCTCCGCATCTCCTTTCTAAAGAAATGTCCTTTTATTCTGCGGCTGTGACATCTAGTCCTAGACTCTCCCACTAGTGGAGACATCCTCACCACATCCATTCTATGCAGGCCTTTCGCTATTTGGTTTCGATGAGGTCCCCCCTCGTCCCTCTAAACTCCAGCGAGTACAGGCCCAGAGGATCTCCAGTTTCCTCCCACATTCCAAAGACATGTAGATTTGTAGGTTAATTGGCTTCTGTAATGAAGAGGAATTTCTTTAGGGTGCTGAATCTGTGGAATTCATTGCCACAGATGATGGTGGAAGCCAAGTCATTGGGTGTTTTCAAAGCGATGATTGCCAGGTAAGGGCATCAATGGTTATGGGGAGTTGGCAGGAGAATGGGGTTGAGAGGGAAAAATAGATCTGCCATGATCGAATGGCAGAGCAGACATGGCAGGCCGAATTTCTGCTCGTATGTCTGATGATCTTAAGGTCATAAGGCATAGAGGTGCAGAGGTAGAGATGCTGCCTTACAATGCCAGAGAACCGGGTTCACAACTACGGGTGCTGTCCGTATGGAGTTCGTACGTTATCCCCGTGATCGCGTGGGTTTTCTCCGAGAACTTCGGTATCCTCCCACAGTCCAAAGACGTACAGGTTTGTAGGTTAATTGGCTTGGTATAAATGTAAAAATTGTCCCTAGTGTGTGAAGGATCGTGTTAATGTGCGGGGGTCGCTGGTCGGCGCAGACTGGGTGGACCAAAGCCCCTGTTTCCGCGCTGTATCTCTAAACGAAACTAAAAACTAAATTAAACATATTGTTGAAGCATGTAGTTAGCTGTTTCTGAAGAAGTCTGAATTTTGAATCTGACTTGCTTTCTTTCCGAAAACAGGAAAAACGTATTGCTAGGCTCCGACAAGCAGCGTCGATATTCCTGCTGCAGATCATTGAGGAAGGGTCCCAGGTTGGCATCATCACTTTTAATAGAGTGGCAACTATTAAAACACATCTGAAAATAGTCAACAGTGAAGCGGTTCGGAAGGAACTGATAGGCTTCCTGCCTAAAAGCGCATATGGTGGAACAAATATTTGTAAAGGGGTTCAATCTGCTTTCCAGGTAAGTCCGAGAGGACTTTTAATTTCACTTTCCATGGTAATCGTTGCAATCGTTTTCCAGCGTTGACGGAGCGATGATTGTTTTCCAGGTCCTTCGCAGAGATGGCAGAGCTACAAACGGCGATGAAATAGTTGTGCTGACCGATGGGGAGGACAGTTCTATAAACACTTGCTTCAGAGAAGTGAAACAAAGTGGAGCTATTGTCCACACCATCGCATTGGGACCAAAGGCAGACAAAGATCTGGGAGAACTATCAATTATGACAGGCAAGAAATAGGTTTCAAAGTTTAGTTTGGTCTGGTTTAGTGTATTTTTCAGTGCGGAAACAGGCCCTTTGGCCCATCGAGTCTGTGCTGGTCAGCGATCCCCGCATACTTACACTGTCCTGCACACACTCGGGACAATTTGCTATTATACCAAGCTGATTAATTTATAAACCTGTACAATGTTTGAAGAAACTGGAGCACCTGGGGAAAACCCACGCAGGTAACGTGGAGAACGTACAAAATCCGTAGACAGCACCTGTAGTTAGGATTGAAACCGGTCTCTGGCGCTGTGAGGCAGCAACTCCACCACTGCGCCACCGTGCAACTGTTTGTGCTGATGATGGAGGGAACTGAGGTACGGGATTGTGGATGGGGTGAGAATCGTACAGGTTGCTTTCATCTGGACGGGGCCAACGTTGTTTGGAAATGAACCTGAAGAACACTTCAGCACACAAGATTATCCCATCAATGTGTCCACTATTTAGACTCATAGAGTCATACACCACCGAAACAGACCCTTTGGCCCGACTTGCCCATACCGACCAAGATGCCCAATCTACATTTGAGTTTGAGTTTAGTTTATTGTCATGTTTAACGAGGTACATTGAAAAGCTTTTATTGCGTGCTAACCAGTCAGTGGGAAGACTATACATGATTACAATCGAGCCATCCACAGATGCATGATAAAGGGAATAACGTAAATAACGTTTAGTGCAAGATAAAGTCCAATAAACTCCAATCAAACATAATCCGAGGGTCACCCACAAGGTAGATAGTAGTTGAGGACTGCTCTCTACTTGTGGTAGGATGGTTCAGTTGCCTGATAACAGCTGGGGAAAAACTGTCCCTGAATCTGGAGATGAGCGTTCTCACACTTCTGTGCCTTTCGGCCAATGGAACAGAGGTGAAGAGTGAGTGGCTAGGGTGCGGACTCGTCCTTGACTGCGCTGGTGGCCTTACCGAGGTAGCGTGGGATGTAAACGGAGTCCATGAAGGGAGATTGGTTTGGGTGATGTTCTGGGCTGTGCCCACGATACTCGACAATTTCTTGCAGGCATCTTCGTTGCATTCAGTTCATTCCCTCGTCAGCTTTAATCTGCTTTATTATTGAACCGGACTAAGTGGGACCTGTTGGGTCCCAGTCACCACGGTGGGGGGGGGGGGGGGGGGGGAGGGGAGGGGAAGTGTGTATGTGGGCGGGAGGGGTTTGTGAGGGGGGAGGAGAGATGTGGGGAGGTGGGGAGTGGGTGTGTGTGGGTGGGGTGTGGGGGGTGTGAGGATGTGGGAGGGGGTGGTTTGGGGGAGGGGTGTGTATGGGCGGGGGTGGGTGTGGAGGAGAAGGTTTGTGGGGGGAGGGGGTGTGAGGGGGTATGTGTGGGCAGAGGGGTTGTGGGAGGGCAGGGGTGAGTATGTGTGGGCGGAGGGGTTGTGGGGGAGAGGGGAGTGTGGGCGGGGGGGTTGTGGGGGTGGGAGGGAGGGGTGTGGGGGGGATTGTGGGGAGGGAGGGGTGTGGGGGCAGGGGTGTGGGGAAAGGGGTGGGAGAGAGCTCGGAGAAAAGATGGAGGTAGAGCCATGGGGGAGAGTGCGGTAGCATGGGGGAGGGGGGCAGGAGCCAGCGAGGGGGACCAGAGGGGAAGGGGTTGGGGGTGCGATGGGGACTCACAGGGTTGTTCTCCTCCGCCGGGATCAGAATCTCCGCTTTCCATTTGGTGACATTGACGCCATCTCCGACTCTTGGCTGGGCCTGGTTGGGTTTGGTCGGGTCGGGCCATTTCCGGTCCCTCCCTTCGAAAATTGTGTCCGGTTGGAGACCTCCACCGGCTATCCAGAGCCTCCCGTGGAGTGACAGTAGAAGGGACAAATCCACGCGCCGCTGAATGGCAGGAGAGGCAATCGATCTGCGCACGCACGGTTTACATTTTTTTTAAACCTCAATAACTCTTACCAGCTTCCACCGATTGAAACAAAACTTGGTGCTATCACAGCATAGGAGAACATTGAGTAAGCTGGTGGAAAATCGTAGTGCTATCGCGTACCGTTTTTGCACAAACCGGAAGATAAGAAGGTCAGTTTTAGTTATGTATAGATAACGTGATTGATATCTTGTGTAAACATTTTCCCTTTCAAGAGTCAAGAGTGTTTTATTGTCACATGTACCGAAATGGATCAATGAAATTGTTAATGACCTCTATGTTAACACTACAACTTTTTGTTCTTCAATTATCAGATGGCTTACAGTTTTCGGCCACAGATAACGTGGATGAAAATGGACTAGTTGATGCATTCACCGGATTAGTATCAGGGAATGGTGACATTAACCAGCAATCAATCCAGGTTTGATTCATTGAGCAACATTCCAGACCATGTTTGCTGGAAATAACTTCCTCACCGGATTAAAAACATTTCTTCTCTTTGGTTACAGCTTGAAAGTTCTGGAAAGCTCATCAGCAGTAATAGTTGGTTAAACGGTACAGTTTTCATTGATAAAACCGTTGGGAACGACACGTTCTTTGTAATGACGTGGCAGAGAGGTACACCATCCATCTTAGTTCGTGATCCTCGGGGAAAGATCTACGATGTTACAAGCTTTGACATAGACAACACTTTGCATACAGGACAACTTGCCATTCCTGGCACTGCAGAGGTATGTCATGGTGTCATAGAGTCATACAGTGTGAAAACAGGCCCCTCTGCCCAACATGTCCTAGCTACACTAGTCCCACCTGCCTGCGTTTGGTCCATATCCCTCCAAACATGTCCTATCCATGTACCTGTCTAACTGTCTCTTAAACGTTGGGATTGTCGCTGCCTCAACTACCTCCTCTGGAACCTTGTTCCATACATCCACCACCCTTTGTGTGAAAAAGTTACGCCTCAGATTCCTATTAATTCTTTCCCCCTTCACCCTAAACATATTGTATGTCCTCAGATCCTCGATTCCCCTACTCTGGGCAAGAGACTCTGTGCGTCTGTTAATCCTGGCTAAATTGAACCAGCTAGGGCTTCAAAATGGGGTTAAGTTTCAGGGTTGCTGGGAGATTTGGTCAAATTGGAATTACTCTCTGCAGAGCTGGGACAGGCTGCGGAGAGGTGCCAGTGTGTCTGAAGCTTAGATACAATTTGCATGCAAAGATTGGGAAGCCCTACAAACCCTGCCAATCTGGTGCAAAAAGCATAGAATGGATTGGCTGGCTGCAAACCAGACATACACCTTGTAAATAGTTGTAAATAATGTTGCAGAGTTTGACTTTGCCAAGTGTTGGTTAGATGAGGTGTTGAGCCTTGTCTGGGTTTTTTGTTAATCAGGGTAAATGTTTCCAAGTTGACTTCATCTCGAAGTCCGTTGTGAATACAACGTATTAAACTGTTGTACCATTGGGTTAGGGAAATGCCTGTTATGTATGGGGTTAATCGATATCTGTAATTGGGTGATTAAGAGACCACCCCTATGTGGTTCGGCCCCTCAAAGTCCCGGGACACATAAAAGTCCGTGATCACGAGGCCCAGCGTCGATCTTCTGGAAGAGCGCTCAGGACGGCGTAACCTTCTGGAGTGCCTCTGTCTGAGCGAGGCCTAGAGGGCTTGAACAGGCAGACGTGAGGATCGAACCCGCGGTGGGATAGGTACAGAGTGTGATCTGTGACGCGCTTTTGGTAAAATAAAATGTAGTTTCAAGTGCTTGATTCGATGTTTTTACTGAAACTAGACTGGGGGGAAGCTTAGAAACGAGCAATTATCATGTCTACCTGATCTATTCATGTCAAAAATCTTGGCGTGATATTTGACTCAGCACTGAAGTTTGACAAACAAATCAATGCCGTGGTAAAAGCTAGCTTCTTGCATCTTCAGACGATAGCTAAAATAAAACAATTCCTCCAGTTTGATGACCTGGAAAAGATCATCCACACATTCATCTCCTCCCGCCTAGATTACTGCAACTCCCTTTACACTGGCATCAGCCAATCTTCCCTGTCCCGCCTGCAACTGGTCCAAAATGCCGCAGCGAGAATCCTGACGGGCACCCGAAAAAGGGACCACATCACCTCAATCCTGGCCTCTCTCCACTGGCTCCCTGTGCGGTTCCGTATAAACTTCAAGATACTCCTCCATGTCTACAAAGCCCTCAATGGGCTTGCCCCCACCTACATAAAAAGTCTTCTCACCCACCACTCCACCTCCAGGCCCCTCAGATCGGCCGACTTGGGGTTGCTGAATATCCCACGGTCTAGGCATAAGCTCAGGGGCGACCGCGCCTTTGCGGTTGCAGCTCCTAGGCTGTGGAACAGCATCTCCCTTCCCAGAACTGCCCCCTCCATCGACTCTTTTAAGTCAAGACTAAAGACTTATCTATACTCCCAAGCCTTTCCTGACCCCTCTGAGTGAGGGCTACATGTATATATGTATGTAGTCTGTTTAGTTGTGCTATTCTTATAACAAATGTAAAGCACTTTGGCCAACGAGAGTTGTTTTTTAAATGTGCTATATAAATAAATGTGACTTGACTTGACTATTCGTCTCATGATTTTATACCCATGTTTCTTATTGGATTTCATGTTTTCTCTTTTTGTTGATTTTGTTGATTTTGCTTCGCCCTCTGTATTGCATATTAAAGTGGCGTGATTTTCTATCAGACAGGATCATGGAGATACTCGATAAAGAATGTGGATGTTGCAAACCAGGTTCTGATCATCACTGTGATGTCCCGCGCAGCGGATGCTGGTGTTCCACCTGTCACTGTCAATGCTCACATCAATCAGGGTACATCAACGTGGCCGAGCCCCCTGGTAATTTTCGCAGAGGTCAGTCACGGCTTTCTGCCAGTCATTGACGCTAAAGTGTCAGCCACAGTGGAGCGGGCAGATGGCAAGTCTATCATCGTTGACCTTCTAGACAATGGCGCAGGTAAACGCACGATAAAGAACGAGATCGAAGCGACTATAACGAATCATGCCTGTTCCTTTCCGAGAGCAACAGAGCATAACAGGCGTTGAAGTATGAGACAAAAAGCTGGAGTAACTCAGCACCTCTGGTGAAAAGGAATAGGGTCTAGACCTTGAGGTATAATTGAAGTGTAGACATGGTTCAATACAGGAAATGAGGCAACCATTTTGTGCGCGGCATTTCCCCACAAAAGAGCTTCAGCTTCCGTCAGGATTAAGGATGACTTCCTTCCTTTCTGGTTTTGAGGCCTCAGAGATGACTGATAAGGCCGGTGTAGGAACTAGACTCTTCCACAGATGGGCAGGTTCTGCTTCTATCAGAATCAGAATCACACTTTATTCACCAAGTGTGTTTTGCAACATACGAGGAATTTCATTGGCCAGGTCAGTCATACAATTAAAAGCAACAGATCACTCAAAAACACATTTTAACATGAACATCCACCACAGTGACTCCTACACATTCATCACTGTGATGGAAGGCGAAAAAAAGTTCAAGTCCTTCCTTTTGTTCTTCCTCGGTCGGGGGCCTCGAGCCCTCCGTTGACGTGACGATCTTGACTCCCGTAGCTGGCGGCTTTCAGGCCCTCCACGTCGAGTCGATCAACTCCTGCATCTGGGGGTTGTCAGCTCCCCCGCGCCGGGCAATCGAACCTCGCGTCGGGGCTGGTTGAGCCTTCCGCTGCATTGGAGCTCCCGACTAGCCTCTCCCGAGACTGCGAGCCCTTGATTGTAAGTCCATGGTGGTCGCAGTGGGAGCGATCCCAGGCAAGGGGGGGGGGGGGGGCGCGGGGTTAAAACGCGTTTTTTTTCCGACCTGGTCCTGAATTATATTTTGTTGGAGTGCAAGATGTTGCTAAAGAATCGTTCCGACGGCCGTTCTGTGTGTTTTTTTAAAAAATTCGCCCGACAAGTTAATCGCTGGAATGATTTTAAAATCAGCTTCTGAAGCCGTCAATGCCGACAACGGGGCCGGATTTTATGTAGGGGACAGGTAAAAGAAAGTAGGTTTTTTTTTGTATAAAAATGTTTCTTAAGATGTATTTAATTCACATTTTAAGTTGCGAAACGGTGATTTAGTCCCCGAACAAACCGGCAGTGTATTTGCTGCCAATATGGGGACTAAATCACCTGAACCTCAACGTTCCAAATGGTCCCGTTCCAGAAAATCCCACTCGCAAGCTGATTTAAATGGCCATTAATTTACAGGTATTAAACATTAAATTCCTTCCATTTGGCCTATAAACCCATGACAATGTGATTTAAAAATTATGTTATATTCTGAATTCTTGTGTGAATGTTATTTGGACACTTAGGCTATTTAAAAATGTTAATCTATTCTTAAGAAATGGATAGTTTAGATCTAGTAATTGAATTTTGTAATTAGCTACAATTAGGTAACTAACTAACTATATGCTTTAATTTCAAGTCATCTAAGTAAGATTGTTTCATATTTGTTTCAGAATGCTTCAATCTATAATAACTGAAAATTTATTTCAGTTCTCTTAAATTTTAAGAAAGTTATGGGCTTTTAAATGTTCTCGATCACAGCTTTTGAAGTCAATGAAAAAGCAATAGGGAACAAGATGCCAATTTCCGAGTATGAAAATGGCCATAACTTTTTTAATACTGAAGATATAAAAGCGAATTAGGTGTCAAATTAAACTTATTTTTATGCTTTATCTGATGGGATAAATTAAAGACTTGATTTTTAAAATATCAACATTTTGTAACATTGCTACTATAGCAATGTATAGAAACATAGAAACATAGAAATTAGGTGCAGGAGTAGGCCATTCGGCCCTTCGAGCCTGCACCGCCATTCAATATGATCATGGCTGATCATCCAACTCAGTATCCCGTACCTGCCTTCTCTCCATACCCTCTGATCCCCTTAGCCACAAGGGCCACATCTAACTCCCTCTTAAATATAGCCAATGAACTGGCCTCGACTACCCTCTGTGGCAGAGAGTTCCAGAGATTCACCACTCTCTGTGTGAAAAAAGTTCTTCTCATCTCGGTTTTAAAGGATTTCCCCCTTATCCTTAAGCAGTGACCCCTTGTCCTGGACTTCCCCAACATCAGGAGCAATCTTCCTGCATCTAGCCTGTGCAACCCCTTAAGAATTTTGTAAGTTTCTATAAGATCCCCTCTCAATCTCCTAAATTCTAGAGAGTATAAACCAAGTCTATCCAGTCTTTCTTCATAAGACAGTCCTGACATCCCAGGAATCAGTCTGGTGAACCTTCTCTGCACTCCCTCTATGGCAATAATGTCCTTCCTCAGATTTGGAGACCAAAACTGTACGCAATACTCCAGGTGTGGTCTCACCAAGACCCTGTACAACTGCAGTAGAACCTCCCTGCTCCTATACTCAAATCCTTTTGCTATGAAAGCTAACATACCATTCGCTTTCTTCACTGCCTGCTGCACCTGCATGCCCACTTTCAATGACTGGTGTACCATGACACCCAGGTCTCGCTGCATCTCCCCTTTTCCTAGTCGGCCACCATTTAGATAATAGTCTGCTTTCCTGTTTTTGCCACCAAAATGGATAACCTCACATTTAAGGATGTTCTAAACAAAATTAACATATCGTAATTTCCTGTGCACGCCATTATATACCTTTTATTTGCTTTGTTGTCTTCAGATCCTGACGCGGTTGAAAATGATGGCATTTATTCTAGATACTTTGTTAATTTGATGGAAATGGATGGTACAGCTTCAAAATAAATGTTCAAGGAAAAGATGGAGTGACAAGATTATCGGCCAGAAGGCATGGTCGTGCCCTGTACATCCCTGGATATGTGCAGAATGGTAATGTATTGATGGATAAATGCTACACATTGATGTTGACAGTATCACCACCTTAGCCCAAGTGCCATTGGGACTCTTATGGGCCTGTCCCACTTAGGCAACTGCTGGCGATTGTCATATTCGTAGCAGGTCGCCGAAAAACCGGCGACTGGACTAATGGGCCTGTTCCACTTACGTGAATTTGTAGGCGACTGCCGACGAATACGACAATAGAATTAACCGAAGTCAGCACCGGTGACAACCTGCGTCACCTGGCAACAACCTACGACATCCTGGCGACAACCTTACTTAACCTGGTGACAACCTATGACAGCACCTACGTCAAGCTACGCTCATGGGCGTCAAACCCACGGTCGCCACTGTTGCCGAACATTTTTCAACATGTTGAAAATCCAGCGGCGACCAGAAAGACGCTACGACTCTTTGGGCTACTGAGGAGACTGCTCACGACCATACAGGCGACACCACGGCGACCTTGTGGCGACAGCCTAGTCGCCTGAAGTTGCCTAGAAAATTGCCTAAGTGGGACAGGCCCATTACCTTGTTATCCCTAGACTTGACAAACTTCAAGAACCAGACGACATAGGTTTAAGCTGAGGGGGGAAGGATTTGATGTGAATCTGAGGGGTAACATTTTTACACAAGGGTGGTGGGTGTACGGAACAAGCTGCCAGGGTGTACGGAACAAGCAGCCAGGTACTATCGCAACTTTATAGCAACATTTAGACAGGTGCATGGATAAGACCGGTTTAAAGGGATATGGGCCAATCGCAGGTAGGTGGGACTAGTGTAGTGGGACATGTTGGCCAGTGTGAGCAGGTTGGGCCGAGAGTCCTGTTTTCACACTGTAAGACTCAATGACTCTAAATGCCTTGGTCTCAAGGACAATCTCCCATCCTTCATATTCCCATCTCATCTCATCCAGTATCCTGCTTCCACCTACATTCCTTCCTCTGGTCTCACACGTTCAGTTTTTTTCATCTTTGTCCTTTGTCCAGTCAGTGCCCAGTGGGGTGCCACAAGGCTCGGTGCTGAGCCCTCAGTTGTTTACAATATATATTAACGATTAAGGCGAGGGAATTAAATGTAACATCTCTAAGTTTGCGGATGACACAAAGCAGGGTGGCAGTGTGAGCTGTAAGGAGGATGCTATGAGGCTGCAGGGTGACTTGGATAGGTTGGGTAAGTGGGCAGAAGCATGGCAGATGCAGTATAATGTGGATAAATGTGAGGTTATCCACTTTGGTGGCAAGAACAGGAAGGCAGATTATTATCTGAATGGTGTCAGATTAGGAGAAGGGGAGGTGCAACGAGACCTGGGTGTGCTTGTACATCGGTCACTGAAAGTAAGCATGAAGGTACAGCAGGCAGTGAAGAATGCTAATGGCATGTTGGCCTTCATTGCGAGAGGATTTGAGTTTAGGAGCAAGGAGGTCCTACTGCAGTTGTACAGGGCCCTGGTGAGACCTCATCTGGAGTATTGTGTGCAATTTTGGTCTCCTAATTTAAGGAAGGTCATTACTGGTATTGAGGGAGTGCAGCGTAGGTTCACCAGGTTAAATCCTGGGATGGCGGGACTGACATATGATGAAAGAATGGGTCGAATGGGATTATATTTGATGGAATTTAGAATGATGAGAGTGGATCTCATAGAAACATATAAAATTCTTGGACAGGGTAGATGCAGGAAAAATGTTCCCTCTGTTGGGGTCCAGAACCAGGGGTCACAGTATAAGAATAAGGGGTAGGCCATTTAGAACTGAGATTAGGAAAAACCTTTTCACCCAGAGAGTTGTCAATCTGTGGAATTCTCTGCCACAGAAGGCAGCGGAGGCCAATTCACTGGATGTTTTCAAGAAAGAGTTATTTAGCTCTACGGGCAAAGGGATATGGGGAAAAAGCCAGAAAGGGGTGCTGATTTTGGATGATCAGCCATGATTATATTGAATGGTGGTGCTGGCTCGAAGTACTAAGTGGCCCACACCTGCACCTATTTTCTATGTTTCTATGAACCCCTATCAACCCATCCCCCCTTGCCTGTGTTCGCGCTTTGTCCTGCTGCTTCTCTCTTCCTGCCTTCATCCTCTTCCCTACAATCAATCCATAGAAGGGTCCCGACCCGAAACGTCACCAATCCATGTTCTCCACGGATGCTGCCTGACCTGCTGAGTTACTCCAGCAGTTTGTGTCATTTTTAATGTAAAGCAGCATCTGCAGTTCCTTTATTCTACATCCAGTACCCTATTGTCCACTTGTCCATTGCCCAGTGTCCTCACTGCATGATAACACTCGGAAAATCACAATATAAAATAAATACCACACTTGTGATGAAATCCTTGTTAACTCTTAGCCCCCCCCCCCCCCCCCAAACCCTGCCTCTATAAGGCAAGAGTCTCTCCCGAATTCTCAAGTCCTCTGGCGCTGGTCATTCATACATTTATCTCTTTCTGCCCTGCCTCTGACGTAAAATGTTTGTGGGTTCCTCCTCCCACTGTTCCCCTTTCCATTAAGACGTTGGATCACCCCTCTTAATATCAACAATATTTCACGTGTACCAAGGTACAGTGACAAGCTTTTTCATTGCGTGCTATAAATACAATCAAGTATAGTCTATAGAGCAAAGGGGGAAGATATGGAATGCATAATACAGTTCTCAGCATTGTAGTGAATCAGTTCCACAGACAAAGTCCAATGCCCACAATGAGGTAGAGGTGAATCAGACTGTACCCTAGTTTATGTAAAGAGAAGGAAATATGCTGTTCCTGAGTCTGGTAGCGCATGCTTTCAAGCTCGATACCTTCTGCCAGATGGGAACAGGGAGATTAAGGAATAACCGGGGTGGGACAAGACTTTGATTGCGTTGGCTGCTTTTCCAAGGCCCAGACGGAGTCAACAGTGTTTGTGAGATGGATTGGGCTACATCTACAACTCTCTTCAATTTCTCATGGTCTTGGACAGAGCTGTTTCAAAACCAAGCTGTGATGCAACCCGACAGTACGCTTTCTACGGTGCATCTGTAGATATTTGTGAGAGTCATTGGAGACATGCCAAATGTCCTCAGTCTCCTCAGGAAGTAGAGGCATCTTGACTGCCACATCAGTGTGGTTGATCAACGACAGATCGTTGAAGCTCTCAACCATTTCCACCTCGACACCATTGATGCCGACTGGGGCATGTACTCCACATTGCTTCCTAATCGTCGATAACTCGTTCTTTCTTCTTGCAGCCTGCGGTGTCATTTCACAATAGATTTTAGATATCTTGACCCTTTTTCCGAAACGTGGCCTTTTCTTTTTCTTTTAGGACAAATTCAACAAAACCCATCTCGGCCACCGTCCATTGGTGACAACACTCAGAAACTGGGAAGTTTTCAGAGAGTTAAATCAGGTGGCACCTGTTTAGTAAGTAATGTACCTCCTACAGGATCTATTCCTGACGTGTTCCCCCCGAGTAAAATCATGGATCTTAAAGCAACAATAGTCCACAATAACATACAACTGAACTGGACAGCGCCAGGAGACGATCTGGATCAAGGAAATGGTAATTAAAAATTATTATTTAATGTATAAATTATTCAATCGTTCAATGGTGCTTTATTGTCAGATGTACCTATGTGCATTGGAACTCTTTTTTTTGCATACTGTTCAGTGACAATCCTGCGTTTGAGTTTAGTTTATTATCACATGTACCTCTGTAGTGTGGGGATATACTGCACCTTGGATGTGGAGAGGATGTTTCCACTAGTGGGAGAATCTAGGACTAGAGGTTATAGTCTTAGAATCAAAGGACATTCCTTAAGGAAGGAGATGAGGAGGAATTTCTTTTGACAGAGGGTGGTGAATCTGTCGAATTCTTTAGCCACAGAAAACTGTGGAGGTCATGCCAATCTATATATTTAAGGCAGAGATGGATAGATTCTTGATTAGTACGGGTGTCAGGGGTTATGTGGAGAAGGCAGGAGAATGGGGTTAGGAGGGAGAGATAGATCAGCCATGACTGAATGGTGGGGTAGACTTGATTGGCCGAATGGCCTAATTCTGCTCCTATTACTTATGATCGTGACCCGGTTCTTCCCTAACAAAATCTGAATGAATATTTTATTAGCATGTTACAATAACAAAGTTTGAGTGGTCTTTCTTTTGTGAATTAACTTGCTTTCATGTTTTTTTCTCTTCTTCTTCGTTTAGCATCCCATTATGAAATAAGGATGAGCAAGAACTTCACACAGCTGAAAAATCATTTTCAATCGACTCACAAGATTAACACCACTGGGTTGAATCCTCAGACTGCAAGCTCCAAGGAATCGTTTTTAATCTCTGAGAATATTCAATTGAAAAACGGGACTGAAATCTACTTTGGTGTCATTACATTTGATAAGGCAAATCAACCTTCAGCGTTGTCGAATATAGCACCGGCTGCCTTGGTAATGGCGCGTCCAGTTCCACCTAGCCCGACCAGCCCACCAAACCAGTCGCAGCCACCGACAACAGCTCATTCACCTCGTCGAACCACATCCGTGCACCCTGGCTCATCCGTGCACCCTGGCTCATCCGTGCGCCCTGGCTCATCCGTGCACCCTGGCTCATCCGTGCGCCCTGGCTCATCCGTGCGCCCTGGCTCATCCGTGCACCCTGGCTCATCCGTGCACCCTGGCTCATCGTCCCAACCTGATAACTCTCCGGTGATTGATGTTACAACAATTGTTCTGATAGTTTGTTGTCTTGTTGTTGTCGTAACTCTGATCATTGCCATAACCGTGTGCATTGTGGCTACCAGAGGTCGTAAGAGAGTCTCACCCAGTTAAGACACTTGCCATCAGTAAATTCATAAGTTCCAGGAGCAGAATTACACCATTCAGCCCATCAAGTCTACTCCGCCATTCAGTCATGGCTGACCTATCTTGCACTCTCAATCCCATTCTCCTCCCCACCTCCCCATAAGTTAGAATTGGTCGTCCTTGACTTCATTTTAAGTATTCATCACAAGCAACAAAAATCGATTGTTCATTTTACTATTTTACAACATTTCTCAATAGTTAGTTTCTCAATAAATGATTGTTTTTCCCAATAAATCTCCAACTAGTTTCAGAGACGACAACATCAAAAGCCTTCAAGCCAATTTGTATTAAATAAGTATTTTGAAGGTTTGTTAGAATAACCCTAAGTTTTCTATGTGACTCCAATTTTCTTTTGTGTTTTGGGCTGACATTTTACAACAACTGATTCCTTAAATTGGGTACAAACTATGTGTCCTAGAATTTTCCTTGTAACACCGGGTTTAAGCCATTACCTGCAGTTTTGGGGCCCTGATTTGAGAACTATATTCTGCACTCTGTGAACAATTCTGAGTTAATTGCAAAATTGGCAATTGATAATAAATGCGCATCATCAGAATGTCTGTATTGATATAGTCCTGCTATCAGTATACCAATGCTATGTGGTAAACTGTGTATGAAATGATCATAAACGGACACAAAATGTTGGAGTAACTCAGTGGGTCAGGCAATATCTAAGATGAACATGGATAGGTGATGTTCGGATCGAGACTCTTCTTCAAACTTCTTAAAGCTAATGGTTTTTACTATGATTGGGCTTTATATTTGGGATGTAGCTACACACTTTTTTTTGTTTTGCAAAACCTGAACGTGACTGTGTAATTATCATTCTATGGTTTTTAAAGAAACAAATATGCCCGCCACTCATTCACATCTAATTGTGCCTCAATTGCAAGATAGGGTAACAATTGGTTAATTTCTAACTACACTTCTCATTCCTGTTGCCAATGAAGTTTCTAACAAGAAAGGTGGACTATCTCCCTGTCAGGTACGACAGGCTCTTTGCCAGAACAAGCCTCTACTTTTTTTCCAAATCTTTCACGCAGAATCTGGCAACACATATTATTTCCTTGAATAATCTCCTGTAACAAAGCATTCCAAGTCAAAATCTCTCCACTTCCCGTCTGTCAACTTCACTGTAGCAATCTTTGTCCAACATTTTACCTTTGACAATGAAGCCCAGGAATTAGATTTTGTCCTTATTAGTCCTTGATTAGTAGGGGTGTCAGAGGTTATGGGGAGAAGGAAGGTGAATGGGGTTAGGAGGGAAAGATAGATCAGCCATGATTGAATCGCGGAGTAGATGGTCTTATTTTGTTCCTATCATTTATGAACTTATTAGTGTAGAAAATAGGGTGTGTGTGTGTGTGAGGACTGATAGCTAATCGGGTCGCCTACAAATGGAATCACAGATTGGGCATAATTGCGGTAAAATATTTCCCGTTAGTATGCTTTTCACACAGACTTTAGACATTAGAGATACAGCGTGGGAACGAGCCCTTCAGCCCACTAAGTCTCTGCCGACCAGCGATCCCCGTACACTAACACTATCCTACACACTAGGGATAATTTTACAATGTTACCAAAGCCAATTTACCTGAAAACCTGTACGTCTTTGGAGTGTGAAAGGAAACCAGAGAACCCGGAGAAAACCCGCATGGTCACAGGGAGAACATACAAACTCTGTACAGACAGCACCTGTAGTCAGTATCGAACCTGGTTTTCTGGTGCTGTAGGGCAGCAACTACATCTGAGCCTCTGTGCCGCCCTAACAGACTATTGTTAAAAGGACATTATCTCCTGGGCTCCAAATGGCAGTGGGATGCAGAGTTCACAGCTACTTAATCATTGCCAAGTGGATTACTGGAAAGAACATTAAATGTCGGCATGTACACATCACAAATAGAAAAGGCTGCCCTTGAGCTAAGAGAATATCCAGCTGGTGGTAGGGTGGGGTTAGGTCAGGGACAAACATATGAATCGGAGCAGGAACTTCATCATTTAAGCTGGAAAGAACACAGAGAAAACTTACAAGCATGTCGCCAGGACTTGAGCACCTGAGCTATGGCGAAGGGCTGGGCAGGCTGGGACTTTATTCCTTGGAGCACAGAGGGATGATGCGGTGATCTTATAAAGGTGTATAAAATCATGAAGCTGATCTATCGGGTAGGAAAATCAAGAAACAGAGGGCACAGGTTTTAAGTGAGATGGGTAACTTTTGATACACATTTTACACTCAGAGGGTGGTGGGTACATGTAGCGAGCTGCCGGAGGAGGTAGTTGAGGCAGGGACTATAACAGCGTTTAGCAGACACTTGGACAGGTACATGGATAGGAAAGTTTTAGAGAGATATGGACCAAATGTGGGCAAATGGGACTAGTTTAGATGACACATCTTCATCAGTAAGGACGTTGGGTTGAAGGACCTGTTTCTGTGCTGCATGACTCCATGACTCTATTTAATCCCGCTGCATCATTTGTTAAAATCTTGGCTGAACTGCTGGTAACCTTTTTTATGACTATGAAAGTCCCAGGCGGAGATTGCGGCTATAGATCTTTGTACAACTCAACAAGCTGGTATTGTTATCGTAGAATCTCTCAAAGAATCTCCCTGAACTCAAAGTACATGGAGGTTTTATATTTGTTAAGCATAAAGATAACAACAGGTACCTAAACACAGGTTAAATACAGCAAACCTTATATTTAATGGACCCCCTTGTAACGGATTTTGGTTATGGCGGTCACTTGCGAACAGCTGCTGACGCCATCCCCAGCTCACACTTCAGCCAAACTCGTTGATGCCGACCAGGTTTTATAACTGAGTTAGTTGCATTTGCCTGCATTTGGCCAATATCCCTCTAAATATTTCCCTTCCAAATACCTGCCTTTTAGTTTAAGAAAGAACTGCAGATGCTGGAAAAATCGAAGGTAGACAAAAATGCTGACGAAACTCAGCGGGTCAGGCAGCATCTTTGGAGAGAAGGAATAGGCGACGAAGGGTCTCGACCCGAAACGTCGCCTATTCCTTCTCTCCATAGATGCTGTCTCACCTGCTGAGTTTCCCCAGCAATTTTGTCTACCTGCCTTTTAGTTTAGTTTAGAGATACAGCGCAAAAACAGGCTCTTCGGCCCGCTGATTTACGTGCCCCACTAGTGATCCCCGCACATTAACACATTAACACACACTAGGGACAATTTACAGCTTTACCAAACCAATTAACCTACAAACCTGTACGTATTTGGAGGGTAAGGAGGAAACCAGAGCTCCCGGGGAACACCCACGCAGATTACAGTGGGAAGTACAAAATCCGTGCAGACAAGCACCCATAGTCAGGGTAGAGCAAACAATTCTACCACTGCGCAACCGCGCTGCCCTGCCTAAATGTGTTTTAAACACTATCGAAGTGCTCATCTCTGTAGCTCCCTCAGGCCACTTGGCCTGAGAAAGACAAGGTTCTTCCAAATGAATACAAGTATTGCTGCCTGCATGGTTCCTACATCTCTTGAACTTCTCACCATTCAGTGTCAATACAAGATTTGTGATTCTTTGATTTCTTTCTGGATCTCTGGATTTGTTCATCTTCACAGCGTTGGGAATAGAAGATTAATTTAGAGAGATTCTCATCCAACACGTGAATGTTGTGATGGGCTAGCATAGCTGGAATTAAATACTAATTAGTTTATTTAGCTTAGCCTAGTTAATTGCCACATGTACTGAGGCACAGTGAAATGCTTTTGTTGTGTGCTAACCAGTCAGCGGAAAGACAACACATGATTACAATTGTGCCATACACAGTGTACAGATAAAGGGATACAGGGGATAATGTGAAATCTATCTACAGTATTACTAAAACTCTCATCTTGATCTCATCTGCGTTGTAATCAAATTTGCGCAAAAACCATACTCTATATCGCTAGGATTTATCACCACCTTACTCACCGTTCTCCTCTACTCCAAGACACCAAGTTTTGTTCCGATCGGTGAAATATGAGAAAAGTTATGAAGGTTTAAAAAATTGTGAGATCAGCAGATTGGTCTTCTCGCCTGTCAGTCACCACAAAGGTAACGCCCCTTCTGGCACCTGCTGGAAAATCAAACCCCGGAGGCGGGGATGAGTAAACATGCCATGCTAATTGAGTCCGCAAGAGTGGACTCGGGAAAGCCGCTGTGTGTAGTTGGGGAAAGCAGCTGTGTGGAGTCGGGAAAGCCGCTGTGTGGAGTCGGGTAAGCCGCTGTGTGGAGTCGGGAAAGCTGCTGTGTGGAGTCGGGAAAGCAACTGTGTGGAGTCGGGAAAGCAACTGTGTGGAGTCGGGAAAGCCGCTGTGTGGAGTCGGAGAGTGTGGTGCCGCAGCCGGTGGCTGCTGAGAGGCGACCTTCCCCTTCCCCCACCCCCCCCCCCCCCCCCCCACACACTCCCCTTACCCCCCTCCCCCCTTCCCCTCCTGTGGATTTTGCATGTTCTCCCTGTGAATGCGTGATTTTTCTCTGGGTGACAGACAATAGGTGCAGGAGTAGGCCATTCGGCCCTTCGAGCCATTCAATGTGATCATGGCTGCTCCGGTTTCCTCCCTTATCCCAAAGACCTGCAGGTTTGAGGGTTAACTGGCCTCTGTAAAATTGCCCCTTGTGCGTCCGGAGTGGATGGGAAAGTGGGATGACATAGAATGTAAACCGGTGATCGATGATCGGTGTGGATTCGTAGAGCCTGTTTCCATGCTGTATTACTAAACTAAACTAAACACAAGACAATGTTCAATCATTGAGTATGAATAAGATTCCATCAATTTGTAAAAATTCGCTTTAGAGTAAGGCAGCTTCAAGAGACTATGGAGCTGGAAGGAGGGGTGCGGGAGATTTCCAAAACAGCTGTAAGTTTTTGGGAGTGAACGTCCCCAGTAGTGTATAGAAGGAAGGCAGGCACCAGCAGAGTGGCCATTTTGGGGTGGCCATTTGTTGGAGTGGTTGTGCCTGAGGTAGAGTGCTGTGAGTGAGGGTAAGTGCTGTGGCTTAGGATTGAGAGGATTCGGCGAGGAGACTGAGCAGAACGATATATATTGTAAATAACTGGGGTCCCAGCACCGAACCTTAAGAGCCTTAGAGCACATGGTATTGGGGGTAGGGTATTGACCGTAATAACAAAGACATTTGTCCAGGAGAATTTAGGCAAGAATTTTCTCAGCAGAGAAGAGGGAGATTACACATCATTCAGACAATTTGGTCTATCCTCCTGACAATTATACTGTTGTTCAGGTGGCAGTGTCATGATAGCTTTTCTTTCTCAGTGAGAGTAGCTTAACTTTTAATTGAAAAGACAGCCATTTCAATAGTGCAATACTCCCACAGTGGAGCAAGACAAGGCCTGAGCCTCTACAGGTTATAAACATTCATGTCATGGAACAGTCCAAGTGTTGACCTTCTTCTTCTTGCGTTTGAGGCAGCAGAAGTCTGCAGCAGGGTGATGCCATCCGGTTCGACATCCGTAGGTGCCCGCCCTATAAAGAGTGCATGCGGCGCTGCTGCTGTCTCTGTTTGTTGTCGTTGGCCTGACTGAGGTCAGTTGACAGGGCTCACCAAGGTGAGGTCGACAACATGAGCCCCAAGTGTTGATCATTAATTAGGAACTGGTAGTTGCTTCTGTCGTAGGAATGACTCAGAATCGCCTCTACGTGATTTTGTGAGAAGAATCAGAGAGTCAGAGTCTTTGGACATTACTTTAGACTTTGGAGATAGAGCATGCAAATAGGCCCTTCAGCCCACGCTGACCACCAGTCACCCCATACAGCATCCTACACACTAGGGACAATTTACATTATTTTAAAATCAAAGCCAATTAACCTACACACCCATTCATCTTTGGAGCCTGGGGGGAAACCTGAGCACCTGGAGATAACCGTAGCGGTCACAAACTCTGTGGAAACAGCACCCATTGTCATAGTTAGGATCAAACCCAGGCCTGCAAGGCAGAAACTCTACCACCTCCAGTCATAGAGTCATACAGTACCGAAACAGGCCCTTTGGCCTAGTTTGCCCATGCTGACCAAGATGCCCCATCTATACTAGTCCCATCTGTCAGTAATTAGCCCATATCCCACAAAACCTACCCTACCCACGTAGCTGACCAAATGTTTTTTAGCATTGGCATAAGTCCTCTTGAATTTCCTATTCAGACCATATCAGGCTTCTTCTTTCCATATCTGACACCCTGACACCCATATCTGACATCCATTTTACTTCTAGCCTTTCTCATCTATTCCACCCATGTTTGCCCCACCCTCATATCTCATTACCAACGTTTTAGGTCGAAGTGTTTCAGATATTTATGTTTTTATTAGCTTTGGTGATGTTGCAATGAAACAGCTTTGCAGATAAGGATGCTTGTAAATGAGTTTGGGGAATAAGCTGAGATAGTTGAATTTTTCTAAGAAACAATAATTCTATTCTTATATTTCTTTGTGTTTTTCTGTGTGAACAAAGGGCAAAGACAGATTCCATTATGATTCATGCGGGTGAGTGTATGAGATTTTGTAAAGTGAGTTATTTGATCTTGCATGTTTATACTCTGATATGTAAATAACACCAGGCTTGGATTACTTTGTAAATTCTTCTTTGATCCAAGAGAATAGCCAAATTCTTGATCACCATTATCACTGCATGAACCTTAACCTTCAAGACTATTTTGTCTTCACAGAAGAGTTGGATCCATTATTCTCTGCCATCTCTGCCACAGAAAGTAGTTGAGGCCAGTTGATTGGCTATATTTAAGAGGGAGTTAGATGTGGCCCTTGTGGCTAAAGGGATCAGGGAGGTAGGGAGAGAAGGCAGGTACAGGATACTGAGTTGGATGATCATCCATGATCATATTGAATGGCAGTGAAGGCTCGAAGGGCCGAATGGCCTACTCCTGCACCAATTTTCTGTTTCTATTATCCTTGAAAGAAATTCAGTTGTAGTTATATATAAGTTCCATGATTAGCTCTCCTGACTGAGGCACGATGCTTACATTTATTTTAGTTTAGTTTAGAGATACAGCGTGGAAACAGGCCCTTTGGTCCAGCAAATCCGCACCGACCAGCGATCCCCGTACACTAACACTATCCTATACACACTAAGCACAATTTATACTTATATCAAGCCACTTTACCTACAAACCTGTACGTCTTTGGAGTGTGGGAGGAAACCGAAATTCTCGGAGAAACCCCATGTGGTCACAGGACAGCACCTGTAGTCGTGATCTAACCCGGCTCTCTAGCGCGGTAAGTATTGTAAGGCAGCAACTCTACCACTGCGTCACTGCACTGCCCGCTAGATATGAAAAATCTCTTGGTTTTCTCCAGGATAAATATGACTTTAGATCCCAGAATGGTTTCATGGGAATTTAATTTCAGTTACTTCAGCGAAATAAAAATCAGACACAAATTAACTGCAAATGCTGATTTACAAACAAAGATATAGAGTGCTGAAGTAATTCAGTAGGTCAGTCGAAAGAAGGTTTCCAATCCGAAATGTTACCTATCCACGTTCTCCAGAGCTGCTACCTGACCCGCTGAGCTATTCCAGCACGTTGTATCCTTTCATGTGAACCAGCATCTGCAGTTTTTTCTTTAAAATTTTAAAGCTACAATAAGTTACTTTTAGTTACTTCAACAAACTGGGAAAAAACAAATCTGACATAAGGAACTGCAGATGCTGGCTTAAAAAAAAATAAATTATACAGGATTGCTGGTGTAACTCAGCGGGTCAGTCTGAAGAAGGGTCCCTACCCGAATTGTCACCTATCCATGTTCTCCAGAGATACTGCCTGACCAGCTGAGTCTTTTCCCCGGGGTAAGGAATCTAAAGCCATGACTTAAAGTGAGAGGGGAAAGGTTTAAAGGAACACGAGCTGTTATGCTATCAGCACACCATCTACTTCCTCAGAAGGCTTAGGAGGTTCAGCATTACATCAACAAATCTCACCAACATCCACAGAAGCGCCGTAGAAAGCATTTTATCGGGATGCGTCACAGCTTGGTTTAGGAACAGCTCCATCCAAGATCGCAAGAAATTGCAGAGAATTGTGGATGCAGCCCAGACCATCACACAAACCAATCTCCCTTCCATTAACTCCATCTACACCTCACACTGCCTCAGCAAGGCCAGCAGCATAATCAAGGACGAGTCGTTACCTGGCCATTCCCTCTTCTCCCCTCTTACAAAAATAGACACAACATGCTGGAATAACTCAGCGGGTCAGGTAGCATCTCAGGAGAACATGGATAGGTTACATTACGGATTGGAACACTTCTTTAGACTGACCTGCTGAGTTACTCCAGCACGTTGTGCACTTTTTTTGTCAAACCAGCATCTGCAGTTAATTTTTTCAGAAAAAGAAAGCTACTAAAAGCGCTATGAAATTATTAGGTTATGATGAAAATCCATGTAGCTCCTGGCTTCTAACATCGGATGAAATTTGTCTACCTTATGCCTACGCTTCCTGCAACATACCTCAACCCAAATTTAATGGACAATAAAACAATCAAATTACACAATCATTTCAAAGTGATCAAAGGTTTCAAATAGATTTCTTTCAGACACCTCATAGAACAGATAATATAACATAGAAAAGTCAATACTCTATGAGTCATAGTTCCAAATCCCCGCCACACCATTTTAATGATTTTTTAAAAACATCTTTGTAAAAGGAAGTAATGTGTTTGCAAATGTTCCAAAATGCCTTTATTAAAGGTGATATGCCAACTATTTTGCTGCTGCCTAAATGCTCTTGTTGCCTGAATATAAAATACCACTGTCTGTTATCAATGGTAAATCAGTATTGATGGATAAAACAATAGACAATAGACAATAGGTGCAGGAGTAGGCCATTCGGCCATTCGAGCCAGCATTGCCATTCATGGCTGATCATCCCCAATCAGTGCCTCGTTCCTGCCTTCTCCCCATATCCCCTGACTCTGCTATCTTTAAGAGCCCTATCTAGCTCTCTCTTGAAAGTATCCAGAGAGCCGGCCTCCACCATCCTCTGAGGCAGAGAATTCCTCAGACTCACAACTCTCTGTGTGAAAAAGTGTTTCCTCATCTCCATTCTAAATGGCTTACCCCTTATTCTTAAACTGTGGCCCCTGGTTGTGGATTCCCCCAACATCAGGAACATGCTTCCTGCCTCTAACGTGTCCAAACCCTTAATAATCTTATATGTTTCAATAAGATCCCCTCTCAGCTGCCTAAATTCCAGAGTATACAAGCCCAGCCGCTCCATTCTCTCAGCATCTGAAAGTCCCGCCATCCCGGGAATTAACCTCGTAATCCTACGCTGCACTCCCTCAATAGCAAGAATGTCCTTCCTCAAATTAAGCGACCAAAACTCCACACAATACTCCAGGTGTGGTCTCACTATGGCCCTGTACAACTGCAGAAGGACCTCTTTGCTCCTATACTCAACTCCTCTTGTTGAGAAAGGGTAGCAAGTCTTGGTCAATCTTGCCAACTGTGCCCACTATATGAGAATTACCTTTTAAATAATGAACTTTGAATACAACTGATAGGGTTTTCCCCAAAATCAAAGGAGGCTAAGGGATAACCTTTGGGAGGATTATAACATCACGAGGTGAATTGGTCACAGTCTTTTCCCCAGGGGCGAGGAATCTAAAGCCATGACAAAGTCAGAGGGGAAATGTTTAAAGAATCACGAGCCGCATTGTGACTTTTGTGCTGCCAGCACGCCATCTACTTCCTTAGAAGGCTTAGGAGGTTTGGCATGTCACCAACAACTCTCAACAACTTCCACAGATGCGTCGTAGAAAGCATTTTATCGGATGCATCAGTTTGGTTTGGGAACAGCTCCATCCAATACGGCACGAAATTGCAGAAAATTGTGGACGCAGCCCAGACCATCACACAAACCAACCTCTCTCCCATTGAAGTCCAGCAGCATAATCAAGTACGAGTCACTCCCTGGCCATTCCCTCTTCTCTCCTCTCCCATCAGGCAAAAGGTATAGAAGTGTGAAAACGTACACCTCCAGAGTCGGTATCTTCCCAGCTGTTATCGGGCAACTGAACCATCCTACCACAACAAGAGAACAGTCCTGAACTACTATCTACCTCATAGGGGACACTTAGACTATCTTTGATCAGACTTTACTGTGTATACTCTGGGTTTATCTTGCATGGCACTTTATTCCCTTATTATGTATCTGTATACTGTGAATGGTTTAATTGTAATCATGTGTATTGTCTTTCTGCTGGCTGGTTAGCACGCAACAAAAGCTTTTCACTGTACCCCAGTACATGTGACAATAAACTAATAAACTAAACAAAGCAAGTAAGAACTTAATTGTTCCATTTCGGAACATATTCCAATAAAACACTTTTGACTCGACTCTCTTGACTCTCGCTTCCTCAATCTTTCTAACATTCAGATGAACTTTACCTCAATTCTTTATTGCTTGTCAACACAGTTTCTCTGTCAGGCTTGAAATCAAGGGGGAAAAAAAACCTCTTTAGAGCCCTGCCATTCACTGCGAAGGCCCTGCCCTTGTTTGACTGCCTAAAATGCAACACCTGGCACTTATCTGCCTTGAACTACATTAACCATTCATCAGCACACTTGACCAGCTGATTAACATTCTGTTGTGATTTTTGAGAACCATCTTCGACACCACCCACTTCAGTGTCATCTGCAAACTTAATAATCACGCCTTCTACATTCTCATCCAAATCGTTAATGTAAAAGGTTTATAAAGCAGATAAGAAACCAGAGTAAGATCATGCCTTCTCTATGCCATAACTATTTGTCATCATTCAAAATGTCCTAATTCTCATTGTACAATTTAATTGCTTCAAAAATAAATCAAAATCAAAGGTGGGTTTTATGACCAAACACTAAAGATACTAGCTCACCAAACTGATATAAACTTAAGATTCAAGGTAGTTTATTGTCATGTGTCCCAGAGAGGACAATGACATTCTTACTTTTGCATCAGCACAACAGAATATAGTAGGCATGAATACAGAACAGATCAGTGCGTCCATACACCATTATATAAATATATGCACACATGAATAAACAGATAAGGTGCAAATAAACAGATAATGGTCTATTAATGTTCAGAGTTTTGTTTCATTTGAGTTTAATAGTCTGATGGCTGTGGGGAAGTAGCTATTTCTGAACCTGGACGTTGCAGTCTTCAGGCTCCTGTACCTTCTACCTGAAGGTAGCGGGGAGATGAGTGTGTGGCCAGGATGGTGTGGGTCCTTGATGATGCTGCCAGCCTTTTTGAGGCAGCAACTGCGATAGATCTCCTTGATGGTAGGAAGGTCAGAACCGATGATGGACTGGGCAGTGTTTACTACTTTTTGTAGTCTTTTCCGATCCTGGGCGCTCAAGTTGCCGAACCAAGCCACGATGCAACCGGTCAGCATGCTCTCTACTGTGCACCTGTAGAAGTTAGAGAGAGTCCTCCTTCACATAGCGACTCTCCGTAATCTTCTCAGGAAGTAGAGAAAACTTATTTTTATGCTTTATCTGATGGGATAAATTGCAGACTTGATTTAAAAAAGTTTTGTAACTTTGCTATCATATGTCTCAGAACTGCTGTAGTTGTGGGAGCAACAACAGCAGCAGGAGGTTAGCAAGAGATACGACTGATTGGCTCTAGCCCAAGTGGGAGGAGAGAAGTGAGTCAGTGCTGGGAAAACAGTTGAAAACTGAGGAATTTGGTTTGTAAATTGGTAAATCAGGCAATTTATCAGTCAATTTAAGCAAGACTGCTCTTAGCGAGCGGCAGTGAGTGAAGTGCCCTGTGAGAAAAGTGTGAGTCTTTGGCTCGAGAGTCTTCGGAGAGGAGACGAAAGAAGGAGATGTCAGGCAAGCTGATTCAGTGCGATGCTTGCAGTATGTGGGAGGTCAAGGAAACCGCCGGTGCCTCTGGCTGCTACAAATGCGAGAAGTGCATCCAGGTAGAGCTCCTGAAGGGCCGTTTTGGGGAACTAGAGAAACAAGTGGATGACCTCCGGTTCGTCCGAGAAACGGAGTCGTTCCTCGACAAGTCCTACAGTACGATTGTTACACCTAAGGTACTGGAAGAGAGAAGGTGTGAGACAGTGCGAACGGGAGGGAAGCATGGAATGCCAACGTCCCCGGGTGTTGTACCTCTTGTGAACAGGTTCACCCACTTAGAAGCTGTCGGGACAGAAGAGGTGTTTACACTGGGCGGCGGACTGGCTTGTGATGCGAATAGGGCTGTTGAGCCAAAACCAAAAAGGCCTAAGGCAGGCAACGCCATTGTAGTGGGAGACTCCATTGTGAGAGGTACGGATGCGAGGATGGTGTGCTGCCTTCCTGGTGCCAGGATCCAGGATGTCACGGACAGAGTGCAGAAAATCCTCAAGGGCGAAGGTGAACATCCGGATGTGGTAGTGCATGTCGGCACAAACGATGTCGGAAAGAAGGGGATGAATATTCTGCAGCGTGACTTTAGAGAGCTCGGAAAAATGCTGAAAAGCAGGACCTCCAGGGTTGTTATCTCCGGTTTGCTTCCAGTTCCTCGTGCTGGCGAGAGCAGGAACAGGGAGATACGGGACCTGAACGTGTGGCTGAGGAACTGGTGCACGGGGCAGGGATTTAGATTCTTAGATCATTGGGATCTGTTTTGGGGTAAGGGGGAACTGTACAAAAGGGACGGATTGCATCTTAACAGGTGTGGGACCAGCATTCTGGCAGGCAGGTTTGCCACTGCTACACGGGTGGTTTTAAACTGAATAAGGGGGGTGGGGGTGTCGAATGGGCTAGTGGAGGATGGAGTTAAAGGGAAAGGGTTTCTTAAATGTGTGAGCGTAGAGACAGAGGGGTGTAAAATGAGGGTAGAAGCAATAGGTAACAAGGTAAAAAGTAAAAGTGGCAGGCCGGAAAATCCAGGGCAAAAATCAAAAGGGGCCACTTTTCAACAAAATTGTATAAGGGGTAAGAGTGTTGTAAAAACAAGCCTGAAGGCTTTGTGTCTCAATGCAAGGAGCATTCGTAATAAGGTGGATGAGTTGAATGTGCAGATAGCTATTAATGACTATGATATAGTTGGGATCACGGAGACATGGCTCCAGGGTGACCAAGGCTGGGAGCTGAACATCCAGGGATATTCAATATTCAGCAGGGATAGAGAGAAAGGAAAAGGAGGTGGGGTAGCGTTGCTGATTAGAGAGGAGATTAACGCAATGGAAAGGAAGGACATTAGTTTGCAGGATGTGGAATCGGTATGGGTAGAGCTGCGAAACACTAAGGGGCAGAAAACGCTGGTGGGTGTTGTGTACAGGCCACCTAACAGTAGTAGTGAAGTTGGAGATGGTATCAAACAGGAAATTAGAAATGCGTGCGACAAAGGCAAAACCGTTATAATGGGTGACTTCAATCTACATATAGATTGGGTGAATCAAATTGGCAGGGATGCTGAGGAAGAGGATTTTTTGGAATGTATGCGGGATAGTTATCTAAATCAACATGTAGAGGAACCATCGAGAGAGCAGGCTATTTTAGACTGGGTATTGAGTAATGAGGAAGGGTTAGTTAGCAGTCTTGTTGTACGTGCCCCCTTGGGCAAGAGTGACCATAATATGGTTGAGTTCTTCATTAGGATGGAGAGTGACATTGTTAATTCAGAAACAATGGTTCTGAACTTAAAGAAAGGTAACTTTGAGGGTATGAGACGTGAATTGGCCAAGATTGACTGGCAATTAATTCTAAAAGGGTTGACGGTGGATATGCAATGGAAGACATTTAAAGACTGCATGGATGAACTACAAAAATTGTTCATCCCAGTTTGGCAAAAGAATAAATCAGGGAAGGTAGTGCATCCGTGGATAACAAGGGAAATCAGGGATAGTATCAAAGCGAAGGATGATGCGTACAAATTAGCCAGAAAAAGCAGCATACCGGAGGACTGGGAGAAATTCAGAGACCAGCAGAGGAGGACAAAGGGCTTAATTAGGAAAGGAAAAATAGATTATGAAAGAAAACTGGCAGGGAACATAAAAACTGACTGCAAAAGTTTTTATAGATATGTGAAAAGAAAGAGATTAGTTAAAACAAATGTAGGTCCCTTGCAGTCAGAAACAGGTGAGTTGATCATGGGGAACAAGGATATGGCGGACCAATTGAATAACTACTTTGGTTCCGTCTTCACTAAGGAAGACATAAATAATCTGCCGGAAATAGCAGGGGACCGCGGGTCAAAGGAGTTGGAGGAATTGAGTGAAATCCAGGTTAGCCGGGAAGTGGTGTTGGGTAAATTAAATGGATTAAAGGCCGATAAATCCCCAGGGCCAGATAGGCTGCATCCCAGAGTACTTAAGGAAGTAGCTCCAGAAATAGTGGATGCATTAGTAATAATCTTTCAAAACTCTTTAGATTCTGGAGTAGTTCCTGAGGATTGCCGGGTAGCAAACGTAACCCCACTTTTTAAGAAGGGAGGGAGAAAGAAAAAGGGGAATTACAGACCAGTTAGTCTAACATCGGTAGTGGGGAAACTGCTAGAGTCAGTTATTAAAGATGGGATAGCAGCACATTTGGAAAGTGGTGAAATCATTGGACAAAGTCAGCATGGATTTACAAAAGGTAAATCATGTCTGACGAATCTTATAGAATTTTTCGAGGATGTAACTAGTAGCGTGGATAGGGGAGAACCAGTGGATGTGGTGTATCTGGACTTCCAGAAGGCTTTCGACAAGGTCCCACATAAGAGATTAGTTTACAAACTTAAAGCACACGGCATTGGGGGTTCAGTATTGATGTGGATAGAGAACTGGCTGGCAAACAGGAAGCAAAGAGTAGGAGTAAACGGGTCCTTTCACTGGCAGGCAGTGACTAGTGGGGTACCGCAAGGCTCAGTGCTGGGACCCCAGCTATTTACAATATATATTAATGATCTGGATGAGGGAATTGAAGGCAATATCTCCAAGTTTGCGGATGACACTAAGCTGGGGGGCAGTGTTAGCTGTGAGGAGGATGCTAGGAGACTGCAAGGTGACTTGGATAGGCTGGGTGAGTGGGCAAATGTTTGGCAGATGCAGTATAATGTGGATAAATGTGAGGTTATCCATTTTGGTGGCAAAAACAGGAAAGCAGACTATTATCTAAATGGTGGCCGACTAGGAAAAGGGGAGATGCAGCGAGACCTGGGTGTCATGGTACACCAGTCATTGAAAGTGGGCATGCAGGTGCAGCAGGCAGTGAAGAAAGCGAATGGTATGTTAGCTTTCATAGCAAAAGGATTTGAGTATAGGAGCAGGGAGGTTCTACTGCAGTTGTACAGGGTCTTGGTGAGACCACACCTGGAGTATTGCGTACAGTTTTGGTCTCCAAATCTGAGGAAGGACATTATTGCCATAGAGGGAGTGCAGGGAAGGTTCACCAGACTGATTCCTGGGATGTCAGGACTGTCTTATGAAGAAAGACTGGATAGACTTGGTTTATACTCTCTAGAATTTAGGAGATTGAGAGGGGATCTTATAGAAACTTACAAAATTCTTAAGGGGTTGGACAGGCTAGATGCAGGAAGATTGCTCCCGATGTTGGGGAAGTCCAGGACAAGGGGTCACAGCTTAAGGATAAGGGGGAAATCCTTTAAAACCGAGATGAGAAGAACTTTTTTCACACAGAGAGTGGTGAATCTCTGGAACTCCCTGCCACAGAGGGTAGTCGAGGCCAGTTCATTGGCTATATTTAAGAGGGAGTTAGATGTGGCCCTTGTGACTAAGGGGATCAGAGGGTATGGAGAGAAGGCAGGTACGGGATACTGAGTTGGATGATCAGCCATGATCATATTGAATGGCAGTGCAGGCTCGAAGGGCCGAATGGCCTACTCCTGCACCTAATTTCTATGTTTCTATGTTTCTATGTCCCAAATTGAACTGCTGAGAATTTTTTCCTACGTCTCTACAAGTTCCTCTCTCCTTGGGAGGGAGAACTTTTGGGTCCACTTTGTTCCTTATTATTCAGTTAATGTTTTGTATTTTACAATCCCTTCATGCAGAGTGCAATAGTGTTATCGGCAGACAGCCAATTGACATTTAGAACACTTTCCTCAGAGACACTTTGGACTCAGAAACCATCATTTAAAATCACAATATCCCAATTTATGATATTTAATCATTTACAGAGTCAAAGCGTTCCTTGCAATCCAAGACACATTCAGGCACAAAGCCTCAGAGGCAGGATGATGCCTCAGAAAACCTTTGCTTTGGTGCTTGTCTCCCTCCTGTGTGCTTTTTTTACAAACTGTTCTGGAGCAAAGCTGGTGAATAATGGATATAGAGACATTGTTATCGCTGTTAACCCTGGTGTTTTTGATGAAAACCTTATTGAGAGCATTAAGGTAAGGTGCTGACGCTGTGACTGAAGTGAGCTCTTAGCCAAAGCTTTGTGTCCCCACAATGCTATATTTAAAAGCAGGAATTGTTCAGAGGAGGGTAGGCTATTGGGCGGCACGGTGGTGCAGCGGTAGAGTGTCTGCTTTACAGTGCCAGAGACCTGGGTTTGATGCTGACTACTATGCTGTCTGTACGTTCTTCCAGTGACTGCGTGGATTTACTCCGGGTGCTCCGGTTTCCTCCCACTCTTAAAGGCATACAGGTTTGTAAGTTAATTGGCTTTGGTAAAGATTGTAAATTGTCCTAGTGTGTAGGATAGCGCTAGTGATTGCTGGTCGGTGCGGACTCAGTAGTAGGCTGTTTCCACACTGTATCGCTAAACTAAACTAAAAAAGAAAAAGGATCATGTTTTGGAAACCCACACCATCTGGTTGCGTTGCAGTGAGGTGTTGAATTTTAATCCTGTGCACTCTTTGCAGGAAATGATGCATGATGCTTCTGCCTACCTACACCTGGCTACCAAACAGCAACTTTATTTCTCAGAAATAAAAATTCTGTTGCCTTATACCTGGACAGTTAATTCCAGCTTGTTTCAAAGATCAACAACTCAATCTTATGCAAAGGTAAGAATGCAGGGGCCTATAAAACATTTCCTCTCTTCTGCCTCTGTACATTCTCCTGAAAGTTATTGACATGAAGCTAATTTTGTACTTAAATTCTGTAGAAAGTCACAAGAAATTTCTAGTGCGAGATTCTCTTCAATACGATATGTGTGTTTTTACAATACTGGGTTCATAAAGTGTGACATCATACATAAAACTGAAGTTCACAAATAAATTATTTCAACGATTCAGATTAATCAAAAACCCTCACAGTACATGACAGGGAGAGATAGTTCATGAAGTTTTGAGAAAATTTGATTAACGACCAAAATTCCTTGTTCCTGAGTTCCTATGCGTTTTTTACACTTTATGTTTGGTGTCCACCATAACAACCGTTACATGAAATTTAGAAAGTCATTTTTTTCGAAAGCATGATAGCTGATTTCTTCACTTTTGCTGTTTTTCAACATACAAATGTACTTTCTTGCTGTAAACATGGAGTATGTGACCAAATGAGCAATAGTCCTGTTATCTAGTGAAACGTGCATTACGTGCGTTACACAGTGTCTAAGGGTGAACACCAAAATGAAAGTAGCTCCCGTTTCTTCCAGTATTTCTTTTTTGTAATTTCTTTCTCATGTTTTGAATAAACTTTGGAAGTAATTGTCCATACATAATAAGAGACTGCAGATACATAATTTGATGGAAATATAGCTACTTCAAAATGCTGGTGTTACGCGTGTGATGGTGGACACCAAAGATATACACTAATTTTTGCATGCAGCAGCTTTTACAGAATCTTGATATTAAGGTTGACAAAAATGCTGGAGAAATTCAGCGGGTGAGGCAGCATCTATGGAGCGAAGGAATAGGTGACGTTTCGGGTCGAGACCTTTCTTCAGACTGATATTAAGGTTAATTTCTTCTCATAATTTCACTATCTATTGAGTTCTTCAAACTAGAAAATGTATTTAGGTATGAGACAGAATGATATTTTACTATTCTAGGAGGGAATTTTGTGCTATTTTGCGCTATACCCACATCCTATCTTGTTTTACTCAGATAGGTACAGAAACAAAATAAAATAACTCATAGATCAGTGTATCGAATAAGTTGGCTTATTGAAGGCCTTAATAGTATGCACCGAAAACAGTCTGAGAACCCAAAGTGTTCTCTGTGTACACTGTTTCAATAAACCGACTTGTTCGATAGACTCACCACTGATCTACAAGCTGTTTTATTTTGTGTCTGTTCCTATCTGAGTAAAACCAGATATAGGATCGGGGTATTACACAAAATTCCCTCTTACAATTGGAGTAGCCGGCAGAATACTACACAGATGACCGTCAACAATGTGGCTTCTAATCGGGCATGTTTGATTTTGCCACTCGCAGTTAGAGGAGTAGATTCCATATTGTTGACGGGCGACCGTAAGTGGAAGTATCAAAAGAACAAAATGAAGGAGAGAAATGAAAAAGAAAATCTATGGGCTGTTTTATTTTGTGTCTGTGTCCATCTGAGTAAGCCAGATACAAGGAAAAATAGGACAAAATTCCTTCCTACACGAAAGAATTATACACAAAAGGTCACTGAATGCAACTGGGATCAATGACATACCTTGGACCAAAAGGAGCAATGGTAGCATAGTCTTCTCCTTTGGCAGTGTCTTGAGATCAACAGTGACTTTCTTCCATTTAGGTTAGCTGGCGGCTGAGATGCTCAATTTGGGAACTGCAAACTCTCCTTCAGATAGGCCTGATGCGTGGTTGTGAGATGGTTCAGTCTAGTGTAGCTGGGACATTGTTGGCCGGTGTGGGCGAGTTGGGCCTAAGGACCCGTTTCCACACTGTATCACTCCATGACCCTATGAGAGGATAGGGAAAACAAATTATGATAATAGTTCCTTGAATTTGATATTTCAGCAGAAAGATTAGAATTGAGAAATGGATGGTTCTTCTTGGAAAACACAATTTGAGGGGACATATGATTAAAGAGAACTCTCACATATGTCGACCCAAGCTAACATGCAAGAAAAGACACAAAACACTGGAGTAACTCAGCGGCTCAGGTAACATCTCTGGACAACACGGATAGATGACGCTTTGGGTCAGGATCCGTCTTCAGTCTGAAGAAGGGTCCCAATCCAAAACGTCAGGTATCCATGTTCTCCAGATATGCTGCCTGACCCACTGAGTGACTTCAGTACTTTGTGCCATTCTTTTTGGTAAACCTGCATCTGCAAAATCTCCTCAAGGTATGGCTATTTTGAAGCATTTCTCTCTGACAAGCTAGCATCTGCAGTTCCTTCCTACACATTTTGTCTGCTCCACTGCTTAATCTCCTCAAGGTATGCCTACTTTAAAGAAGTTCTCCTCCTCCGACGAGGAGTCTGAAGAAGGGTCTCAACCCGAAACGTCACCCATTCCTGCTATCCAGAGATGCTGCCTGTTCCGCTGTGTTACTCCAGCATTTTGTGTCTACCTGCAGTTCTTTGTTTCTAATATGCAAGAGGACCACATGAAAAATCTACACTAGATTGCAAGCATGCATTTACATATTTGTTCTAGATAGTGCATTACTTTGCAAGCTTGTGGATCTTACAGGGAGTTTCACATGGAAACGTGTAATTTTCATACATAGGCAGATGTGATCATTGCTGCACCTTATCTGAAACGTCGAGATGCTCCGTACACCCTGCAACCTCGTGGCTGTGGCGAGAAGGGCCGCTACATTCACTTCACCCCAAACTTCATGCTAAACGACACCCTGGCTTCAGCTTATGGCTCAAGAGGTATGTGATTTTAAGAGTTAGCAAGCTGTAGCATACAGAAACATAGAAATTAGGTGCAGGAGTAGGCCATTCGGCCCTTTGAGCCTGCACCGCCATTCAATATGATCATGGCTGATCATCCAACTCAGTATCCTGTACCTGCCTTCTCTCCATACCCCCTGATCCCTTTAGCCACAAGGGTCACATCTAACTCCCTCTTAAATATAGCCAATGAACTGGCCCAAACTACCTTCTGTAGCAGAGAATTCCAGAGATTCACCACTCTCTGTGTGAAAAATGTTTTTCTCATTTCGGTCCTAAAAGATTTCCCCCTGGTCTGAGTATGAGATTATCAAGACACATAGGGGCAGGAGTTGAGGTTTTAACCCTTTGAACCCGTTCCAACATTCAATAACACGATCGTTGATTCATCCCATTAAAATCTCACCAAAGGAAAATCTATTAATCACAGAATTTGTTGGAAAAGTGGAAAATGTGAATTTTAACGCAGAGGAGAATCAAGGGATGGAAAGAGAGAAGGGGAGCACCTCTGATAGGGTGAGGCAAGGGTTCCTTGCTGATAATTTGTTTATGAAGCTTCTGTGGAACCTCCACATTCTCTGCAACATAAGCCTATCTTGTATTGCTCCAATTCTGCTGATGGGTTTTCAACCTGAAATATTAACTGTTTCTCTCTCTCAACAGTTGCTGCCTGACTTGCTAAATATTTCCAGCATTTTTTCTTAGTTCTTTTTTTTGGAGGTTCATTTTATTGTCACGTGTACCAAAGGTACAGTGAAATACACTTTTTGCATATACATTAGATTATTGCATATACATTGCATATACAGTGTGACTATTGGCACACATGAAGACAATCCCTAATTAAGTACTCCATGCATGAAAACCTATGGAGCCTACTGAGTCCATTTGCAATAGTCGCCAGTCTTCGGTGCCATTTTACACATTCCAAGCTGCAGCTTGCTATGAAGGCTCGATGCACCCATCACCTCATTCAGTTTGCCAGTGATTGAATTGAATTGAATTGAATTTTATTTTTGTCATTCAGATCGAAAGGTCTGAAAGAAATTTTGTTGCCTTGCAGTCATACATATAATAAAAATGACAAAAACACACAATAAACACAAGTTTAACATCCACCACAGTATGTTCACCAGGCACCTCCTCACTGTGATGGAAGGCAAAAGTCTTAAAGTCTCTGTCTCTTCCTCCCTTGTTCTCCCTCTGCGCCGAGGCGATCCAGGCTTCGGATGTTGTGACCCCGCCGGGCGATGGTAAGTAATGTCAGTCCCGCGGCTGAATCCAAGCTCCGCGAACGGGCCGGTTCAACTTCCACGGCCCGGGGTGGTCGAAGCCACCGAAGCTGCGGCCCTCCAGTCCAGCGGACGCAGCTGGTGTTGCAGGAGCTCCGGAAAAACAGGTCACCAACCTGTGATTTGTCCTTCTCCTCGCCACTTCTACACTTTTTACTGTCAGCGTGGAAATCCCCAGTGCACAGCCACTCGTTGGAACAGAACTTTATTTCATTTAAGTGTCTCAGAAAATAATTTTATGCCATTGAGTTTATTTTACATTCATGAGAATTGTGCCAATATATAAGTTTATTTAAAATACTATTTACTTTTTACTGGATTGGTTTCATTAGTTTGAGCAAAAGTACTATTATTTCCATAGGGCAAGCATTCGTTCATGAATGGGCCCATCTTCAATGGGGAGTATTTGATGAATATGATGATTTGACGCCCTTTTATATAAATAGTGATGGTACTGCTGATGCAACAAGGTAGGATTCTCATTGAATATTTTTGTACATTGTGAAATGTCCTCTGGGATTTCTGGACAAGGTTACAAAACTCAAGAGCTGCCTGAAATAAAAATGGAAAATCGTGTATATTGAGTATAAAATGATGAGGGGAATAGATATTTTACCCAGAGCAGGGGAATCAACAACAAGAGGACAACAGGTGAGAGGGAAAAGATTTAATAGGGGCAACCTGAGGGGAAGGTAGTTGAGATAGGTACATAGATGGGAAAGGTTTAGAGGCATATGGGTCAAACGCGGGCAGGTAGGACTAGCATCGATGAGGCATCTTGGTCAGCATGGGCAAGTTGGATCAAATGGCCTGTTTTCATGCCATATAACACTATGACCACAATAATGCTGGAAATATTCAACTGTTCAGACAGTATCTATGGAAAGAGAAATGGAGTTAATGTTTCAGGTGACTCTTCATCAGAATCTGGAAAGTGAGAAAACAAATGTGTTTGAAGTTGCAGAGAGGGAAGGAGAGGAGGAATATCTCTGAAGATGTGAGGCCAGGGTTGCCTTAGTGACAAGCTGCTTATGAAGGCATCTACACATCTAGTTGATAGATTAGTGAGATCAACTAAAGAGAGAAACAGAGACAGAGAGAAAACAAATGTACGGGCATATAAAAGCTGTATTTTGTGGGCCAGTAATGTGGCAGAGAAGAATGCTGGAAACACCCGACAGATCAGGCGGGGAGAGAAAAGCTGATTTTATATTAAAGATGGATAAGCTATAGCAGAACTGGCAGTTCCGATACAGACTGTAAATATAATTTTGAGTCCAGAAGGCTGCAGTGTGACCAGTGAAGATGATATGTTGTTGATAAGCCTGTTGCTTAATTTTGCATTGTGTCTCACTATAACAGTACAGAAAGCAAGTGTAGGGAGGAGTGACACAAAATGCTGGAGTAACTGAGCGGGTCGGCAGCATCCCTGTAGAATATGGATGGCTAACGTTTCAGGTTGGGATCATTCTTCGGACTGATTCAGACTGAGGGAGGAGTGTAGTTTATCACTCTAATTGGGTGGCAGGTATATGGAACAAACTGTCAGGTACAATTATAATGCTTAAAAACTATTTGGATAAGTACATGGAATAGAGGGAGAAGGGCTACGTTGCAGAAAACTAAATTAAACAAAAATAGACATGAGTATGAACAAGTCGGGCCGAAGTGCCTGTTTTCATGCTGTACGGCTATGTGGTCGCAGACGGATTGGAAAGAGTGGAATTGAGATGGCGTAATCACAGTGATAGGCACACTGGATAGCCACCAAGTGTTCACAGGAGTGGAAGGCAACCTCATCTCCATTACACAGTTACATACCTTCACCAGATAAAAGCTGTCCAGGTTCTGACCTCCCCAGAGGAGCATGGGTGAAGCTCAACAGACTTTGTACTCCCTTCGGCCCACACAGAACAGCGATCCCCACACATTAACACTACCCAACAAACAATAGGGACAATTTTATATTTATATCAAGCCAATTAACCTACAAACTTGTACATCCTTGGAGTGTGGGAGGAAACCGAAGATCTCGGAGAAAACCCGCGCAGGTCACGGGGAGAACATACAAACTCCGTAAAGGCAACACCCATAGTCAGGACTGAACCCGGAACTCTGGCGCTGTAAGGCAGTAGCTCTATTGCTACTCCACTGTGCTGAAAGGGGAGGTGAGGGAAAAATATGTCTTTTGGTGGAATCTCATGAAGGTGATAGAAATTATGAAGGGTGATTCATAGAATGCAGAAGATGGTGGGATGTACGGTAAGGAACTGGGGTACTTTTAGAAATGTTTTACAATTATTGAAATGTATTGAACTTTATAAGTTGACACAATTAAGTTGGAAAGTTAACCAGGTGGTGCCATTTATTATATCATAGAAACAAATTAACTTGCACCTCCTTTTATACATTTCTGGTTTATTTATTATGGCAGAAGAAGGAAAATTGAAGATAGCAACTCAGACAATTTGTGGAGCACTCCCTCAGTACTGAATTGAAACTTTAGCAGAGGTTTCTCTGTTACTGAATTAAAATATTACCTTGCAGATGCTCGAAAGAAATAAGAGGGAAGATAGCTGATTGTACGGGCACTTCCTGTACACCTTGCAACATAGATCCCAACACCAGGCTGCCTAAAGGCAATTGTAAATTCTTCCCAGAGATGGATCAGAGTTCATCATCTTCGATAATGTACGTGCAGGGTCTCACAAATGTAAGTGGAGTTGAAGTTATATTTTCTCAAACATTTGTTTCTCTCTGTATAGTTCTATGTTCTGTTGTGCTGAAGCAAAGCAAGAATTTCATTGTCCTATCACAGACACATGACAATAAACTCTCTTGAATCTTGAGTTCATTTGTATCGTTTCCAGAACTCATAGAATTTTGGAATCCGACTAGTTTCACTGTCCTTCTGATTAATTTTACTGTTTGTATGCCTCGTTGTCACCTTCCCCATAGCCAGCAATAAACCATTTTACATTTTCATGACCATTGTCTACTTTGATCTGTCATTTTCATACCTTCCATATCTCTTGTCTCCCTCTCCCCTGACTCTCAATCTGAAGCGTCTCGACCCGAAATGTCACCCATTCTTTTTCTCCAGAGATGCTGCCTGTCCCACTGAGTTACTCCTGCACCTTGTGTCTATCTTTGGAATGATGGTCGAACAGCACAGAAACAGGCTCTTTCGCCCACTTGAATCTAGGATCTACTGAATCCCACGACAGAAAGCAAAGAACAAACAACACTTAGCTGAGCTAGATACCTTGTGTCATGTTTATTCTACAAGCCCCTTTTACTTACATTCTCACCAATCATAACCCATGCGCAGATAAGGCGAATTAGTGCGTCTGACCTTGGAGTTGCTATTGGGCTCTTGTGGCTGGGCCTTCCCGTGAGGCTGCTGGTGAGTCGCCAGTGGTGACAGGCTGTATGCAAAACCAACGTGGGCATGAAGGCGCCACAGCTCCCCACACAGCCACCGAGTCATACAAGGTGGCGACGATCTGGCTTTGTCCTGCTGCATACCGGTCTGGCGGGTTGATTTTATGGCCTGAACTTGTTTGGTATTGCAGCGTGGGAAGTCTTTGACAGAAAGTGTTGGGTTCTTGTGACTTCGCCGGTTCAGTGGGTGAGGTAGTCGGTTGGTTCTCGACATATGCTGGCTTTAACCGGTCAACAGATACAGTGTCAGTTTTTCCGTTCCAATTGATCACAAAACTCTTGGGTAGGCGTTGGATGACTTGGAAAGGGCCATCGTATGCTTGCTGAAGAGGTCGGAGGACGGCGTCTTGTTGGGCCTAAACATGTGTGCAGCATTGGAGGTCAGCAGGCACGTAGACCATTGCACGTGTTCGCCGTGTCGGTGTTGGCCTGAGATGCTGCATAGTTTGCCGTAATTGATCGACATACGTGCTTGGATCATAAGATCTGTCTTTGGGGATTCGTTTTACAAAATTCGTCGGGCAGCTTCGGAGTTGTGCCGTAAACAATTTCCGCCGATGAACATCCTAGGTCTGCCGTCACCGCTGTATGAATGCCAAGCAAAACAAGAGGCAACCGTTCACTCCAGTGCGACGCGTCTCCTCCGGCTGCTAGAGCGGCTTTCAACTGGTGATGGAACATTTCAATCAGGCCGTTCGCTTGTGGGTGATACGCAGTCGTTCAAATCCGGTTCGTACCCAAGAGGTCGGTTAGTGTTTGAAACAGCACAGACTCGAATTGCAGTCCTTGGTCTGTTGTGATCGTACTTGGGACCCCAAAGACCAAAATCCATCGGTCAACAAAAGCGGGGGTTATTCTTTCCGCTGAAATGTTGATGACTGGGGTAGCATCTTGCCATCTTGTGAACCGGTCTTCACAAGTGAGCAGATATGTGTATTGTCTTGACAGTGGGAGTGGGCCGACAAAGTCCAGGAGGCACGTGCTAGAAACGGGTCGGTACAGGAAACTCACCGAATTGGGTCCTAGTGTGCCTGGAGATCTTGGATTGGTGACACGGTAGACAAGTCTTCGCCCAAAATCCAATGTCACACTTGATGAAAGGCCAGATGAAACATTTGGAGACTAGTTTTATCGTAGTCTTCTTGCCCGGATGTGATAAGTCGTGCAGCACGCTGAAAACTTCTCGATGCATCGGCCTAGGCACAAACGACCTGGGTTTACCAGTGGAAGTGTCACATATGATGGTTTCTCTCATGTCACCGATAAGTACAGTACATCTTCCAATTTTAGGGCTGTATGCGTCTAGCGGTAATGGATAAGATTGGGATCAATGCTGCCATGGCATAAAAATCGATGAGTGTTGCCGCATTCAGAGCATCCACCTCCAGTTTTGATAGGGCGTTGGCCAGCAGATTTGCTTTTCCGTGACACTTAGCTGAGCCAGCCACCTTGTGTCACGTTTATTCCAGAAGCCCTTTTTACCTACATTCTCACCAATCATAACCTGTGTGCAGTTAAGGCCAATTAGTGCATCTGACCTTGGAGTTGCTATTGAGCTCTTGCGGTTGGACCTTCTCATGTGGCTGCTGGCGAGTCGCCAGCGGTGACAAGGTGCAAAACAAACGTGGGCGTGAAGGTGCCACAAGTCCACGTTGATCAGCAAACACACATTTTGTTCTAATCCTACACTAATCCCATTTTATTTTCACCCACATTTCTCCCCATGGCAGAGGTGTCTATACTCAGAAAGTTAAAAAAAGTTTAGAAGGGATCTGAGGAAGTATTAATTCACCCAGAGGTTGCTTAGAGTCTGGAATGTACAGCCAGAGTGGATGGTGGAAGGAGAGACACGTCCAACTTTTAAGAAGCTTCTTGGCAAGGCTATTGCTAAGTGTGATTAGTACAGATGGGTTATCGATACTTGGCATGGATATGTTGGCCAAAGGGATAGTATCTGTGCTGTATGAATTTTTGACTATAAAAAAGTAGGGACGAATGTTTAACTTTGTGCCGAAGCCTAAACTGTGTATTGAGAATCTGTTATAAAACCTACTCAATTTTCATTTTTATTTTATTCATGCCTCGTCTAAAGTCTTGATGTATTAATAATATATTATGTGTATAGTTTACCTTAATGTTTTTTTCCTTGTGTGTTTGGCATCGTTCCTAAAATCCATGATATTTATTTCCATTATCCAGGCGGGTAAATTCTGTGATGACAAGACTCACAATGCTGAAGTGCCCAACTCACAGAACAGAATATGCAATTACAGGAGCACTTGGGACATGATCAGCAAGTCGGAGGATTTCAAAAACAGTTCCTCACCCCACACTGGATCAGTCATCCCAACGTTCACGTTTCTTCAGGCCAAGCACCGTGTTGTTTGCTTAGTCCTTGATGTCTCAGCAAGCATGGGGTTGGTAAGGTCTTTCTCAATATACATTTCATAGAATAGGTTTTCACACCAAAACTGACCTGCAATAACTAATATTGAATTCTTCTTGTCAGTAACTTTCGTTCCCAAAGCTTTCACACCCAGTTTGTGCAGAATGCATTTTATAATCAAGCAGAACTTTTCGTTTAGAAATAGAAGATTGTATTTTATAGCAAGGAAACAGAACTGGTGTGAATAGCAGTGGACTTGGTGGGCAAAAGGGCCTGTTTCCATGCTGTATCTCTAAACCATTGCCTGTCCATTCCCTCCAGAGATGCTGCCTGACCCACTGAGTTCCTCCAGCACTTTGTGTTTTGCTGAAGATTCCAGCATCTGCAGTTCCTTGTCTCTACAAAGAAGCGACTGATTTTTGGGACCATCACCTTGTACATTGAAACTTATGTTCTTGTTCATAGGAGAATCGTATAAATAAGCTCCAACAAGCAGCCAAAGTATTCTTACTCCAGATCATTGAAGATGGCTCACACGTCGGAATAGTTAGTTTTCATTCTGCTGCATTTACTGACTCAAAGCTGAAATTAATTGATGGTGATGATGCCAGGAATGAACTTGTACAACTGCTGCCCGCAACAGCCAGTGGGGGAAGAAATATCTGCATAGGAGTTAGGTCTGGATTTGCGGTAAGATTTTCAATAATTCAACTGAATAAAAGATTTTCAATAATTCATTAGTTTTAGGCATTCCATTTCACTGCATTGCTAGCATTGAATAGGGGGGGGGGGGCGCAGCAGAGTCGCACAGCTAATAGAGCTGCTGCGTCATAGTGCCAGAGACCTGGGTTCGATCCTGACCTCGGGTGCTGTCTGTGTGGAGTTTGCACGTTCTCCCTTTGACCGCGTGGGGTTTTTTCCAGGTGCTTTTCCAGATTTTCCTTCCACACGCCAAAGTTGTGCGGGTTTGTAGATAAATTGGCCTCTCTACCCCGAGTTATCTATAGACAATGTGGACTTGGTGGGCTGAAGGGACTGTTTCCATTCTGTATCTCTAAACTAAACAAAACTAAACTAAATGCAAATGTAGAATTGCTATACAAGGAAGTAAAAATAGTAAAACACATGGACCCCCTATCATCTAATCTGAAGTCTTTGACTGAAGGAAGGTGCCAACTTGAAATGTTGTCTACCTATTCCCTCCACAGGTGCTGCCTGACCTGCTGAGTTACTGCAACACTTTGTTCAAGATTAAAAGCCCAGAGTGCTGGAATTACTCAGCAGGGGTCACGCAGCAACTGTGGGGAGAGAAACAAAATTAATATTTTCAGATCAATAATGAATGGCCAACTCTGTTTCTCCCTCCACAGGTCACAGGGTATATGAAACAATTAAGCAAACTTAGTATGTTTCTTCTGAAGGTAAAACCAGAATATATTAGAAGTACTTTGCTCAGTGTGGAGAGAAAATGTAGAGAAACCAAAAGTTAATTTAGACTGGCGACCTTTTATGTCCCGACCTGAAAAGTCACCCATCCTTTTCTCCACAGATGCTACCTGACCCGCTAAGTGACTCCAGCACTTTGTATCAATCTTTGGTATAAAGCAGCATCTGCAGTTCTTTGTTTCTAGGTTTGAGGAAATGTTTGGCGTTTCCGACTCTTATGATCCGATGTTCCTAATTGATTGCTTCGTAGGTACTTCGTGCAGATGATGGTTCTACAAGTGGCGATGAAATCATATTGGTGGTTCTTGGTGAGGACAATGGAATAAACGGTTGCTTTGCAGAGGTGGAGCAAAGTGGAGCCATAATCCACACCATAGCAATAGGGCAAAATGCGACTGAAGAACTAGAGCAGCTCTCCATTATGACAGGTAATTGTTATTGATCTCCTCTGCAATTCTTGTTCCAAGTTCTGTAGCACAGGTATTAAAGCCCTGTCCCACGGTATGAGTTCATTCCAAGAGCTCTCCCCAATTAAAAAAAAATCAAACTCGTGGTAAGCACGGAGAATGAATGTAGCGGGTACGTTGCAGCTCGGGGACGTCTCTTAGCGGCTCGTAACGCTAACAGCAGGTACTCGGGAAGACTCGCAAATGGCAGGTAAGCACGGGAAGACTCGTGAAGATTTTTCAACATGTAAATCTCCGAGTTCGAATCAGAGCAAACTCGGGAGAGCTCTTGGAATGAACTCGTACCATGGGACAGGGCTAATAGTGGGTTTACAATGAAGAATGCTTGGCCATGGAATAACATTATGGAAACTTCCAATTTCTCTGTTTAGTAGGCTTGGCACAAATCTAATCAAACATCCATATTGTTGGTCAACAACTAGGCTAAGATCTCCCAGTCATTGGATAAACACTTGGATCTCTGGGGAATAGAAATGGAATGCCTCAGTAAGTAGGTACATTCCAAGAAATGCAAGTTGGTAGGTTAATTACCGACTGTAAATTGTTCCGAATGCCCTAGTTTAAAAGGCAATTAGGAGAATTGTAATGAAGTTAATGGATACGAGAGAAAGAAGAAATAATTGGGAAATAAGTAGGAGAATGCAGTTGCTCCTGAGAACTAGCATTGATGAGATGAATGGCCTCAATCTGTACCAAATGAAATTATTTTCCTACCTTGACTAATGCACGTTAGTGATTCGTGTACATGGACCCCAGGAAACTTATAGACATGCACTCTTTCTTGCTTTTCACCATTGCAAGATGACTCAAACCTGAGGCAGCCTTAAGAAGGCATAATTTATCATTAGGATCCCCACTATTCAGGTCATGCGCTCTTCTCACCGTTACCGTCGGGCAGGAGATATACACCAGAAGGTTCCGGAACTAGTTTACTACAACTATCATGTTCTGCAGAACCCTAATCCTATTTTAGCAACAGCACCCTATGGACCACCTCTTGCACTGGCCTGGTATATTTTTTCATGTCTTATTTTTGTTTTGTACAGTTTCTTCCACCGTCCTGTGAAATTTGCATGAATAATGTACAATTTATGCTTAATTTATGATTTTTAGCGTTGTTTGAGCCTATGGGCCTGAGATTTTCATTGTACCTGTACCTCACCATACTTCAGCAGCACAGTGGTGCTGAGGTAGAATTGCTACCTTACTGTGCCCGAGACCCGGTTTGATCCTGACTACTGGTGCTATCTGTGTGGAGTTTGTACGTTCTCCCTGTGACCTTCCGGTGCTCTGGTTTCCTCCCACATTCCAAAGCCGTGTAGGTTTGTAGGTTAATTGGTTTCTGTAAAATTGTAAATTGTCCCTCGAGTGTAGGAGTTAGCATATGGGGAGTGGGGAGTGATCGATGGTCGGCGCAGACTTGGTGGGCTAAAGGGCCTGTTTCCGCGCTGTATCTCTTAAGTCTAAAGTCTTATGCATATGATAAAAATCTCAACTTGACCATTATGGAACAAAGTGGACAACCTCATAATTATTTCCTTCGCTCCATGCTGCCTCACCCGCTGAGTTTATCCAGCATTTTTGTCTACCTTCGATTTTCCAGCATCTGCAGTTCCTTCTTTAACAACCTCATAATTAAATCTGTCGGCACATTGTAGCTCACTTATTTATCAATGTATTTTTATCTCCTTCACACTTCTGCTGAAAATACTTACCATCTCGAAGCCTAAGTAAGATATTTGGCTCTTCAAAGTGATATTGATGAACCCATCCTTGTTCCAGGAGCTCCGTCTATAAATCCACAATAATAAATGATGAACAGATGAGACCCCAGCACAGATCCTTGTGGGACGCCTCCATCTGTTTTCAATTTAGCTAAATTCAATTTTAATATTATTCATTAAATGTATTAAATTTAATTTAGCTAAATTCCACTAAGAAAGGTGTAGGGATTGTAAATGTATGCATTGATAGCTCACATATAATGCATTGGCAAGGAAAATTAGTTTCTGCACTACTAGGGGCATGTAGATTTGTTTTATTGTGCAAATACTGGAAGTATCATAAGCTGTCTGCAATGTATCTGGTTAAAATTTCAGATATAAATATCCATAATATTTGACACCAAGATTCTATATGTCACTGTAAGTGTAAGAGTCCTGTCTATAAATTCACAATAATGAAAATAACATTGTTTATTCATCCACAGGATAACTGGCAAAAATAATATTTATAGCTCATAACTCATGGCTGTTAAGAAGCTGGTACTGAATTTCTACAGTCCATGAAACCTAAAAGTCGGAAATGGCTGAACTGCCCTTTATGCCTGCTCCGTCTTCATTAAGTTCATAGCTGATCCTGTGAACTAAGCATATTTTCCGGCTTCATTATCCCAGGAACACTAAAACCCTATCCATATTAGTCTGATTATATGCAATGAGTCCTTAGCCTACTGAGATATTGACTTCCAAATATTTACAATCTCCATGTAAAAAAATTGTATTTTTTATCCCTAAATGGCTGACCCTTTATCCTTAAGACTACACACCTCTTTTGAGGTTCAGCTGTGAAAGAAAACAATCTCAACAGCTCTCCCCGTCAATAGCACTCAAAAACTTACACAATACAGTTAGGCTCAGAAGATAGACACAAAAAGCTGCAGTAACTCAGTGGGTTAGACAGCATCTCTGGAGAAATGGAATAGGTGATGTTTCAGGTTGACGTTCAGTCTAAAGAAGAGTCTCGACCCAAAATGGCACCTATTCCTTTTCTCCAGGGATGCTGTCTAACCCGCTGAGTTACTCCAGCTTTTTGTGTCTATCTTTGGTTTAAACCAGTATCTGCAGTTCTTTCCTACACGTTTAGGTTCAGTTTCAGTTCAGTTTTTTGTCACGTGTACCGAGGTACAGTGAAAAGCTTTTGTCAGATTAAAGACAATACATGTGTACAACCGAGCCATTTACAGCGTATGGTCACTTGATAAGAGAATAACATTTAGTGTAAGGTAAAGCCAGTAAACTCCAACCAAGGATAGTCTGCAGGTCACCAATGAGGTAGATAGGAGTCACAAGATGTTGACCCAATAACAATGAAGCATGGCAATATATTTCCAGGATTGTATGTTGCTTGGAGAGAAATCTGGAGGAAGGGTGCTCTATGTACCTATGTATCTTTCCTGGTGATGACCATTGAGGACTCAAAATAGCTTTTGTGGTACATTTTGTGGATAGACCACAAAGTAGTGACTGTTAGATGGTGGTGGAAAGAATTCATGTTTTAAGTGGCATAGAAAATGCCAATCAAGTAGCAGATAATATTTCATTATACTCCTAACTTGGGTCTTCTAGGTGGATGAAAAGTAGATGAGTCACTTGCCACAGGATGTCGTTTCTACAACCAACTAGGGTTAAAACCTGGGCCGTGCAGGAAGGAAATGCAGATGCTAGTTCAAACCACAGATAGACACAAAATGCTGGAGTAAAACCTGGGCTATAATGTATAAATAGTTTTACTTCCAAGTAATTTTTTCAATGGTCAAAGTTCATAAACTCATAGTATCTGCTTCTGGTTTAATTTTCAGTTACCTCTGACCATTGGTATTATCTATGTTGATTATAAAGTTTGTTCATTCTGCAGGAGGTTTACAGTTTGCAGCAGCTGATAATTTGGATTCGAGTGGATTAATTGATGCATTCAGTGCATTGGTCGCAACAAACGGTGACATTAATCATCAGCCAATCCAGGTTTGATTGCTTTTCAGATACTTCTTTTCCAATCATTATTCTTGCTCACTGATTGCCGCAATGTAAACTAACAATTCCATTTGTTTGGTCTCAGCTTGAAAGTTCAGGAACAAGGATCGACAACGGCACATGGATGAATGGCACGGTTGTTTTTGATAAGACTATTGGAAATGACACCATGTTTGTGGTTACTTGGGATGCTCAGACTCCTATTGTGATTGTACGTAATCCCAGTGGAAAAACATACAACCTCGATGACTTTAGGATAAATCAAACAGAACACACAGCCCATCTTAAGATTCAAGGCACTGCACAGGTATGGACCAAAATGCATGATATATTTGACCTAACAAATCTTCTGAATAAATGCCAACAGATCAAAGATATGAAAGTCCTGAGCATGTTTGGCAATAATTGTTTGAAAATTATTTTAATTATTCACCTCAAAGACGCGGTCTAATGGCAAAGTTCACTCCTGTTACAATTCCCCACCCTACAACCTCAGAAATTAGTTTGATATTGCACCAGTTATTTAATTATTAATTGTCTTCTAATATTTTTCACCTTCAAAGATAAAACCGTGAATGATCTGTAAAGGTGGAGCCTAAGCTTTGCTAAGCTGTCAGACTTTTTTTTTTTTAAAGTGCTGGAGTAACTCAGCGGGTCAGGCAGCATCTCTGCAGAACATGGATAGGTGACAGTTTGGGTTTGAAGAAGCCGAAAACAAAGGCTGGAGTGGATGTGGAGAGAATGTTTCCAGCAATGGAAGAGCCTAGGACCAGGGGGCGCAGCCTCAGAATAAAAGGATGTATCTTTACAATGGAGATGAGAAGGAATTTCTTTAGTCAGCGGGTGGTGAATCTGGAGAAACAATACTTCATATTTCTCATGAGTAGCTTACAAGTATGAACATCGAATTCTTTAAGTTTAAGTAATATCCCCCCACCCCTCTTTCGTGTGCCCCTCGTCCCAAGTACACATGCAATTCTCCCCATTATCTCGCCACACGTTCCCTCCATTCTTGCCCACTGACCCTTTCCACCAACATCCCTCCCTCTAGCTTAACATCACACTCCTCTTCTTTCCTCATCATACATCCTTCTGTCTCATTTTCAAGTCTAGCCTTCCTAAACTAACTCCACCCTACTGGCAAACAAACCCTCCTCACCTGTATCTGCCCACCACCTGCCAGCTTTTTCCTGGCCCCACCTCCATTTTCCAGCTTTCTCCCTCTTACTACAATCAGTCTGAAGAATGGTACCAATTCAAAATGTCGCCTGTCCATTCCCTCCACAAATGTTGCCCGATCCTCTGAGTTATTCCGTTTAAGAAAGAACTGCAAATGCTGGAAAAATCGAAGGTAGACAAAAAGCTGGAGAAACTCAGCGGGTGAGGCAGCATCTATGGAGCGAAGGAATGGGTGACGTTTCGGGTCGAGACCGGAAACGTCACCCATTTCTTCACTCCATAGATGCTGCCTCGCCCGCTGAGTTTCTCCAGCTTTTTGTCGGCCTCCAAGTTACTCTAGTGCTTTGTGTTTTGCTCATGACAATTAATTCATTTAAGGTTGCTTGATTACACTCAGAAACATTTCTCATGGCATTTTCTGGATAGTAATCAGGAGTAAGTGTTGCAGCCATTCCTTCTCTCCTGAGTATGCAATATGGATAATAATTCGTCCACAGAAGCAAGAAACTGAATTTGTGACTGCCAGACTGTATAGAAAGATTTTAGAGGGGGCTCCTTGATGTATAAATAATCAATGTTTGTTTCCCAGACTGGAAATTGGATCTACAACATCCTGAATCATGGAATCGAACAGTTTGTAACAACCTCTGTTACATCACGAGCAGCAAACGCAGAAATTCCCCCAGTGAATGTCAATGCATACATGAGCAAAAAAGACACCATGAGCCCAATCATTATCTACGTGGAGGTTACTCATGGATTTCTACCAGTCCTGCATGCCAATGTGACAGCTATTATCGAACGTCCCAGTGGTCCTCCGATTCAACAGAAGCTTTATGATGATGGCTTAGGTAGGATACGTAGAATGTCCTCGTGAAGGAGCAAGTGTACCGTGGTGTACCATTATTAGAAATATGTGTAATGTGGTTGCATCTAATTCTGGTCCCCTTTCCGTAAAAATATATCAAAGAAATTGGAGGAAGACTCAACGATGCGTGTTAGGTTCAGATGTCCTTTGCCCGTTTCAATGGTAAGCCAATCAAATCAGAACCTTCACTTGACTTTTTCCACATCTCAACCAAAAGAGCGATGGTGGATCCAGGGGTGGTAACTCTCTGGGAATTCCCGTATTACCAGCTCTCATTGGGACTGGGGCAAGAACGTCCCTTCTCGGTGTGTTCCTCTTTCATCTCATGGAAGTGGGGTTGGATTACCCGAGTGTTCAGATCAAAAATGAACATGGGGAGCAAAAATAGTTGTCTCAACTCCACCAAGGGTGGATGGGGACAGCCAGTGGTCCTTGTTGAGGGGAGAAGATACATACCACACGTGGATGCACTCTGCATTCCACCTATGCTATACAACCCTCATCACTAACCCATAACCATCTAATGTCCACTTGGCTTACCTTTTCGAAATTACAGGATCAGCCATTGCCAAGGAAGCAGAGAAGGTTCCAGTGTCATTCCCAGGTTCCATGTCTAGCTGAGTACCATGAATTCCATGTCAGGTGCTTTGCTGTGTAGTGCTGCAGCCTGCAGGAATCACGTGATTGGGATGAACACCCTGCAAGGTCTAATTTAGTTCTTTTATTTAAAGCTCTTCCAACACTATCCCTTGCATCAACAGCCAGCAGCAATCTTTATTAAATTCAACAAATGCTACCCCATAACATTAATACAAGTTTCTCCTCCTCTTTTATCCCTTCAGGTGCTGATGTGAACAGCGATGATGGTATTTACTCCAAGTATTTTCTCATGTTAAATGGAGCTGGAAGATATAGTGTTAATGTGCATGTACAGGGAGAGGAAAGGATCGCACGAGTGGCACTCAGAAGAGGAGGGCATGCTCCACAGTACACAAAAAATGGTAATAAACATTTGACAATGTCATTGCAGCAATCAGGGTTTAAAACCAAAGTGAACTACTGATCTTAGCTGCTATGGAACATAGTGTTGTAAATTCTTCTTAGTGCATGGGGGAAAGAATGGTAAAATGGTATAATATAGGATTTGTGTGAACGGAACATTGATGGTTGCTATGGCCTCAATGGGCCGAAGGGCCTGTTTCCATTCTGTATTTTTGAATGATTCAAATTTATTCTATTAGCTAAATCTCTGTTTACTCACTTAACCTTACTATATCCCTTGGTATCATCTATACAATTGGCTCTCCTACCTTTCTTTGGTCAAATTTGGTCAAATAAGCAATGCTCAACAATCTTACCTGATCTGACTTTTGCCCTCAAGTCCATTTTCCTGACCATTCCCCAAAAAAGGATAATTCCTAAAATTCATGACGAAATCCTTTCTTATTTCATTTTTGTAGATGGACTCCTATCCTGAATCTATACTTTCCAATTCAAGCCTCTCATAGAAACATAGAAATTAGGTGCAGGAGTAGGCCATTCGGCCCTTCGAGCCTGCACCGCCATTCAATATGATCATGGCTGATCATCCAACTCAGTATCCCGTACCTGCCTTCTCTCCATACCCTCTGATCCCCTTAGCCACAAGGGCCACATCTAACTCCCTCTTAAATATAGCCAATGAACTGGCCTCGACTACCCTCTGTGGCAGAGAGTTCCAGAGATTCACCACTCTCTGTGTGAAAAAAGTTCTTCTCATCTCGGTTTTAAAGGATTTCCCCCTTATCCTTAAGCTGTGACCCCTTGTCCTGGACTTCCCCAACATCGGGAGCAATCTTCCTGCATCTAGCCTGTCCAACCCCTTAAGAATTTTATAAGTTTCTATAAGATCCCCTCTCAATCTCCTAAATTCTAGAGAGTATAAACCAAGTCTATCCAGTCTTTCTTCATAAGACAGTCCTGACATCCCAGGAATCAGTCTGGTGAACCTTCTCTGCACTCCCTCTATGGCAATAATGTCCTTCCTCAGATTTGGAGACCAAAACTGTACGCAATACTCCAGGTGTGGTCTCACCAAGACCCTGTACAACTGCAGTAGAACCTCCCTGCTCCTATACTCAAATCCTTTTGCTATGAAAGCTAACATTCCATTCGCTTTCTTCACTGCCTGCTGCACCTGCATGCCTACCTTCAATGACTGGTGTACCATGACACCCAGGTCTCGCTGCATCTCCCCTTTTCCTAGTCGGCCACCATTTAGATAATAGTCTGCTTTCCTGTTTTTGCCACCAAAATGGATAACCTCACATTTATCCTCATTATACTGCATCTGCCAAACATTTGCCCACTCACCCAGCCTATCCAAGTCACCTTGCAGTCTCCTATAAGATTCGTCAGACATGATTTACCTTTTGTAAATCCATGCTGACTTTGTCCAATGATTTCACCACTTTCCAAATGTGCTGCTATCCCATCTTTAATAACTGACTCTAGCAGTTTCCCCACTACCGATGTTAGACTAACTGGTCTGTAATTCCCCGTTTTCTCTCTCCCTCCATTCTTAAAAAGTGGGGTTAAGTTTGCTACCCGCCAATCCTCAGGAACTACTCCAGAATCTAAAGAGTTTTGAAAGATTATTACTAATGCATCCACTATTTCTGGAGCTACTTCCTTAAGTACTCTGGGATGAAGCCTATCTGGCCCTGGGGATTTATCGGCCTTTAATCCATTCAATTTACCCAACACCACTTCCCGGCTAACCTGGATTTCACTCAATTCCTCCAACTCCTTTGACCCGCGGTCCCCTGCTATTTCCGGCAGATTATTTATGTCTTCCTTAGTGAAGGCGGAACCAAAGTAGTTATTCAATTGGTCCGCCATATCCTTGTTCCCCATGATTAACTCACCTGTTTCTGACTGCAAGGGACCTACATTTGTTTTAACTAATCTCTTTCTTTTCACATATCTATAAAAACTTTTGCAGTCAGTTTTTATGTTCCCTGCCAGTTTTCTTTCATAATCTATTTTTCCTTTCCTAATTAAGCCCTTTGTCCTCCTCTGCTGGTCTCTGAATTTCTCCCAGTCCTCCGGTATGCTGCTTTTTCTGGCTAATTTGTACGCATCATCCTTCGCTTTGATACTATCCCTGATTTCCCTTGTTATCCACGGATGTACTACCTTCCCTGATTTATTCTTTTGCCAAACTGGGATGAACAATTTTTGTAGTTCATCCATGCAGTCTTTAAATGTCTTCCATTGCATATCCACCGTCAACCCTTTTAGAATTAATTGCCAGTCAATCTTGGCCAATTCACGTCTCATACCCTCAAAGTTACCTTTCTTTAAGTTCAGAACCATTGTTTCTGAATTAACAATGTCACTCTCCATCCTAATGAAGAACTCAACCATATTATGGTCACTCTTGTCCAAGGGGGCACGTACAACAAGACTGCTAACTAACCCTTCCTCATTACTCAATACCCAGTCTAAAATAGCCTGCTCTCTCGCTGGTTCCTCTACATGTTGATTTAGATAACTATCCCGCATACATTCCAAGAAATCTTCTTCCTCAGCACCCCTGCCAATTTGATTCACCCAATCTATATGTAGATTGAAGTCACCCATTATAACGGTTTTGCCTTTGTCGCACGCATTTCTAATTTCCTGTTTGATACCATCTCCAACTTCACTACTACTGTTAGGTGGCCTGTACACAACACCCACCAGCGTTTTCTGCCCCTTAGTGTTTCGCAGCTCTACCCATACCGATTCCACATCCTCCAAACTAATGTCCTTCATTTCCATTGCGTTAATCTCCTCTCTAATCAGCAACGCTACCCCACCTCCTTTTCCTTTCTCTCTATCCCTCCTGAATATTGAATATCCCTGGATGTTCAGCTCCCAGCCTTGGTCACCCTGGAGCCATGTCTCCGTGATCCCAACTATATCATTGTCATTAATAGCTATCTGCACATTCAACTCATCCACCTTATTACGAATGCTCCTTGCATTGAGACACAAAGCCTTCAGGCTTGTTTTTACAACACTCTTACCCCTTATACAATTATGTTGAAAAGTGGCCCTTTTTGATTTTTGCCCTGGTTTTGTCTGCCTGCCACTTTTACTTTTCACCTTGCTACCTATTGCTTCTACCCTCATTTTACACCCCTCTGTCTCTACGCTCACACATTTAAGAAACCCTTTCCCTTTAACTCCATCCTCCACTATCCCATTCGACACCCCACCCCCCTTATTCAGTTTAAAACCACCCATGTAGCAGTGGCAAACCTGCCTGCCAGAATGCTGGTCCCACACCTGTTAAGATGCAATCCGTCCCTTTTGTACAGTTCCCCCTTACCCCAAAACAGATCCCAGTGATCTAAGAATCTAAATCCCTGCCCCGTGCACCAGTTCCTCAGCCACACGTTCAAGTCCCGTATCTCCCTGTTCCTGCTCTCGCCAGCACGAGGAACTGGAAGCAAACCGGAGATAACAACGCTGGAGGTCCTGCTTTTCAGCATTTTTCCGAGCTCTCTAAAGTCACGCTGCAGAATATTCATCCCCTTCTTTCCGACATCGTTTGTGCCGACATGCACTACCACTTCCGGATGTTCACCTTCGCCCTTGAGGATTTTCTGCACTCTGTCCATGACATCCTGGATCCTGGCACCAGGAAGGCAGCACACCAACCTCGCATCCCGTCTGTTGCCGCAGAAACCCCTGTCCGTACCTCTCACAATGGAGTCTCCCACTACAATGGCGTTGCCTGCCTTAGGCCTTTTTGGTTTTGGCTCAACAGCCCTATTCGCAACACAAGCCAGTCCGCCGCCTAGTGTAAACACCTCTTCTGTCCCGACAGCTTCTAAGTGGGTGAACCTGTTCACAAGAGGTACAACACCCGAGGAAGTTGGCATTCCATGCTTCCCTCCCGTTCTCACTGTCTCCCACCTTCTCTCTTCCAGTACCTTAGGTGTAACAATCGTACTGTAGGACTTGTCGAGGAACGACTCAGTTTCTCGGACGAACCGGAGGTCATCCACTTGCTTCTCAAGTTCCCCAACACGGCCCTTCAGGAGCTCTACCTGGATGCACTTCTCGCATTTGTAGCAGCCAGAGGCACCAGCGGTGTCCTTGACCTCCCACATACTGCAAGCATCGCACTGAATCAGCTTGCCTGACATCTCCTTCTTTCGTCTCTACCTCTCAAGCGTATTGCGTGGTCTCCTCTCCTCAGCCTCTTTGCCGTCAAGCGTATTGCGTGGTCTCCTCTCCGAAGACTCTCGAGCCAAAGACTCACACTTCCCTCACAAGGCCGCTCACTCACTGCCGCTCGCTAAGAACCATCTTGCTTAAATTGACTGATAAATTGCCTGATTTACCAATTTACAAACCAAATTCCTCAGTTTTCAACTGTTTTGCCGGCACTGACTCACTTCTCTCCTCCCACTTGGGCTACAGCCAATCAGTCGTATCTCTTGCTAACCTCCTGCTGCTGTTGCTCCCAAACCTACAGCAGTTCTGAGCAAAGTCTGCCTGTCCTTAGCCTCTACTTTAACTGTTTTTCACTTCTCTCCTCCCACTTGGGCTAGAGCCAATCAGTCGTATCTTTTGCTAGAGCAGGGAAACACTCTCAAAGAAGGTACTCTGGTCAAGCCCTCTCAGAATTCTGTATATTCCAGTAAAATCTCTCATTCTTCCAAATTTCAAACAACATAAGTAGGTATGTTACAAAACTTACCTTCAGCGGCGCTGCAGTTCTGTCACTGGCCGTGTGCGCGACTTTGGCGCCTTTTGGGGGGGGATTAAAATGTCATATTCTCCTGCCTGTCCAAGATATATTTCCTCGGGCAACTCCTGATGCTGAAAAATCGTTCCGACTGCCGTTCTCGGCAGTTTAAAAAAAAAAAAACGCGCGACAATTTAATTGCTGGAGTAAAATAAAAATCTACTTCTAATGCCGTCAACGCAGACAACGGGACGGATCTCACGTACGGGACAAAACATAAGGTAAGTTGTGTATTTTACATATAAACTTGCTTCTTAGGATTACTTTAATCAAAATTTCATTGCCGAAAATGTGATTAAGTAAATATACGAACCGGCAGTGTTTTTACTGCCGATATGAGGTTTAAATTCACCGCAACCGCAACATTCCAAACGATCGCGTTCCACAAAATCTCACTCGCAAGATGATTTAAATGGCCATTAATTTACGGGAATTAAACACTAAATTCCCTCCATTTGGCCTATAAATTCATGACAATGAGATTTAAAAATCATGTTATATTGTGAATTCTTGCGTGAATGTTATTAGGACACTTAGGCTATTTAAAAATGTTAACATTTTCTTAAGAAATGGATAGATGTTTAGATCTAGTAATTGAATTTTGTAATTAGCTACAATTAGGTAACTAACTAATGATATGCTTTAATTTCAGGTCATCCATGTAAGATTGTTTCATATTTGTTTCAGAATGCTTCAATCCATAATAACTGAAAATTTCATTCAGTTCTCATAATTTTTAAGAATGTTATGGGCTTTTGACTGTCCTCGATCACAGCTTTTGAGTTAAGTCAATGGAAATGCAATAGGGAACAAGATGCTAATTTCCGAGTATTAAAATGGCTATAACATTTTTAATAATGAAGATGTGAAAGTGAATTAGGTGTCAAATTAAACTTCTGTTTATGCTTTATCTGATGGGATAAATTGCTGACTTGATTTTTAAAATCTCAAAATTTTGTAACATTGCTAACATAAGCCCATTCTGCTGGGTTTCTTTCTCGCCAAAATCAACTCATTCAATCGAAGACCCAATCTCGTGAACATTTATGCCATCAGTTCTAAGGCAACCTTCCGTAAATAAGTTCACAACTATATTCTGTGCGTCGGAGGTGGTCGTAGCGGGACCCTAAACTTTTACTCCAACAATCTTCCAAACTTAATTTGTGTTCTTAATTACTTTGTTACATCTTTGTATGCTTTTCTTCAAAATGGATAATCTATTTTTTTTTCATCTGCCACATTTCCCTCCAATTACTCCACCTATATATCTTGCGAGCTCTTGGCATCCTCCTTATAGCTCACTTTTCTACCTATCTTTGTATCAGAGTCATAGATTGAGTTATAGAGTTATGAAGCATGGAAACGGGTCCTTCAGCACAACTTGTCCATGCCAATGTCTTACCAAAATCTTGTACAATTGTGATATAATGTCCTGATTTCTATACTCAATACCCTGACTATACATTTTATTGTACCAATTGGTATATGTGACAAATAAATGTATCTTGTATCTTGTATACTCAATACCCTGACAGATGAAGGCCAACGTACCAAAATATTTTGTTACCACCCTTTTTACTTGGTACATCACTTTCAGGGAACTATGTACCTGTACTCCATGATCCCTCTGGTCTATAAAGTTGACTACATTGCACATGGCTCATTCATCTAGGTCATTAATGTAAACTATAAATACTTGAGAGCCTTGTACTGATCTCCAAGGCATCTGGTTTGTTCCAGCTTTCCAAGATGAAAATGACCTGTTTGGTTGACTCATGTTCTTAATTTCTATTTCCTGTGGCTTTGATAAGTTACCGGTAAGTTTATGTCGCAAATCTTAATGATGTGCACCTTATTTTTTTCATATAGGAAATATCCAAACACATTCAGCAAATCTTCCAAACAAGGATGGTCTTGTGGCTCAATTAGGAGGCTTCCAAAGGGTCAAATCAGGAGGAACAATTTTAGTCCCCTCAGAAGCACTCAGTATTGACTTCAGACCATGTAAAATCACAGATCTTCAAGCAACAATAGTTAAAAATAGAATTAAGCTGGAATGGACAGCGCCAGGAGGAGACTATGATCAAGGCAAAGGTAAATGGTTCTGATTTTAAACTAAGTAATCTTTGTAGTTTCTCTAAAGTTCATATGATACCAGATTCAGATTCAGATTCAACTTTAATTGCCATTGTCAGTACGAAATGCAGTAATCCAGTCAGTAATGTAGCTGTTCTTCCCTCCAAGTGCCTTCATCACTAAATACTGTTGCAACACAGAGAAGCAATGAATGAGGTGAAGGCAAATTCAACGCTACCATTTATATCAAGAGAACTGGAATACAAAAACAAAGATGTAATGCTGAGGCTTTATAAGGTGCTGGTCAGGCCACTTTTGGAGTACTGTGAGCAAATTTGGGCCCCATATCTGAGGATGGATATGCTTGCTCTGGAGAGGGTCCAGGGGATGTTTACAAGAATGATTCAAGGAATAAGTGGGTTAAGCATATGGTGAGCGTTTGACAGCACTGGACCTGTACTCGCTGGAGTTTAGAAGGTTGAGGGGGGGGATTTAAATGAAACTTACAGAATAATGAAAGGCATAGAGTGGAAAGGATGTTTCCACTTGTGGGAGAGTCAGTGGTCATAGACTTAAAGAGTGCTCGTCAGAAAGGAGGTGAGGAGGAGCTTCTTAAGTCAGAGGGTAGTTAATCTGTGGCACTCATTGGCACTTAGGGCTGCGGAGGCCAAGTGAGTGGATATTTCTACAGCAGAGACAGACAAATTCTTGATTAGAATGGATGTCAAGGGTTATGGGGAGAAGGCAGGAAATGGGATTAAGAGGCAGAGATCAGCCATGACTCGATGGACCAAATGGCCTAATTCTACACCTATAACTTGTGAACAATTCTAAAAGGGCTGGCAGCATTTTAAAAAACAATTATTGACATGTACTGATACTCCTGGTGAGTCACGGTGAGGCAAGTCAAGCTTTGGCGGAATAGGGAACGTGGAACTATTGGCGAGGAGTATCAATATCCATTTTATTGTGACAATTTTTAGGTGCAGGATGTGATTAGTGGATCTATTATGATGAGGGCAGAAAAAGCACAAGAAAATAAACAAATACAATGCAATTATTCTAAATACAAACTGCCGGAGGAGTGCAGGTCAGGCAGCATCTCTAGAGGATACGGATAGGCTACGTTTCTGGTGTCCTCAGAGATGCTGACCGCCCCCACGGCATAACTTTCAGTCCAGGGCTTTGGGAGATGTTGAACGTGAGGTGCATGTTGGTCTAGATAGCCAGGAAGTTTCTTATTTAACTATTTAATTGTGGTTTCTCATTAAAAGTATACGTGCATGCTTTTTTGTTGTCTGTAAAGGATCGCTACTCATTGTCTCATTTGAATAAGTAATCTCTCTGGTAATGTAATGCATCAAACTGTCAGCTTAAGACCATGTTCTCAAATCCTGGAAAGGGGGCTGAATTTGCAATGACTCGGGCAGGGCTGGCCTTAGAAGGTGCGGGGCCCAATTGGGAACAAATTTCATAGAAATATAAATATATAATTATAAATGAGTCATAGTCAGGCTGGTGCCGTAATTACTCAGGGTAGGCAGTCAGTAGGCTTTAAAAAAATCTTAAACCACGCATGCGCAGATTGTTCTCCTCGCCGTAAAAAGAAAAATAAAGAAAGTAACAATTCAATTTGCCCAAGGCTTCCAAATGTCCTTCTTTCAGAATTACTGATTGGGTGGGGGGTGGAGGGTGATGGCAGGCAGAGAGATGGTGGGGAATACGGGAGCACACCGGGACAAGTTGTGATCTTATTGAATGACAATACTAGTTCAAGGGACCAATTGGGGGGTGTGTTCCTTTCACAGCGTGTGGTGAGTCTGGTCAGGGGTAATGTTGTGGGGAGGGCAGGAGCATTGAGAAGGAAGGGGTCGGGGATCATGCCAGTAACCCACCCACTCACCGCTGCCACGGCGCTCCGGGCGCGGAGCCGCAGCATTGTGGCTGGAGAGGGAAGCAGCTCATGTGGCTACGAGCGGCCACCGGGACCGGACAGCGGAACCGACTGCCATCTCAGCGCCTTCTGCCAGCCTGCTCACCTGTGGAAATTATCTCTGAACAGTGAGGGGACCAGCTCAAGAGCAAAGATCATAGAGCGGAGTGGGTCAGTGGGTGATGGATAACAGGACAGTGGGCAGTGGAGCTTACTCCTGTGTCAGCGCGAACAAGGGACCAATTGAGGTTACTCACACTGACATAGCTCCACCATCCGCTGTCCTGTTATCCATTGCCTGCTGACCCGCTCGAGCTGGATGCTAGCATGATCCCCGACCCCCTCCTTCTCAACGCTCCTGCGCTCCCCGCAAATTTACCCCTGGCCAGACTATCCGCACGCTGTGAAAGGAACTCTCTCCCCCGCCCCCCCTCCCCCGGCAGCATTGTCCTTTTACAGCCCCACTTTTCAGCCGCTTCCCATCAGCTGCTAGCAATGAGGGATAGACTTGGCTATCCTTCAGTACAGCAACATCGTTCTTGATGCTATCAGCTCCCCATAATTTTTTTTAATTTAACTCTGAAATTGAAGATAGACAAAAGCTGGGGTAGCTCAGCAGGACAGGCAGCGCAGCGACTCTGGAGAGAAGACCCTTCTTCAGACTGAACTGAAATCTAGTCGGTGAGAGTACTTGTGATTGTCTGAAGAAGGGTCTCGACCTGAAACATTACCCTCTCCCCAGAGCCTCTGTAGAACCTGCAATGTGGTGTTACATATATACTGCAATCAGTGATGGAAATGGGTTTTAGGAACTGGGGGTACGCTAAGGTCCATGAGGCTGAGGTTGGGAAGGAAGGGGGTGGGGGGTAGACGCTATAAGCCCCCCCCCATGAGAAACTTTATTTAGCTCCGAAATTGAAGATAGACAAAAGCTGGAGTAACTCCACAGGACAGGCAGCGCAGCGACTCCAGAGAGAAGACCCTTCTTCAGACTGAACAGAACTCTCGTCGGTGAGAGTACTTGTGATTGTCTGAAGAAGGGTCTCGACCAGAAACGCAATCCCTTCCCCAGTCACTGCCCGTCCCGCTGAGCCACCACAGCCCCCTTCAACTTCAGAGCCAAACAAAAAATACAGCATGCTGGAGGATTCAGAAGGATTCTATGATTAATCCCATTCAGAAGACAAGCTTATGACTAAGCGGTCTTGCTGTCTATCCAAATGTATAAGGAAACATATAGACAGTAATGTTCATATGCACATACAGACAGAAGCACCCATACACATGAACAAATTAGATAAACTGGTGATTTATTAAGAGCATCTCAGATGAAAAGAGAAAGAAGTGGAGGCAATAGCAAGACCATCAGATGCAGACAATGTCAGTAACAGCAGTTGGTTTCCTTTTTTTTGTTCATTGATACAACACGGAAGCAGGTCCTCCGACCCACTGAATTCAAGCCGACCAGCGATCCCTGCACACTTATACTATCCCACACACACTAAGGACAATTCACAATTATACCAAGCCAATTAACCTAAAACCTGTACGTCTTTGGAGTGTGGGAAGAAACCGGAGCACCACGCAGGTCACGGTTTAAACGTAGAAACTTCGTACAGACAAGCGCCCGTGGTCAGGATTGAACCTACGTCTCTGGAGCTGTAAGGCAACAACTCTACTGCTGTGCCACTGTGCCGCCCAGTTATGCAATCTCCTTCTTATTTTTAGCCCATCCCTTGGGATCGAAGATGACTTGCTTCCACTCTGGTTTCTTAGTTATGAGATAGCTATTGTTGACCAATGTGGTAACCACAGACTCTTCCAGTAATTAGGCAGTTAGACTGAGGTGGCAATTTGGCAGTTTGTGGGATGTTAGGCTCCCGAGTAGTCTTGATGCATGAACTCAAAGTTCTCAATTGCTGTTTCTCATAATCCGCAGTCAAAGACCACAGATTCTCAGTGGGGTGTGCCAAGTTATCATTATCCATTTTTGAGAATGGCCTGTACTTTTATTTATACTGCGTATTCCATTATTTCCTTAATCTTTTAGCTTCGCACTATGAAATGAGGATGAGTGACAACCTGCTGCAACTTCGAGATAACTTCTTCAATGTTAATCTGGTTAATTTGACCAGTATGAAACCACGATCATTTGGTTCCAGAGAAACAGCCACAATTGTTCTCGAACATAGAGAATTGCAAAACGGGGCAACTCTGTATTTTGCTGTCCGTGCATATGATGAAAATCGGCGGGTTTCTGAAATGTCAAATGTGGCCAAAGCTTATGTCTTTGTACCTTTAATTGAGCACCCAAATGATGTTAACATATCAGTGATAGTTTCAATTGTAACCATTGCTATATTTATTGTATGCTTGATTATTTTGATCACAAATTGTGTTCTGAATAGTGTTAGCCAAAAGAGAATTTTGGCAGATGAAGAGTAATAAATTAAAATCTAATGCAAAAGTTAACAGACCTAATTAAAGAGATTTAAAATGGTAATAAAACCAAATTATACACCAATGGGTTTGGAGGGGAAGGTTCAAAGGCCGTTTTCTTGCTATTTGTTGTAACTTCAGTACTTTACCCATGCATATCCTAGGACGATGTTATAAGGTACTTAAATACTTTCCAGGTTTCATTGACTTTAGAGTTATAACATAATTTAGCACGGAATCAGGCCTTTTGATCCAACTCTTCCATGCCAACCGCAATGCTCCTCTACGCTATTCCCATTTGCTCGCATATCCCTCTCACCTTACCTATCCATGTACCTGTCCAAATGTTGTTATAGTACCTGCCTCAACCTCATCCTCAGGCAGCTCATTCCATATGTGTATTTTTACAATACTGGAGAGATTTTAGCACAGAACATTAAAAATGTCATATCTTCACTGTTTCAAGTAGTATGGTATTAATTTTTTCAAGGATTGTTACTCAAATGTGCAAGAGATAGTAGATAAAGTCATTAGGAATAAAATGAATTCCCTGATTCAACCAGTTTATAGCTCAAAAATATTAATTTTTAGGACACCAAAAATGTGACATGCTTTGACAATGAAATAAAGAGGCAATTTCTGCATTAATTTCATTATAATTCAAAACATTTTCAAGTTTGTTGCTTTGCAGAGATGCATGTTTACAATAATATGCAAAACTTTTAATGAATTTGGCATTAAGTGCTCTGAATATTTCAAAGAGTGTAACGGTGGTTACTCTTGGTGTCCACCCTATTTTAGAGTAACCACTGTTCGACCACAATGGTAAATTAAGACCAAAGAATTTCCCAAGAAGACTGAAAATTTTCTACTTTGAAGAACTTAATAGATAATGAAATTATGAGAAGAAAGTAACCTTATAGTGTTCGGCACGGACTTGAAGGGCCGAGATGGGGAGCCTGTTTTCTGTGCTGAAATTGTTATATGGTTATATGGTTAATATCAAGATTCTGTAAAAGCTGCTGCATGCCAAAATTTGTGAATATTTTTGGTATCCACCATCACACGTGTGACACCAGCATTTTGCAATAGCTATATTTCCATCAAATTATGTACCTGCAGTCTCTTATTATGGACAATTACTTCCATAAAGTTTATTCAAAACACGAGAAAGAAATTTCAAAAAAAGAAGTACTGGAAGAAACAGGAGCTACTTTTATTTTGGTGTCCACCCTTGGACACTATATAACACGCGTAATGCACGTTTCACTAGATAACAGGAATATTGCTCATTTGGTCACATACTCCATGTTTATAGCAAGAAGGTACGTTTTAATGTTGAAACACAGCAAAAGTGAAGAAATCAGCTATCATGCTTTAGAAAAAATACTTTCTAAATTTCATGTAACGGTTGGTTGGAGCGGGGCTGCTGCTTGGGGCAGGGCTGGGCTGCTTTGGGTCCCTCCGAAGGTCCGGGTGGAAACCTCCACCGGCTTTCCTCAGCTCCAATAAAGACGCGATGGCGCAGGAAAGGGCAGAACGTCCCAGGGAATGACGGGGAAGAGACTAATCCGTGCAGCGCTGACTGGCAGGAGAAGAGATCGATCTGTGCATGCGCGGTTTTTAAGATTTTTAAACCTCGCTAACTTTTACGACATTCAACCGATCGGAACGAAACTTGGTGGACTCGCTGCATAGGAAAACGGTGAGTGAACTGCCGAAAAGTCGTAGCGTTATCGCGAACCGTTATTGCGCAAATAGAAAGATAAATAGAAAGATATTGCGCCAAAGCGGAAGATAACAAGATCAGAGGTTTAGTATAGATGTCACACTTTTTGTACCCAGTATTGTAAAAACACATATACATTCAACCAACTGAGTAAAAAAGCTTCCCCTACATTCACCATTCCTTTGGTACACAAAAATGCTGGAGAAACTCAGCGGGTGCAGCAGCATCTATGGAGTGAAGGAGATAGGCAACGTTTCGGGCCAAAACCCTTCTTCAGATTGATAGGGGTTGGGGGAGAGGCGGGGAGAAGAAAGGAAAAAGGAGGAGGAGGAGCCAGTGGGCCGAGGTAGGAAGGGGGAGGAGACAGCAAGGGCTAACCGAATTGTGAGAAATCAATGTTCATGCCACCAGGATGCAGACTCCCCAAGCGGAATATAAGGTGCTGTTCCTCAATAACTCTGGCCGTGGAGGAGACCCAGGACAGTGAGGTCGGATACGGAATGGGAGGGGGAGTTGAAGTGCTGAGCCTGGAGGTCAGGTTGGTTAGTGCGGACCGAGCGGAGGTGTTCACCCAGACTCGACTTCACCATTCCTTTGACCACTTAACTGCTGATCAAGATCCCACTGCAATTTTTGATATTATTCTTCACTGTCTACAATAACTCCTATTTTAGCGCCATCTGCAAATGTATGAACCGTGCCTTGCACATTCTAATCTAAACCATAAAATCATAGTCACGGAGTTACACAGCATAAGCCAAGTTGGCTCTTTGGTCCAACTTGGCATGATGCTCTTTTGGACTGGAGAATCATGATTAGTGGTGTGCCTTAAGGATCAGTTCCTATCCATTATTGTTTTGTCAGCTATGATTTGCAAAGTCAGTGTGAGCAAGTTGGGCCACGTTGTCTCGCCAGGGGTATCAGTCCATGACAATAATCATAATCATACTTTATTAGCGAAGTATGTTTTGCAACATACGAGGAATTTAATTTGCCAGTCATACCAATAAAAAGCAACAAGACACACAAAATACAATTTAACATAAACATCCACCAGTGACTCCTCCACATTCCTCACTGTGATGGAGGGCGAAAAAAAGACAGAGACTGCTGGTGAGGCTGGCATCGCTGATGACGCCACCCGGTAGAATGCCTGCTCCGTAAATGCTGCCTTTAAGAATTGTATCATGTCACTCATTGCTTCCCTGTGGTGCAACAGGAGTTATCTCTTCCGAGATCCTGTGTGATCTAACCTTCGAGAAAAACCTAGCATGCGGAATCTTATAAAAAAGCTGTATTGATTATCCATAATTAACTGCTACATTTTCATATATGTATGTACCTTCTCCCTCAGAATCTCCTTCAGTTACTTAACTACCACATATAGGGGGGTTGCACGTAAGGTCATAGGGCTTGACGCACGGAGCCGCTCAATCCATCTGGAGGACATCCGTCACTTCCGGTATATATTATTAATGCAAGAAACGCGTACTTTCCTACCTGTAAAAAACCGCCAAAATGTTGAATTTCTGCGCTGAAAAAAATTGTGAAAGCCGGGGTAAGTGTGAAAGATATGTACCCAACTTTAGAATTCCAAAAGTGAAGCAAAATGAAGGTAAAGAGAAGCGAGAGCTGAAGGGACAACAGCTAAACTGCTTGGTAAACATTGGCCGTGCAGATATCGTAATTGAAAATATTGGGAATTATCGCGTTTGCGCACTGCATTTCATCAACAGTAAGGCATTATTTGTGTTTTTTCTTGATTCGTTTGGTATCTTAAAAAGTCTCAGATGTGATAAATCTGGCTATAAATTTTTCTTCAGATGCGTTTTCATTTTGTATGTTAAAAACACACTTGAGAACCTTGGGCGATTTAAAAAAATTTACAGCCAGATTTATCACTTCTGAAACTTTTTAGATGCCAAAGAAATCAAGAAAAAACACAAATAATGCCTTAGTTGATGAAATGCAGTGAGCAAACGGCCAATGTTCGCTAAGCACTCTGTCTGTTGTTGTCCCTTCAGCTCTCACTTCTATCTACCGTCATTTCTCCTCACTTTTGGAATTCTGAAGGAGGCTAAATGTCTCTCACGCTTATCCCGATTTCCATAATTATTTGCAGCGCAAAAATTGAAATTTTCAGCGGGTTTTAACGGGCCCGCTACGTTGGAAACAATGGTAAGTGCCTACCTGCAGTACATCGCGCGTAATCCATTTGGAGTAGCGTAGTAACAGTACGGGTCATGGGTCGTGACCCGACTGCCATGGAACCTCCCTATATCTATAGTTCCCAGATTTTTCTTTACAACCCTTCTGAGATAAAAGCACAACATTAGCAATCCTCCAGTCTTCCTTAACCTCAGACAATCAGAATAAAAATAGCGTATGATTATTTTGTTCCTGATGATACAAAAGTAGTAAGAGTTACATAGCATCCTCCATGTAGGTATGTTGCAAAACTTACCTTCAGCGGCGCTGCAGTGTGCGCGACTTTGGCACCTTTGAGAGCGGGGCGGGTTTAAAATGCAATTTTCTCTAGGCTGTTGAAATCGAGGTTGTTCAGCCTGCTTAGTTGCGAAATTCGTTCGCTGCAGCTATTTTAAAACTAAATTGGGTTATTTAATTGTTATAGTAGATTAAAAATCATCCTCTAAACGGGACGGATCTCATGTAGGGGACAAGGCAAGGTACGTTGTTTATTTTTACATTAAAAAGGGTTTCTTAAGATCCCTTTATTCAAAATGTTATGTTGCGAGTAGCTGACTTGGGGGCCCATTCAATCCTGCAGTATCATTCTGGGCATATGGGCTACAAATCCACCGCAATGGCAGCGTTCCAAACCAGCGCGTTCCAGAGAGTTCCACAGAATCCCACTCGCAAGCTGATTTAAATGGCCATTAATTTACAGCAATTGAACACTAAACTAAAACCCTTCCATTTGGCCTATAAATTAATGTCAAAATTAAAAATCATGTTTTATTGTGAATTCTTGTGTGAATGTTCTTTGGACAGTTAGGCTATTTAAAAATGTTAATCTTTTCTTAAGAAATGAATAGATGTTTAGATCTAGTAATTGAATTTTGGAATTAGCTACAATTGGGTAACTAACTAATTATATGCTTTAATTTCAGGTCATCCAAGTAAGATTGTTTAATATTTGTTTCAGAATGCTTCTATCTATAATAACTGAAAATATTTTTCAATTCTCTTAATTTATGGCCATTTCACTGTCCTTGATCACAACTTTTGTGTAAGTCAATGAAAAATCAATAGGGAACAGGATGCTAATTTCCGAGTATGAAAATGGCCATAGCTTTTTTAATACTGAAGATACGAAAGTGAATTAGGTGTCAAATTAAACTTATTTTTATGCTTTATCTGATGGGATAAATTGCAGGCTTGATTTTTTAAATCTCAAAATGTTGTAACATTGCTACTCCATGACCTCAAGATGTTCCAAATAGCCTTACATTCACTAAACTTGTCCGGCAAGGCGTGCAAGCCACACCTTCTGCTTTTATCTCTGGTCTTTGTTCCTACCATCTACCTATCAAAAACACCCCTCGTTTGTGTCCACCAAAGATCTTATAGCGGAGCTATAAGATCTTTGGTGTCCACTATTACTTGCCTTGCTTTGGCCAGACTCCTTTTTTCTCCAGCTTTCTTCCTCCCCCCACCAACTCCACCTCACCTCCCCAAAATGTCACTATCCAAGTTGTTGTATGAGCAAATTTTAATTATAAGCAAAAAGAATCAGGAAAGTGCCTCCACTTGTTTTCATCTGCGCAAAACAATTAGATAGTTTCATTCAGGAGTTAACTTGGGCCAGGACCCTTCAGATTTTTTGTTGTAGCGACCGAGCAAGCTGGAAGAGAAATCTGATAAGTGAGTCTTCTTGGTTTCTTGGTCCTCCAAAATATTCCAAATGGAATTTAAACTGGAGGTGGAGAAACAAAGTACTACAAACCAAAGAAAGAGCAAAGCAAATTCCACACAGGATTTGAGCCAAGGGTCGCAAACCCGGGCCTAGAAACGTAGAAAATAGGTGCAGGAGGAAGCAATTCGGCCCTTCGATGGTGAGAGGCAGCAGCTCTACCAGCCGCCCATTTTCTTTTACTTGGCAATGCCCGTCCCAATATTTCTGCACCCAAGGCAGTGAAAAGGCATTTGGTAATAGGCAATAATATTGAACAGTGCACCTTAATCAGGCCGGGCCAGGCAGCAACTGTGGAGGTGATGGATAGGCAACGTTTCGGGTCGGGATCCTACTGGAGACTTGTCGTCCATCGCACCGAGCGAGCGCCAATGTAAACAAGCCCGGTGGTGGCGGTGGCGGTGTCCCGCGCGCCTCGTTAATGGCAGTTTTAAACAGCGCGCGCCTCGTTGATGGTCATTTTAAACAGTGCGTGCCTTGTTAACGACCGTTTTAAACAGTACGCGCCTCATCAACGGTCATTTTAAATGGCGCCCCTCGGTAACGGCCGCTTTAAACAGTGCGCGCCTCGGTAACGGCCGCTTTAAACAGTGCGCACCTCGGTAACGGCCATTTAAAACAGGGCGCGCCTCGTCAACAGTCATGTGCAAAGATCATAGTCATGTATGTGTACGAAAGGGACTATCGATGCTGGGCTGAATGGCCTGCTCCTCAACCTATGTTTCTATGTTTTTCTATGAGCTGCAAAATGCAAAGGAATTCCAGCAGGTCAAACAGGACCTGTTGATCCACACCCAGAAGAAACAAAAGGGGAAAGCAATGGAAGTTAAGACAACAAAGTGGATATTGACAGATTCTTGATTAGCAAGATTAGGTTATTTTATAGATGCAGAGTGGAAACAGGCCCTTCGGCCCACCGAGTCAGCACCAACCAGCGATCCCCACATTAACACCACCCTACACACACTTGGGACAATTTACACTTATACCAAGCCAATTTACCTACAAATCTATACATCATTGGAGAGTGGGAGGATATCTAAGATCTTGGAGAAAAGTCACGGAGAGAACATACAAACTTCGTTCAGACAGCACCCGTAGCAGGGATCAAACCCGGGTCTCCGATGCTTCAAGTGCTGTAAGTGCAGCAACTCTACCACTACGCCACCATACCATCCTATGCGGAGAAGACAGGAGAATGGGATTGAGTAGGAAAGATAGATCAACTATGATTAAATGGCGAAGTAGATATGATGGGCCGAATGGCCTAATTCTGTTCCTATGACTTCTGAACATAATATCACAGACATGGAAAGTATCTCTCCAATTGCTCCCATTCACTCATTGGTCCGTTAACCTTGTTCACAGATTATCTCAAAAAAGAGACCAAGTGTCGGGGTAACTCAACAGCATAGCACCAAACGTTGGACTAATTCAGCGGGTTAGACAGCCTCTCTGGAGAAAGCTAATAGGTGATTTTTCGGCTCAACCCGAAACAGCACCTATTCCCTTTCTTCAGAGATGCTGTTGGACCCGATGAGTTACTCCAGCTTTTGATGTCTATCTTCAGTTTAAACCAGCATCTGCAGTTTCTTCCTACACAGGTCAGGCAGCATCACTGGGGATTGGCGACATTTTGGGTTAGGACCCTTCTTCAGACCGATTGGGGAAGGTGTGTGGTGGCATGGGAAATTAATTTGAAAGAGACAAGGGGGCAGAAGGTCTGAAAGAGGGGTTCAACCCGAAACATCACCCATTCCTTTTCTTCGTAGATGCTGCCTGATCCGCTGAGTTACTCCAGCATTTCGTGTCTATCTTCGGTGTAAGCCAGCAGTTGAAGTTCCTTCATTATCGCCTGGCAATTAATAGGTGCATACAGGTGAGATATTTATGTTGCTTTGGTTTGCATCGGTTGTTGTATTGATTGTGTGATTATTGTATATATTGTTTTTTATATTGTTACTCTGTGAGCTTTGTGGCAACTTTCGCACTTCGTGTTCATAAATGGAATGAGCTGCCAGAGGAATCTATAGAAGTGTATACAATTATGAAGAAACTATGGAAGTGAATACAGTTATGAATTGTAAAACACATTTGGACAGATATATGGATAGGAAAAGTTTTTAGAAAGCGATAAACCAAATGCAGATAAATGGGACTGGACAAATATGCCAATTTGGTCAGCATGGACAACATCTCTGCAGATGTGACCTGTTGCTAACCCTTTCCTCCTTTCCTTCCCCCTTCCAGAGTACTATCGCTTCATCTCCTGTGCACATCGTAGGAATATTTACTGATATACCCATTGGCTCAAAGCAATTGGCTTTTGAAGAAGACCAAGTCAGATTCATTGAAATCTTTTGGCAAATATGATAAAGGAGAATCCAAAGATACTTTACAAATATATTAAGAACAAAATAATAACTTGGGAGAGAATATGATACTTAAAGATCAAGGAGATGGTCTATGTGTGGTGACAAGAGATTGAGAAGGTTTTAAATGAATATTTCTCATCCATGATTATCACGGAGAAAGACATGGATGCTAAGGAGCTCAGGGAAGTTAATAATTATCTTGAAATTAGTCCAGTTTACAAGTCTTAAGTCTGTGAGTTTTAAAATAGGAGAAGCTAAAGGAAGATCAATCCTCAGGACCTAATCATAAGGATCATTTCTATCAATACCATCATGCACAAGTACCATTGACACTGGTAGATAGTTGAACAAGAGCAAATAAATTCATCCTTCATGTTTGTTCCCTTACTATCTGCCACAAACTCAATTTAGCTGGTGCAGCCTTCAAGAATCTAATAGCTCATTCAATGGTACCCAATACTCTCTCAGTGATTGAAATGGGAGCTCCCGCCCAGTGTATAGTCTGTGACCTTGTTACTATCAGTGCTTCTTCCATGCGTGTTGAACATGGAGGAGCACTGATTCATCAGTGGAATGTAGATGTTTAACGGGAGGGTAGATCATGAGGAAGTTCCCTAGCTCGTGTTTGATCTGATGCCATCATGAGACATTGCTGACGTTCTCCCCCCCTCTTTGGTAACACTGTGCCATTGCTTCTGGTGGATATTATAGGCTTTAAGTAAATTAAATATTAGTTATGGATGACAAGAATCAAACCTTGTGGGTACCATTTTTCCTCGATGATTGTTGCTGGCTTTGATTTGTCCTTTTGCCTTCCTTTCATTCATTTGTTCTTTGTATCTTTCTATATCTCTAGTTTTCCTCTCCCCTGACTCTCAGCCTGAAGAAGGGTCTTGACCCGAAACGTCACCTGTTCCTTTTCTCCGTAAATGCTGCCTGACCCGCTGAGTAACTCCAGCATTTTGTGTCTATCTTCGGTGTAAACCAGCATCTGCAGTACCTTCCTACACACATAATGATATATATTTCTGTGTGAAGGATCTAGTACGGTCAGCCTCAGGGACTTTACTAACATTTGAATAATAGTCATGGTTAATCATGCTGGTCTCTTTCGGTTTAAAATGTATTGCAAGTAAATTCTTGGACTATGAGTACTTTGACTTTTTGCTGTCTGATCATTCCTATTATGAGAGGGGTGTGCTTCCATAAAAGCTTTCTTATGCTATGTTTATGTGCACTAGTGACCCAAAAGATCAAACACACAATCTATCTATCTATACTATTACTAAAACTTTCATCTTGATGTCTGCATTGTAACTTAATTTGCACAAAAATGCTACCGTATATCGCGAGGATGTTTTCGCCAGCTTACTCACCGTTCTCCTACGCTCCAAGCCACCAAGTTTTGTTCTGATCAGTGAAATATTAGAAAAGGTATGAATGTTTAAAAAAATCGTGAGATCAGCAGATTGGTCTTCTCGCCTGTCATTCACCATGCCCCTTCCGGCACCCGCTGGAGAATAAAAAGCGGGGCTGAGTCGAAAACTAGTGCTGATTTAGTCCGTAAGATTGGAGTCGGGCAAGCCGCTGTGTGGAGTCGGGCAAGCCGCTGTGTGGAGTCGGGCAAGCCGCTGTGTGGAGTCGGGAGGTGCTGTGTGGTGCCGTGGCCGGTGGCCGCTGAGTGGAGTCCCTCCCGCCCCACACATCCCCCTTCAGCCCACACCCCCTACAATCCCCATTCCCCCTTCCCCCATCCCCCCACACACTGCCCCTTCCCCCTCCTCCCCACACAACTCCTATCCCCCCACACACCCACATCCCCCTTTACCCCTCCCCGTTCCTCCTCCTTCCCCCCACCCTCACACCAGCCCACTCCCTCACACCAGCCCACTCCCCCACACCACCCCCCCCCCCCCCAAACCACACCCCACCCGCCCACACCACCCCTCCCCCCCCCCACACCGCACCTCCTCCCCACACCACCCCTCCTCCCCACACCACCCTTTCTTGGGTTGCGTTGGGGGAACAGGTGAGTGGTGGAATATTGCGTTGGGGAACCCCCAACGGGTCCCATTAGTCTAGTAATTATTACAACCGCTGAAAGGTTCTCAACTTGAAATAATAACTTTATTTTCCTCTCCGTAATTGCTACCTGACGCGTGTATTTTCTCTTTTATTTCCGAATGGTAATTTCCATCACGAAAAGGAAACAATGCTTTTATTGCAAGCAATATTTTAACAGTGTACAACAGATTAAATAGCTGTTATTCCGCACTTGTAAGGATATATAAATGCAAAGAAATGAGCCATGGTTTTATGCAATCCTGTCCTTCACATCCTGGATTGCAACAAATTAGTTTACAAAGAGAGAATGAAAACGTCAGCAAATTTACACAATGATTCTGCAAATTAATTAGCAAATACAAGCATAAGTAGTAAGTTTTGGAGAATTCCCCTTGAATATTTGTCATCTCACCCTTTCCAATACATTCTTCAGGTGTTTCAACTACAACCTAATAAAGTGTTATGATTATCAATCACTTTAACTGTTATCTGCATGTTAATCATTGCTGCTGAAAATACTATGCTCCTACAGAAACTTTCTTAGGCACTATTCCATGCACAATACAAATTATCGGCCCAACAACCAAACACACAATACCTACGACAACTGCTGCAATCCAAGCCTTTTGCGGTGTATAATCATCATTTGGTTCCACTATAGGTTCCACTATAGGTTCCACTATAGGTTCCACTTTTGGCACAAAGAAAGATACCCTGGCTATATTTGACACTTCTGATGACTGATTGCCTTCGTCATATACACGCACAGCAAAGTAGATTGTTGTACCATTTTGGATGTATTGATTCTCAAGAGTAATTCGCACCACTTCCCTGGTGCCGAACGGTTGAGGATGCATGCCAGTCAGATTAACCAATGAAGCTTTGGAGAAGTAGTCCCTTAGCTGCAGCAGGTTTTTACTCATTCTCATCTCGTAACGAGATGCTACAAAAAGGAAATTAAAAAATTGGATATTAATGTTTGTATTTATATAATACTAGACCAAGTGCTCCCCCAACGCAACCGTTCCCTACCCGTAGCCCCCACGGGATACGTGGTCCTCCAACTCAAGCGGCTCAGGAATCGGGTGTTGGTGTAGCAACGAATCAAAGGCTGGCATTCACAAGTCAGAAACACACACAGCCACACAGCCAGACACACACAGAGTTTTAAATATAAATAGATTGGTAAAGGCATACCATTTCTTTAGCTTTATGAACAGGACCGAAGGGCTCAAGTTAAAGAAGTCATGTCAAACATTCATTGAATATACATTCAGTTTCATTAGCTAACATTTTAGCAATTACTAGAGTCAGTGGGGCCCGTTGGGTCCCAGTCACACAAGAGGCCTGCTCCCCCCCAACGCAACCCATTGCCCAACGCAATATTCCACCACACACCTGTTCCCCCAATGCAACATGTTCCCCAAAGCAATGTTCCACCACTCTGGGGAGGGGGTGTGGGGGAGAGGGGGTGTGGAGGAGATGGGGTATGGGGAGTGGGGTATGGGGAGGGGGGTGTGGGGGAGGGGGCATGTGGGTGGTGGGGGATGTGGGGGAGGGGGTGTGGTGGAGGGGGGTATGGGGTAGCGGGTGTGTGGGGGAGGGGGCTGGTGTGGGGGAGAGGTGGGAAGGGGGATGTGGGGGAGGGTGGGATGTGGGGGAGGGTGGGGTGTGGGGGAGGGGAGGTGTGCGGGAGCGGGAACCTTCAAAACCTTCATAACTTTTGTACTATTTCACCGACCGGAACAAAACTTATTTGACGCAGCAGAGGAGAATGGTGAGTAAGATGGCGAAAAATCGTAGCGCAATAGGGGAACGTTTTTTGCACAAATTTAATTACAATGCAGACAGGGAGTGGTCAAGAATTTAGTAATAGTATAGTATAGTATAGTATATCTTTACTGTCATTTTCCTGAGTACTCACATACCCAGAGGAAACAAAAAAACGTTGCTCAACCAGTGTCCATTCAGTGTGCAGTAAAAAATAAATAGAAATAAAAATACATATATCATGAACAAATTAAACACTCTACTCTCTACTAAACATCAACAGGCGTTCCGATCGGCAGCGGCACGACAGTGGCTCTGCTGCAGTGTGTCCAGGTTGGTGGTTGGTGCGCGATACTTTGGCAGGGGGCAAAGTCCGTTTATCAGTCTTATAGCCTGCGGGAAGAAGCTGAGGTGCATCCTGCTGGTTTTGCAGCTAATGCTCCTGTACCTCTTCCCAGATGGCAGGATGGAAAATATGTGATGCGATGGGTGGATGTTATAGATGGTATAAATGTTAAGGTAATGGATAGGGTGCAGAAATTTACTAAGTTGCTACTAGTTATCGGAAGAGCAGCAGAGAATTTTAAGGGGAGATTTACTTGACTTTGTGGTCCTATATAGGAGTTCACTGTAGTAGACATTGTGTAGATGTTCCCGGGTGAAGCCAGAATTAAAGACGATAAATAATTATTCATGGTTTACTGTTTGTATTATTTTATATTTTCGGCTTCTAAAATGTGGAACTTACCAACACCAAGAGTTCTGCAGGAATTTATGCTGGGACTATTGTTTGTGATATATAAGTGACTTGGACATAAATATAGATGGATTGGTTAGTAAGTCATATACAATATCAGAGTCTCCAGAGATGCGAACAGTGAGGAAGTCAAAGTAAACAGCGGTATGTAGATCAGCTATAGAAATGGGCGGAGAAATGACAGATGGATTTTCATCCAAGAAAGAGTGAGGTGTTACACTTTGTGAGATTGATTGTAAGGGGAAAGTGTACAATTAATGGGCCTTTACAACATTGATGTACAGAGAGACCTTGGGGGTCCAGTTCCATAGCTCTCTGACAGTGGTAAAACAAGTAGATTGGTAAAGAAGACATACGGAATGCTTGCCTTCATGGGTCAGGACATTGATTATAAGGGTTAAGTAGTCATATTGATTAGATTAGATTAGATTATTCCTTTAATAATCCTTTTCAGGAAATTACAGTGCCACGACAGCTTCAAGACAAACATAACACCACGCTTTCATACATAACAAGTTAAAATACGTTAAAATACAAGTTAAAATACAATTAATTAAAAAAAGTGCAGTTATTTATGCTCATTATAAAGTCTTATAGCAGCTGGTAAACAGGACTTCCTGTATCTCTCCGTTTTGCACATTGGTGCAATCAGCCTCTGGCTGAAGATGCTGCTCTTGATCACCTTCAGGGCATGGAGTGGGTGAGTGGGGTTTGTCATTATGGAACCTAGTTTATTTAGAGTTCTGGCCTCTGCCACCTGCTGGACCGTTCGTTGCTCAGCCCCGACCACTGAGCCGGCCTTCCTGATTAGTTTGTCCAATCTGTTTTTATCCGCTATACGGGCGCCATCTCCCCAACAGGCCACAGCAAAGAACAGAGCACTGGCCACCACTGAATGGTAGACACTGCACAATAGGGGTTGGCAGATATTAAAAGACCTCAGCCTCCTTAAAAAATACAGTCGGCTTTGTCCCCTCCTGTACACCGCCTCCATATGACACTTCCAGTTCAGCTCACTGTCAAGCTGCACCCCAAGGTACCTGTGATTAGCAACCACCTCCACCTCAGTGCCCTTAATGGTGATCGGCGTTGCTTGAGTCCTCCTCCTCCCCCTCCTAAAGTCCACCACTATCTCCTTTGTTTTTTTTTGCAGGTTTATAATGGTTAGGCTGCAAAGTGGGATAACATGGAACCAATGTGAACGGGGGATCAGTCAACAGTGTGGGGCGAAGGGCCTGTTTCCATGCTATATCTTCCAATCAATCAATCAATCGACCCATCCACTTTTTATTAAAAATTAGATATTGAAATCTAAATGTTTGATGAGGGAGAAATTGTTTCAACCGATGAAAAGAACGGTACCTGAAGACCAAAAGTTAAATTAATTAGCATTTGACATGAAAATGCAAAAGGTGAGGGTTTTAAAGGGATGTGAAAAAAACGTATTGTAAAGGCAATTGTTGTGGTCTGAAAATCTGCTGGAAGCAAGTTCAATAATAGCTTTCGAAAAGGTTTGGTCTGCAGAGTGAGGGGAAAAGAACAGTACTCAGTAGACCACACAGTTTGACCACACAGCTCCAATAGGAAGGATCAGTTGCTTCTGAGCGAAGATTCACTGGTTCAATGATAGAAGGAGAAAGAAAGGCAGAACCTATTTGCATCTAAACAAGAAACTGCTCAGAGAGATTGCTCGGAACTGGGGAAATATTTTTTGGTGAAGAGTGCCATATTGCCATTGTCTATATGAACCTTTCTGACCCAATGCCTTTTTACTTTGTTGAGGCAACCCGTAAAAATTATTTGATTAGGTTTTTGGTCAGGTATTTGACATAAATAACAACAGTGCTGAAGTGGGGTGGGAGATTGCAACCTTCATGTGGTCCACCCTGTTACGACTAATACAATCAACCCGACATGCACAAAGAAATAGACCAAATAGAACAAGTTGACCTACAACTTTAGGCTGTGCATGCCATATGCAAGAAGCAGAAGACAGTGCTGAAGTGAGGCCTCATCATTGCCAGCATAGGGCCTGTTACTGTGTTGAGTATTGTGTATAATGCAGGTCTTCCTATGTAAAGAAGGATCTATGTGAAATGGAGAGAATGCAGCAACGTTTCACTAGACTGCTTCCAGGGAGGGAAGGTCGATCCTATGAGATTGTCAGCTTGGCCTCTACCTTTTAGAGCTTACAAAAATGAGAGGTGACGTCACTGAACATATACAAAAAAACAGCAGGGTGGATATGGGGGTGATGTTTCTCCTTGAGAAATTTCGAATCAGGGGACACGATAAAGGGGTAGGCCATTGTTGATTGAAATGAGATGAAATTTCTTCACTTGAAGAGTAGTTATAGTTTGAAATTTTCTCATCTAAAGGGCTTTGGACAATTGTCAGTGAAATAATTAAAAACATTGAACAATAGATTTTTGGTTAAAGTAACTAAGGCAAATTAAGCAAAAACACAAACTGCTGGAGCAACTTAGTGGGCCAGGCAGCATTTGTAGGGAAATTTAACAAACCACACTTTGGATGAAAACAGAGAAACATCGAAAGAGGTGCAGGAGGAGGCCATTCGGCCCGTCGAGCCAGCACCGCCATTCATTGTGATCATGGCTGATCGATCCCAATCAATAACCCGTGCCTGCCTTCTCCCCATATCCCTTGACTCCACTAGCCCCTAGAGCTCTATCTAACTCTCTCTTAAATCCATCCAGTGTTTTGGCCTCCACTGCCCCATGTGGCAGGGAATTCCACAAAATCACAACTCTGGGTGAAAAAGTTTTTTCTCACTTCAGTCTTAAATGGCCTCCCCTTTATTCTAGGACTGTGGCCCCTGGTTCTGTACACGCCCAACATTGGTAAATTTATTCCTGCATCTAGCTAGTCCAGTCCTTTTATAATTTTATATGTTTCTATAAGAATCCCCCTCATCCTTCTAAACTCCAGTGAATACAAGCCTAGTCTTTTCAATCTTTCCTCATATGACAGTCCCGCCATCCCAGGGATCAATCTTGTGAACTTACGCTGCACTGCCTCATTCACAAGGATGTCCTTCCACAAATTAGGAGACCAAAACTGTACACAATACTCCAGATGTGGTCTCACCAGAGCCCTATACAACCTTCGTCAAGGCAATATGGGGCAGTGCAGGTACATATTATTTGATCTTGTTGAATGATCGAGCAGGCTTGTTGGGCTCAAAGACTCCTCTTGTTGCTGTTTCTTATGTTTTTATTATACCATTCCTGTGAAACACCTTGGGATGTTTCACTATTGTTTGGCTGAATACTGTTTAATGTCAGACGTTGACTTGAAATTCTTTCCTCTGTTAGGGAGGGTGTATGTCTGTGTGGGTATGTATGAGATTGTCAGATGCTGTGTGGAGTATATGTGCATAATTTGGGTTTAGCAAGGGTTGCATGGCTGATCTATCTCTCCCTCCTCAACCCATTCTCCTGCCTTTTCTCCATAACCTCTAATACCTGTACTAATCAAGAATCTATCAATCCCTGCCTTAAAAATATCAACTGACTTGGCCTTCACAACCTTCTGTGTCAAAGAATTGCACAGATTCACCACCCTCGGACTAAAGAAATTTCTCCTCATCTTCTTCCTAAAAGAACGTCCTTCAATTCTGAAGCTATGACCTCTAGTCCTAGACTCTCCCACTAATGGAACCATCTTCTCCACATCCACTCTATACAAGTCTTTCACTATTCTGTATGTTTCAATATGGTCCCCTCTCATTCTTCTAAACTCCAGCGAGTACAGGCCCAGTGCTGACAAATGCTTATCATAGGTTAACCTACTCATCCTGGGATAATTCTTGTAAACCTCCTCTGGACCCTCTCCAGAACCATCACATCCTTCCTCAGATATGGTGCCCAAAATGGCTCACAATATTCCAAATGCGGCCTTACAGGTGCCGTATAGAGCCTCAACATTACATCTCTGTTTTTGTATACAAACCCTCTTGAAATAAATGCTGGCATTGAGTTTGCTTTCTTTTCTACTGATTCGACTTGCAGATTAACTTTTTGGGAATCCTAAACCAGCACTCCCAAGTCACTTTGCACCTCTGATTTTTGGATTCTTACCCCATTTAGAAAATACTAGACGCCTTTATTCCTACTACCAAAACGCATGACTCCACACTTTGCTACACTACATTTCATCTGTCAATTATCTGTGCAATCTCCCAACCTGTCCAAGTCCTTCTGCAGAGTCCCCGCTTTCTCTACACTACCTGCCCCTCCACCTATTTTCGTATTATTGACAACTTTGCCACAAAGCCTTCAATCCCCTCATCCAAATCATTAAAATACAACATGAAAAGTAGTGGTCCCAGCACCGATCCTTGCCGAATTCAACTAGTCACCGGCAGCCTACCAGATAAAGCTCCCTTTACTGCCACTCTTTGTCTTCTGCCATCCAGCAAACCTGCTATCCATGTTGGTATCTGCCCTTTCATACTGTCAACTCTCATCTTCCGAAGCAGCCTAATGTGTGGCACCTTTTCAAAGGGTTTCTGAAAATCAAAGTAAACAACATATATCTCCTGCTATTTACTTCATCAAAGAATTCCAGCAAATTTGTCAAGCAAGACCTCCCCTTCACAAAGCCATGCTGACTTCAGCCTATTTTAACTCGAACTTCTAAGTACTCCGTAACCTCATTCTTTTTAATGGACTCTAAAATCTTACCATCCACCAAAGTCAGACTAACCAGGGTCTATAGTTCCCACTATTCTGCCTTACTCCCTTTTTGTGCCGCGGAGTAATATTGGCAATTTTCTAATCATCTGGGACAACTCGTGACTCTAGTGATTCCTGAAATGTCACTAGCAATGTCTCCATAATCTCCAAAGCTACCTCTTTCAGAACACTAGCATGCAGTCCATCCGGCCCAGGTGATTTATCCACCATCAGCCCATTCAGTTTCCCAAGCACTTTCTCCCTGGCAATAGCCACTCCACTAACTTCCACCACCTGACTCTTGACTTTCAGGCACATTGCTGGTGTCTTCCACTGTGAAGACTGATGCAAGAAAGTTATTCAATTCCTCTGCTATTTCTTTATTCCCCATTATCACTTTGCCAACATAATTCTCCAGTGGTCCAACATCCACTCTTGCCTCTTTCTTGCTCTTTATATAACTGAAGAAACTCTTTTATGTTATTGGCTAGCTTACCTTCGTATTTCATCTTTTCTCCCCATATTTAATTTTTAGTTACCCACTAATCTTTGCTGTACTATACGCCTTATCTTTTAGTTTTACACTCCTTGACTTCCCTTGTCAGCCACGTTCATCTATTTCTCCCCCTAGAATCTTCCTCTTTGGAATGAAAATATCCTGCATCTTCCAGATTATTCCCAGAAATTCCTGCCATTGCTGTTCTACCATCATCCCTGCTAAGGTCTCTTTCCAGACAACTTTTGGCCAGCTCCTACCTTGTGCTTCTGTGGTTCCCTTTGCCCAGCTGCAATACCAACACATCCAATTTCACCTTCTCCCTCTCAAATTGCAGATTAAAACTTATGTTGTGGTCGCTACCTCCCAATGGTTCCTTTACCTTGAGTTCCCTTATCAAATCTGGTTCATTACATAACATTAAATCCAAAATTGCCTTTTCCCTGGTAGGCTCCACTATGTTGCTCTAAGAATTCATCTCAGAGGCACTCTACAAATTCCCTTTCTTGTGGTCCAGTACCAACCTGATTTTCCCAATCTACCTGCATTTTGAAATCTCCCATGACTACCGTATCAGTCTGAAGAAGGGTTTCGGCCCGACACATCACCTATTTCCTTCGCTCCATAGATGCTGCTGCACCCGCTGAGTTTCTCCAGCGTTTTTGTGTACTACCGTAGCATTGCCTTTTTTGGCATGCCAATTTTATCTCATGATGTAACTTGTACCCTATATCCTGGCCACTATTTGGGGGACTGTAAATAACTCTAATTTGAGTCTTTTTTTACCCTTATAATTTCTCAGCTCTATCCACAATGATTCTACATCTTCTGATCCTATATCACCCCTCACTAAGGACTGAATTTTATTCCTAACCAACAGAACTACCCACCTTCCTGTCATTCCGATATGACATACAACCCTGAATATTCAGCTGCCAGCTCCGATCCTCTTGCAGCCTTGTCTCTGTAATTCCCCCAACATCATACCTACCAATCTTTAACTGTGCTACAAGCTCATGCATTTTGTTTCTCATACTACACGCATTCCAATACTACACCTTTAATTCGGTATTCACCTCCCTTCTCACACCGGCCCTGATTTTACCCGACCTTACTCTCTTACCCCTTCTTGAACTTTCCGTCCCATTAATCTGGGAGACTACTGTAACATTTCCTGTGGTAGACAAAAATGCTGGAGAAACTCAGCGGGTGAGGCAGCATCGATGGAGCGAAGGAAATATCGGGTCAAGACCCTTCTTGAGAAACGTTGCCTATTTCCTTCGGTCCATAGATGCTGCCGGGGTGGAAGATTGCAACCTTCACGTGGTCCGCCCTGTTTCGACGAATGCAATCAACCTGGCGTGCACAATCAAATAAGATCAAATAGAACAAGTTGTCCTACAACTTTAGGCTGTGCACGCCATACGCATGAAGACGAAGATAGATGCTGCCTCACCCGTTGAGTTTCTCCAGCATTTTTGTCTACCTTCGATTTTCCAGCATCTGCAGTTAAACCCTCTTAAACGTAACATTTCCTACACTCTCTTTCCCTTTAATTCCACCCTTACACTTTCAATTTGCTGAACCCCCCCTCCCCCCCCACTATTTAGTTTAAAGCTCTATCTACAGTCCTTACAGCCCAAAAACTTGCTAGTTGGTGAGTTAATATGTACCGTAACTTTTCCCTTGTTATAGAATCTGGCAAGAGGGTTTGCAGTTGTTGGGATTGTGGAGAGAATAAAATGGGATTAATGTAATTTTGGGCAAGATAAGCAGCATAGACTCAGTGGCCCAAATAGCCTGATACTCGGTTGTATGACTCCATTGTCTGTTCAATTTACTTCTGAAAAGGGAAAAAAATCATTATAAGCATCTTTACAAGCCCAACAACAATTACCTGATCCTTGATCATAGTCTCCTCCTGGAGCTGACCATTCCAGCTCAATTTTATTTTTAACTATTGTTGCTTGAAGATCTGTGATTTTACATGGTGGAAAGTCAATAGTGGATGTCCCCGAGGGAACTGAAATTGTTCCTCCTGCTTGAACCCTGTTGAAGTCTCCTGATGTGCCATCTGGATCTGTTTTATTAACCAGAGGCTGTTGTGGAATTACCTCAATATTTCCTGAATAGAATAGAAAGACATGTACCTGTTCAGTCCTGCTTACCTCATCAAACCTTTAACAAAAATGACAAGACAATTCTCACCTAGACTGCAGTTATTTGTGTAATTCCTATGTCAAACAAACCTGGTAACTATGTTGTGAATGAAGGTACTGCAGGTGCTGGTTTACACTGAAGATAGAGTAACCGGAGTAACTCAGCGGGACAGGCAGCATCTCTGGATAGAAGGAATTGGTGATGTTTTGGGTCGAGACCCTTCTGCATTCTGAAGAAGGGTCTCGACCCGAAACATCACCAATTCCTTCTATCCAGAGATGCTGCCTATCCCGCTGAGTTACTCCAGCATTTTGTGTCTATCTGGTAATCATATTGCTGTATGTATCCAAGATTTGTTTTATTATTTCTACATCACTGCTGTGCACAATGCTTCCAGGAATGATATTTTAATTTGTTTTAAACTATGTCTCTCCAAATCTGGGTGTGCATTTATGTCTTCCTAAGAATAGGTGTGCATAAGTTATTAATATTAATTCATTTGGCATTTCCGGGCACTATATAATAGTGCACTGGGATAGATAGGTTCTACCACCGAGTGGCGCTGTGAGAGGCAGCCTCGCCAACAGCCTTTCTTGTCCCTTTCTTTGTTGTTTTTAGTCTACTTTATTTGTATGTTTTAGTTAATCTTTACTTTTTGTATAATGTTAGGGGATGGGGGAAACTTTTTTCATCTCTTCCCTCGACGGAGATGCGACCTTTTCCGTGTCGTATCTCCGTCCGCACTGCGGCTTTAACATCGTGGAGCTGGCAGTCCCTTTGTTAGGGATCAGCTTCGGGAACTCCAACTACAGGAGCTTCGATCGCCCCGTTGCAGGGGCTTCGATCGGCGTCTGCGGGAGCTTCAATTGACCCGACTGCAGATGTTTCGATCGCCCCGACCGCGGGAGAAAAGGAGGAAGAAGGTAAAAGTTATTCGCCTTCCATAAAAGTGAGCAGTGCGAGGTCACTGAAAGCTAGATGGATGCTGCCTGCGCTGGTGGGGACTCAGAGGGATTACCGTGATTGCGGTGGTCTCGGTGTTGCGGGGAAGTCATGCCACGGGAGCATCCTAGAGTCTGGTGCGAGTGCGGACGGCTTTCTGACTGTTCGGGCGGATAGGGATTGCAGAGAGAACGACAAGCAGTCGGTGTAACTCTAGTCACATCACAGTGGAGAGTGTGTGTGGCCCGGACATTGGACTAATGGCTGTGGATCTCCACTATTGCTGTGTGCCTAGGAATTCTCACACGCCGCTGTAGTGGCTGTTTATGTTTATTTTTAATGTATTTTTGTATCTTGTTGCTTTCTTTTGGCATGACTGTATGATAAAATCAAATATCACTGTACCTCAGGACTATTGAACTATTGATAGGTTGGCTGGAAAACAAAATAAATAATGTTTATCTCTTCTGAGGTGCGGATACGCCGTACTTGTGCAAACTATCACAAAAGAAACACTGATCATGGATAATCTATTCTGGTCTCGACTCTTGCCCTGTGTCTGTTCCCTATACCCTTCGATACCTCAATCTTTCAAATATTTATCTATCTCCACCTTCAGTAAATTAAATGATCTAGCCTTCCTCACTCTTTTTTGTGCGAGAATGCCAGAGATTCACCATCTCCAGGGAGTATAAGTTTCTACATATCCCAGTTCAGACAACACACAATGGAAAATTACATTGGTGATTGGCATTACAAACATAGAACAGCTTCTGATTTCAAATCAGTAACATACATCGGGACAATCCTAACCCTCGGTCACTGTGCCCTGCACACATGCCAACACCATTTGTCCACCCATCCGGCAATTTAAAAGACCCCCCACCCGCATCCATCACTTGCCTTGCTTTGTCCCTCCTCCACCTCTTTTCTAGCCGGCTCTTGCCACTCCAATCAGTCTGAAGAAGGGTTCCAACCAGAAACATCACTTTTCCATGATCTTCAGAGATACTGACTGACTTGTTGGGTTACTCCGGCACTAAGCATATTCTATGAAAGATTCCAACATCTGCAGTTCCCTATGTTGGAACTTGATATAGTTCGTAAGCACTGAATTAGTGTAGTTAATGTACTACTCAAAGGTTCACCGTTAAAATAATAATTCTAACTTGCAGTTGCCGAATAGTTGTTACCGTTTTCCGAGTATCCCGGTATTGGCATGGCTTGTCCCTCTGTTGTGAATGTTATCCTTGTAGTGCCTTCGCTTCCCTGCACACGCACCTTAGCGCTGTATCTTCCCGTTCCATTTAAGCTGAGGAAATACTTTGAATAAATCCCATCATTTCTGGCAATATCAGCGCCTAGAGGCAAGGAAAAGTAATGTGGTTGCAGGTTGAAAAAGGCAAGAAATTGCAAAATTGCACTAAGGTTAGTTCTGGTTAGATAGGTGCAATTGTTACCCTCACCATATTCAATTATAACAAAGGCAAAAATATTCCAAAGAAGAGCTAACTTCAAGCTTTAAGCAATGTTTATTTTTATTGTTTCATAGATTGCTTAAAAGGTATTGGTCTTGATATTATTATTTAGACTGCTTTTCTGTTGAGGAGCCTTGTAGGCGCTTGAGGTATTGAGAAATGTCGGCCAATGAAGACAATACTTCAGTGGAACGCTCCCTTCTGTGGGCAATGTCACAAGATGTACAGACATACACTAGCACCGATATAGGCATCCTGGTGGGACTGATCGAAGGTTTTCATCCACTGATTCACAACCAACAAGAGAGAGTGTGCAGACATCAGGAGCAGAGCTAGCCCAAGGACGTTTCAATGTAACAATAGTGTCAAAACTCTGTTTGGTTAGACATGAGTAACAGGATAATGGTAATGTTCTGGGAGAATCTAGAGACCTTAGGTTTAATTTTTCAAAATTTCCACAAGCATGTTGAGGTATTCCTGTTATGCTTTTATTTTAGACTTGACGATGCTGAAACAGACCCTTTGGCCCACCTAGTTTGTGCCAATGAGCGAACACCCCATACATTAACCTACACACACTACATAGGTCGAGAGAATTTTGCTAAACTTTAACTGTTCTGCTTGCTGACATGTATTGCAAAACTAAAGAAGCCGCATTGTTCTTGGAAAAGCTTTGGACGAATGACTGAGCATCGTGTACAGATACCTGTTTCCTTGTGCGCGATGTTATTATCTGTTATCTGCAAAACCAACAGCGTCTATGTACGGGTCTGAGTAAGGAACACAGATCTGGGTTAGTCTGCATTTACACTTGTTTGTTCGGCAGTATATAAACCCATACTGTCGGTACTATCTCCCGGGGCAGTTCCTCCATGATATCACGTAATAATGTCTCGCTCTCCATAAGTCCGAGTCCTTGATTGATTTCTCTGGCACTAGGGACAATTTTACAATTTAATTAAGCCAAGTATCCTACGAAGCTGTACATCTTTGGAGTGTGGGAGGAAACCTGAGCACCCCGAGAAAACCCACGTGGTCAAAGGGAGAACGTACAAGCTCCGTACAGACAGCACCTGTAGTCAGGATCAAACGTGGGTCTCTGGCGCACAAAGGTAGCTACTCTACTGTTACCATCATAGCCATACAATTTGGCTCAAAATAGGAAAGAGTGGGGACTAAAGTATTTATCTAGCCTAGTAAATGATGGCAAGCAAATAGTGCTCAGCGATGGGCCTGGGGACCAAGGCTGTTCACTACCCACATATTGAACTTGGCAAGCAGAAGAGTCATGATGCTACAGCGTTGACTGTTTGGCCCACGGTCTACATGCTGACCTTTAAATCCCATCTACACTAATTATCTTTGCCAGTATTTGCAACTACATTTGCAAACTTAGTAAAAAAGTATGATAAATGTGACAAAATGCAGCAGGATACAATAAACTCCACAAAGATAATTGGCAAATAAGCTTCGACTTCTATGGCTATATGTCAAGTTGGAAGCTTAAAGAGGACCCACATTCCCTGTAAAACAATATATTTCAATAGAGATACAAGGATCTACAGATGCTGGTTAATAAAGAAAGATACAAAGTGCTGGAATAACTCAGCGGGTCAGACAGCAACTCTAGGGAACATGCTAGGTGATGGTTTGGGCCAGGACCCAACTTCTGATTGATTTTTCAATGTCAGCTACTGTTAACAGGTACAACAACAATTGTTGCCTTTTGTTCTGCAATATTTGGTTCCATTGACATAATTGACCTGGAGGTGAGGGGTCGGTAAAGTCTCTAAGGTTAACGTGCAATTCTGACCACAGCCCGCTCCCCCCCCCCCCAACCCACCCAATACGTTCAACGCCAAAAGCAAGGGCAAGGTTTAAAGGAGATGTGTGGGACAAGATTTTTTACACAGACCGTTGTGAGTGCCTGGAACACACTGCTGGGAGTGTGTAGGAAGGAACTACAGATTGAGGAGCACTTCAACAACAACTCCGACCCCCGACGGATGTGGCAAGGCATCCAGGCTATCACGGATTATAGACCCTCCAACACAACCCCCACATCCAGCGACGCCTCCTTCCTTGAGGAACTTAATCACTTCTATGGCCGCTTCGACAGGGACAATCTAGAGACAGCCATCAAGGCTGTGCTCCCTGCCGATCACCAACCCCTCACACTCACCCCCTACGACGTATACGTGGCACTGAGTAGGATTAATGCACGTAAGGCTGCTGGCCCTGACGGCATCCCCGGGCGCGTGCTCAGGGCCTGTGCTGCGCAGCTGACAGACGTCTGGACTGACATCTTCAACCTGTCACTTGCCCAAGCAGTTGTCCCCACGTGCCTTAAAACCACCTCCATTGTGCCAGTGCCAAAACACTCCACTGCGGCAAGCCTCAACGACTTCCGCCCAGTTGCACTTACCCCCATCATCACCAAGTGCTTCGAGAGGATGGTCCTGGCACACCTCAAAAGCTGCCTACCCCCCACACTGGATCCCTATCAGTTTGCCTACCGCAAGAACAGGAGTACGGAGGATGCCATCTCAACGGCACTTCACTCCGCCCTCTCCCACCTCGACAACAGAGACACTTACGTAAGAATGCTGTTCATCGATTACAGCTCAGCATTCAACACCATTATACCATCTAAACTGATCACCAAACTCGGTAACCTGGGCATCGATCCCTCCCTCTGCAACTGGATACTGGACTTTCTAACCAACAGACCACAGTCTGTTAGGTTAGACAAGCACACCTCTTCAACCCTCACCCTGAACACCGGCGTTCCACAGGGCTGTGTGCTGAGCCCCCTCCTCTACTCCCTCTTCACCTATGACTGCACACCTGTACATGGTACTAACACCATCATCAAGTATGCAGATGATACAATGGTGATTGGCCTCATCAGCAACAACGATGAGTCGGCCTACAGGGAGGAGGTCCAGCACTTAGCAGCATGGTGCGCTGACAACAACCTGGCCCTTAACTCCAAGAAGACCAAGGAGCTCATTGTAGACTTCAGGAAGTCCAGGGGCGGCACGCACACCCCCATCCACATTAACGGGACGGAGGTGGAACGTGTTTCTAGCTTCAGGTTCCTGGGTGTTAACATCTCCGATGACCTCTCTTGGATCCACAATACCTCAACTCTGATCAAGAAGGTTCACCAGCGTCTCTTCTTCCTGAGGAGACTGAAGAAGGTCCATCTGTCTCCTCAGATCCTGGTGAACTTCTACCGCTGCACCATCGAGAGCATCCTTACCAACTGTATCACAGTATGGTATGGCAACTGCTCTGTATCCGACCGGAAGGCATTGCAGAGGGTGGTGAAAATTGCCCAACGCATCACCGGTTCCTCGCTCCCCTCCATTGAGTCTGTCCAAAGCAAGCGTTGTCTGCGGAGGGCGCTCAGCATCGCCAAGGACTGCTCTCACCCCAACCATGGAGTGTTTAGCCTCCTACCATCCGGGAGGCGCTACAGGTCTCTCTGTTGCGGGACCAGCAAGTCCATGAACAGCTTCTTCCCGGCGGCTGTCACTCTACTCAACAACGTACCTAGGTGACTGCCAATCACCCCCCCCCCCCCCGGACACTCCTCCCACAGGAAAAACACTAAGTCTGTATATATGCTAATGTAAATATTTATTCAAATCATATGCTATGTCGCTCTTCCAGGGAGATGCTAAATGCATTTCGTTGTCTCTGTACTGTACACGGACAATGACAATTAAAGTTGAATCTGAATCTGAATCTGAATCAGATGCTGGTTTACACCGAAGATAGACACAAAATGCTGGAATAACTCCGCGGGACAGGCAGCATCTCTGGAGAGAAGGAATGGGTGACATTTTGGGTCGAGACTCTTCTTCAGACGCTTCAGTATCAGTGGTAGTTGGGGGCAGATGCCAGATACAATAGTGGCATTTAAGAGACTTGTGGATAGGCATATGGATAAGCAGGGAATGGAGGAGTATAGGTTATGGGCATCATGTTCAGCACAGACATTCTTCTATGTTGCAAGGGAAATGAAGTTGGTTCCACTGACTGAGTCAGAGAGCTAGCTGTAAATTATTTCTGTCATCTATTCACTTTTGACATAATGCCACTAAAAGCACTACTTCCACTAATTGTCCCCAGAGGAGAAACCATTCCAGTGATTTTATACTAGTTCCTATTGAACCTAAAAATTCCCAAAATATGTAAAGTCACTATTACTCAGTCTGACTCAAACGTATGATTGAGACAAGGGTAAGTTCAGGCCTCAGAAGACCAACTTACTGGCTTCACAATCATAAAATGGTAGACTTTTTCAAACATATTTCACCATTCATTTCTATGTTGCTTTCTTTCATTTACATCTTATGGAAAAGAAGCTAAGTTCTGCTACATTTCTACAGTTTTGGTACATACAATAGCACCACGTGCTCTGATTCACAGGGATGTCAATATATCTTACCTAAGCCATCATCAGAAAGCTGCAGTCCAACTGGAGGGCCACTAGGACGTTCAATAATAGCTGTTACATTTGCATACAGGACTGGTAGAAATCCATGATTAACTTCCACATAAATAATCATTGGGCTTGTGGAATCTTTTCTGCTGATATGCACGGTAACTTTGATTGGAGGAATGTTTGCATCTGCTGCTCGGGATGTTACTGTGACTGTTATAACCTGGTCACCTCCAAGATTCAGAATGCTGTAGATCCAGGGTCCAGTCTGGGAAACAAAGAATCAATATATTCACGAGATCTATAGGATCTTCCACAAAATTTGTTCTATGTAGTTTACCACAGTTAAAATATTAATTCCTGTCAATGCCAAATGAGCTGATATCAGCCAAGACTAAACTAAACTTGCTAGGACATGAGACTTGCTAGGAATAGCCAGGCCACTACTCTTACTGCTTTCCAGTTGACATCACTGGTATTGTTTCATCGTGAAATCAGGTGAAATCAGAATGCCTTAAATAGCTGAAGTACCGTGGCTGTCATTCTAATATAAAGGATGTTTTATGCTTAACATAGAGAAACCTGCAATGTTTCTGAGACTGCTGTACTTGTCCTTTGTGATAGAGCTTGGGTCTGCAAGGTGATATCCATTTTTTTTTCATGTAACTGCAGTACACTGCAACCTTAGTGCATCAGAAATGGAGAGTAAATGCAGTAAAAATAAGTCGAAAGACTCAAAGCTCCACCAAACTAAGACTCCAAGACTGTAATGCCCTTAGTTCCAAAAAGTAATAAACAGAAAATGCTGGCGAAGCTCAGCAGGAAATGTGGTATCTATGGAAAAACAGTCAACATTTCAGGTCTATAATCCATCAGAATTTAGTGAAGGGTACTAGACCAAAAACTACTGTTTGTCTCTCCATCGACTACTATATCTGCTGAGTTTTTCCCTCATTTTCTGTTTTTATTTTAGATTTCCATCATCTGCAGTTTTATTTTGATTTTTGTTTACTAATATCCATAGGTTCCGATAGAACCAGTTGTTCTCCATAAGGAACATTTGTTAAGAGACACTCAGATTTCTCTACTATCAGCACTCAGTCTAGTTTGATGTGAGTAACCAGAATAAGTATGGAGCTTGTGATCTGTGACCTAAAGGACTAACTGAACTGAACTAGAGAGAGCACACAGGTCCTGCAAATAGTCAATATCTGTGTCCGAGCCTATGCACCTACACAAGCAACCGACTGAGAGACATGACAGGAAGAGGTTGTTGGGTACAGAGAGGCAGTCAGTGTCGACCAGAAGGAGTATTTTGAAGATCAGCCCAATTGAGGTTCTCATTTTAGTGCAATTGTTTATGATTCTGTCCCACAGTTTAGTATCCTCTATAATCTCAGCACTAATGATTAGAAAGACAATTCAACAGGTGAAAAACAAAGCCTGGAGTAACAATAGTGCTAGCATTGAAACTATGAGTTAATCATTCAGCATCATCAATGTGTACAACATCAGACTCCCAAAACATACTCTCTCTTAGAAACATAGAAACATAGAAAATAGGTGCAGGAGTAGGCCATTCGGCCATTCAATATGATCATGGCTGATCATCCAACAGTATCCTGTACCTGCCTTCTCTCAATACCCCCTGATCCCTTTAGCCACAAGGGCCACATCTAACTCCCTCTTAAATATAGCCAATGAACTGGCCTCAACTACCTTCTGTGGCAGAGAGTTCCAGAGATTCACCACTCTCTGTGTGAAAAAAGTTGTCCTCATCTCAGTCCTAAAAGATTTCCCCCTTATCCTTAAACTGTGTTAAACTCCTTAACCCTTGTTCTGGACTTCCCCAACATCGGGAACAATCTTCCTGCATCTAGCCTGTCCAACCCCTTAAAAATGTTGTAAGTTTCTATAAGATCCCCCTCAATCTTCTAAATTCTAGCGAGTACAAGCTGAGTCTATCCAGTCTTTCTTCATATGAAAGTCCTGACATCCCAGGAATCAGTCTGGTGAACCTTCTCTGTACTCCCTCTATGGCAAGAATGTCTTTCCTCAGATTAGGAGACCAAAACTGTATGCAATACTCCAGGTGTGGTCTCACCAAGACCCTGTACAACTGCAGTAGAACCTTCCTGCTTCTCCTATACTCAAATCATTTTGCTATGAATGCTAACATACCATTGGCTTTCTTCACTGCATGCTGCACCTGCATGCCTACTTTCAATGACTGGTGTACCATGACACCCAGGTCTCGTTGCATCTCCCCTTTTCCTAATCGGCCACCATTCAGATAATAGTCTACTCACTGACTCATTGGACATAAATGAGCCAATTGGAGACTGAGCACTTGGTAAGAAACCAAGCACCTTTAACCTCTCATTGAGATCATATGGAGGCCATGTTTAAACACTTGAAGGGATATACAACATCTCAAGCTTCCAGTCTCTTGTCCATTGAAGTACCAACATTCTGCACAGGATTCCTGAGTCACCTTTGGACTTACAAATCTGGACAGGAAGTCATACTTTTTCCTGACTGCGAAGAATGGTTAAGGCAGTCAATTGAGAAGGCTGCTTTGTCTTGCAAGGTTTCAAGCAAGCTGGGTGTTGGAGTTTCAATCCTAACTCTTGTAAATCACAGAAAGGCCTTTGGAAGTCAGGAGGCGTACTGTCTTCTAACGGTTCATTAACATTGAATCTATTGTATGGAATAGAGACACATCTGTGTACAGGATGAACCTCAAGAAACATTTAGACCAGGGGTGGGGAACCTGCGGCCTTCTAGGCCATTAAGTGCGGTCTTTTGAATTAATCCAAATTTTGTGGATCAAATCCTTTTATTTTTATTAATATGTTTTTGTTCGTCTTTTATTATTTTTATTTTAATCTTAAAATGAACGTATTTAAAATACCAAAGAGTAAAAGAAGATTCAACAAAATAATCCTCGCCGACTGACGGCCACAATTAAAACATTAGTAAGTCATGAGGGCTATTTTAACACCTGTTATGCTCATGATTTAGTTCCAATGTGACTTTAGAATGTACATTAACCTCCCTGCCTGACTGGCGCCACCACCGCCTGAGGCTGGTTGACGAGAGGGAAAAGGTTGGGGAGATTCTTCAGTATCTTCTTCAAAATGAAATTTCGGATGAACATTTTCCCCAGTTAACGAAGGTCATTGATGAGCAGGAGGATTCATGCGAATCATTTGAAGAATACGCAGCTGTTATAGACTTATTAATTAAAGAATACAATGAAAGGTTCACTGACTTTGAGAATCATGACATCACACTCAAATTAGCATTTCAACCTCACCTAGTTGATGTCTCCAAGGCTCCTAAAGAATTACAGATGGAATTGATTGAGCTCTCAGAAGATAACATTTTAAAGTCCTTATTTGACGCTAAGAAAGATCCGATTGAAATATGGAAAAATGCAATAGAATACCCACGTCTTTGACACCATGCACGAAAAATGCTTTCTTGCTTTTCAACCATTTATTGCTGTGAATCTACATTCTCCCATCTAACCCAAATCAAGACACCCTTAAGGTCACAAATGACGGACACCCATCTAAAAGATCAGCTGAAACTGCGTACCTCCACGTTGCAACCAAATATTCAAATTCTTTCCCACAAAAAGCAGTCACAACAAAGTCATTTAAAGGTTAGTTAACTTAGAATTAACAAAATGTTTTCATTTTCTTGAAGTACATAGCAGTTAGATTTTTACAAAATAATGTACATTTTGAAGTATATCTAATTGAAGTTTCTTGGATGCGGCCTTATTAGATAACAGCTAACTTAATGCGGCATTCCAACATGAAAAGGTTCCCCACCTCTGATTTAGACAACTTAGACAAAGGAAAGTACACAAAAAAGCTGGAGAAACTCAGCGTGTGCAGCAGCATCTATGGAGCGAAGGAAATAGGCAACGTTTCGGGCCGAAACCCTTCTTAAGTAGCTGGGCATTTCAATAATAGAATGGAAAACGGGTGATCGAAGAAAAAACAAAAAAATGCTTGAAATACACTGTTAGTCATGCAGCCTCTGGAGTAAGAAATATTATTAATATTTCAGTTTAATTGTCGTGTGTATTTTAATCCATACCTGTGCTGTGCCCTTAATCTTAAGTCGAGCTATGTGCACAGTCTGATTAATTTTAAAGTCATCGTTATTGTATATCTTTCCATTCGGGTCATACACAAATACATCAGGAGTCTGCGCCTCCCAGGTAACCACAAAGGTTGTGTCATTGCCAATAGACTTATCGATAATGACAGTACCATTCAACCAAGTGTTATTGTCAATGTTTGTTCCTGCATTTTCAAGCTGCGACCAAACAAACAGAATTATTATTTTACCATAAAACAATCGTTAAATTAAAAGAATAAGAGGAATTGAGTTCTCGAAAAAGTAAGTTCCCACCTAAATTATTTGATAAACCAAAAATTGTGGCTGTGCTGCAGACAAGACTGGTAAAATAACAGAAAGAATATGCTTGGATTTGCTGTGATAATTTTCAAATGTCAGTTGGTATATTAAACTACATAAACACTTTAAATAGTAAAAACAAAATGCGGGAAATACTCGGCAGGGCAGGCAGCATCTGTGGCGAGAGAGAAACTGTCCACGGTTCAGGCCCTGCTAATAATTTCCAGCATCTTCTGCCTTTCGTTTCAGATTTTCAGCAGTCTGCAAATTTTTTATTTTTGTAAACAATATTATTAAAAAAATTAACAGCATGCCATTAACATTTTAAATAATGAAATCTCAACACAACACAAGTTTTCGCAGATGCTGCCTGCGCCATGACTCTTTGTTCCAATCCTGGCATGTGTTTAGCTTGGGTCATGGGGTTTGCTGCAGGTATGTGAGTTTGGGGTTGGATGGGCAGGTGGCTATAACAGTCATTGAGTAGTTCAGGGACTCCAGGAGCAGCTGAGATGGAAGCCAGAAACTCCAGGAGTTGCAGAAATGCAAGCATAAGAGTCTGGAAATGTGGGCCGTTGAACTATCCAGCCTATTGCAGTAATTTCTGCAAGATGGCAACTTAGGCAGGGCCTTCCTGAAAGGTAATCAAACCTGGATTGTCTGTTGGCTGCTGTCACCATTCTCAGATACTAATCCCGTGAAAGAATCAATTAATCCACTGGTGTCCAGGTTATCAGTTGCTGCAAACTGTAAGCCTCCTACAGAAATAAAATGATAAATGTTATGTCAACTCAGTGTCACCAAATGTTATCTTAACTCATGAGATAAATTTCAACTCAGATGGTATACCTGACCTACACCAATTAAGAAGTTATCAAACAATCATTGTGTATTACAACCAGATCTGTCCAACTGGGACGAAAACAGTTGAAAACTTTAACCCTGATATAAAATTGGTCTGTTCAGTGGGAACAATGTGAAGAGGAGGGAAATGTTGGATCTAAAATGACAAATGATTGCTTGAACCTGCCCATTAGGGCAGATCCATCATTCGGTGGGACAAGGGATGATTTGTATCGTAACACTGTATCCTTAATATCTTCAATCCTGACGTATGGGGCCATCTGCATTAAGTTTGCACATTCTTCCTGTGACGGCATGGGTTCTTCCACATACAGTGAGTTCCCTCACAGACATACAGATTGGTAGTTAGCCACTGTAAATTGCTCCCAAGTATGTAGGTGAGTGGTAAAATCTTGGAGGGATCCAATAGAATGTGGGGAAATTATTGTGGGAATGGGATTGCTCTATGAACCAGAATTGACTTGATAAGCCAAAATGGCTGTCTACGTCATTTGGAAATATTAACTCTAAACTGTCCTATGGAAGGGTTGAGCAAGCAATTCAGTTCAGGGTATGGGCGGGCAATAAATGTGGGTCTTATTCACCTTACAAATTAATTAAAAAAAAAGAAAATTATGACTTTTAGAGATTTTTTTTTACTCAGAGCAGGGTTCAAATGTGAAATAACAGAAGGACTAGAGTCAGCTGGTAAAGATGCATTTAAGAGGAAGCCAGTAAAACAACTGAGGGAGAAAACGTATTGATGACATAAACCTGTTGGGTTGAAAATTCCCTTTCAGCGCTTTATATGCTGTAATTTAAAGCTGCTAATTTTTGTTAGTTGATTAATCCTTTCATTATACCTTCACAAACATGTGTGTGATATGGCGTGCATAATTGAATCACAGAAGCATGTCAACTTCCTCCTAATTATGGCAAAAAAGGGGCAGGATCAGGAAGAAAATAAGTACAAAAGTTCCACCAATTCAAGCTTTTGGGTGAACTCCAAATTCAATGCTTTCACTTGAAGTTCTTTTGTTTGCTGTTCACATTATGCAGGATAATTTAATATAAGCCTGTTAATACCAGCATAACAAAAGTGAAGGGGAATCCCATAGAACAAACATGTATAATGTTAGCATTCCTGCTTTACTGGCGGGTAATTGCAATAGATTCCATGCCACAATTTCCAACGAATCTTCCTCTTGTGGAACCCTCCAAATTTAAAAGTCAGTTACAATTATGTGGAAAAGCTCCAGGAATAGATCCAATACTAGCAGACGTTTTCAAAGAAGGGGGCCCATTTTTGAATGAGAAACTGACAGTTACTTCAGGTTCTATGGAACAAGCAAAACACCTCCGGACTTCAACAACACCTCAATTAATCACCTGTAGGAAAGGAGAGCTGTCAAGGTTACAATAATTACAGAAGAATCTATTCTTGACTGCTGGTAAACCCCAAGCTGGAGGCCTGCTAAACAAACGTACCAATCACCTTGAGGGAAGTCTATATCCAGAAAGTCAATGTGATTTCTATGAAGGGAGTGGAAAAGTAATCATGATCTTCAGAGCAATACATTTCCAAGAGAAATGCAAAGAACAAAATTATAGCTTGTTCCCCATCCTTGTTGATCTCACGAAAGCTATTGTGACACTATTGTTTTTACACTATTGTTCGTTGAATGCAAGATCATGTTAAATAAGGTTCTCTGAAAAGTTCAACATAATTGACAACATCATGATGGTATGATGACCAGAGTAATAGATGATGGAGACCCTCTCCCAGTTACAAATGATGTGTAACATTGTATGTGTTTGTCACCACAATGTTTAGTAGGATGTTCTCCATGTAACTGTCTGATGCCTACCCTGATAAAGAGGATAGAATCAAACATAGATGCAGGACTCATGATGCTCCTTTTAACTCAAGGAGACACTGAGTAAAATCCAAAGTATGAGAAACCACCTTAAGGAATATTGTGTTTGCTGATGACTATGCATTCAATGCAAGCTCAGAAGCTGAGGAAGGATATGCTGGCATTGGACAGGGTCCAGGGGAGGTTTATGAGAATGATGCCGAGGATGATTTGGTTAACATATGAAGAATGTTTGGTGGCTCTGGGCCTGCATTCACTGGAGTTTAGAAAGATGTGGATGGATCTTATTGAAACCTACCGGACAATGAAAGGCCTAGACAGAGTGGACATGGAAAGGTTATTTCCAATAATTGGATAGTCTAGAACCAGAGGGCACAGCCTCTGAATAAAAGGATGTACATTTACAACAGCGATGAGGAGGAATTTCTTTGGCCAGAGGGTGGTGATTCTGTGGAATTCATTGCTACAGACAGCTGTGGAGGCCAAGGCATGGACTCTTTTTAAAGCGGAGATAGATAGGTTATTGATTAGTAAAGGCGTCATAAACATGTTTGTTTAAGAAGGAACTGCAGATGCTGGAAAATCGAAGGTAGACAAAAATGCTGGAGAAACTCAGCGGATGAGGCAGCATCTATGGAGCAAAGGAAATAGACAACGTTTCGGGTCGAGACGCTTCTTCATCTGACCATTCACAAACATGTTTGTGAATGGTTAGATGCGTCAGTAGTGGACAAGATTGCTATTCATGGCAGCATTCTCTCAAGTTTGGTCAACAGGCAACTCTGCTTTTGGTAGACAAGTAAAATGTGGAACGAAAAGTAATCATCCTAAAGCCAAAGCTGAAAGTGTACAGTGTTATATCAGACTGATCTTTCTCTATGCTTGCGAGATATGGACAGTGTACAGCAGATGTACACCGGAACCACTTCCCCGTGCCCTGTCTGTACAGGATACATCAACTCAATTGGAGAAACAGATTCCAGCCATACAGATACTGTCCTATCACTTACACGTTGTTGCATGAATCGCAGGTCAGAAGAACAGGACATGCCAAGAGTTTGTTTTTCTGGCGAAAGAGGGTGTTAGTGATGATGAGGTTGTGTTGAGCACATTTGCTGAGAACAGAGATGAGGAGGAATTTCTTTGGCCAGAGGGTGGTGATTCTGTGGATCACCATTGGAGTTGATGTTCCGATGCCTTCCTTTCCTATGGTATCCTTCCAGAGTTGTCGGTCTTATCCTCCCTGGGGATTCTAGACAGTGTCTCATCCAAGCAGGTGTAGAAGGTCTCTTTTACTTCCTCCTCAGAGTCTAAAGTAGGGGCATAAGCACTTACAACTGTTGCCATCTGGTTGTTGGTAAGCACCAGACGGATGGTCATGAGACGCTCACTGATTCCCACAGGAAGTTCAGAGATGTGGCTGATGTGCTGGTTCCTGATGGCAAACCCAACACCATGGATCCTGGGCTTATCAGCAGCTTTTCTTTTCCAGAAGAAAGTTTAGCCACCCTTCTCCTCCTTCAGTTGTCCTTCGTCTTATGTCAATCCGGCATCTTCTCAGTTCTCTTGCAATGGTCGTGGTTCTCCTCTCTGGCCTGTTACTGGTTGCACTATCCACCAATGTGTGCACATTCCATGCTCCAGTTCATATTCATATTTCTGTGTTTCTGACCGTGTGTGGTGATACCTCTGGACGCAGTAATCCAGTCGGTAAGTTCGAGGCAGGCTATTTTTAGGGCATCTTTTCTAGTCCTTTCCCCAAGTGGGATTAGCAGAGTGGATACTAAAGAGGAATGCTCAGTGATGGGTGCAGCTGCCGAGGGGCTCTTATGCTTCGTTCCACATCCAGCGACTGAATCTAGCACTCACTGCCTGATGTGCCAGCTCATGATTAGGGGCTTCCAGATCTCACAACACTGCCCCCATTGGCACTTGCTGGTCACCGTAGGACTTAATCCAGGATGCTAGTGTGGATTCCTTATATGGAGGATGCTTGTGCGTGACTTTGTTTAACGGGGGTAGACTGGTGCACAGACAGCCACTACGCGGTCCTTGACAGATCTGGGTCAGGATCCAGTGGCATGGAGTCCAAGACGACCGGGGACCCTTTTCTGCTGCAGCCTTCATCCGCTTTCCCAGCCGTTATGACGCTTCACTAAAGTCAGCCATTAACCGTTCCACCGTTGAGGTCTTGGTTGGATTGCTCTTTGTCAGAGACCTCCCCCCCGACCTTACCGCCTTGGGTGTCCTACCAGGAGCATAGCTCCAGACGGCATCACTCTCAGGATCTCAGGACCACACAATCCACGGAGATGAAACATGTCAAGTCAAGAGAAAGCCTGATGACATAATACCGATGAAGTTAGTTTATGGAAAGCTGATTGAGGACAAACCGGTGGACATAAAAAGAGTTTCAAAGACTCTTAGAACATCCCTGAAGAGTTTCAATAATGACACAACCATTGGCAATAATGATCATAGGACCGTCCTGTTTGGAGTACCCGTATAAAAAGGACTGCTCGCTCAAATGAGGAAGCTCATTTGCTCAGGAAGCTCAGGGAGGAAATCTTAAAAATCACGAACCACTGAGACTACATTATCCCTACTGTCAGTTGTGTAAAAGAAACTATTGAGCCCAGGTTGGTCTGATCAGCCATCTCTGTACCCAGTACGAACCTGTAGACCTGGATGTCATGATCTTCCTCGAGAAGGAGTGATGAACAACATAAATTTGTGTGATATGATTATCAATTAATTCAGAGGGACGCTAACTAACTTCTTATTTTTGTTAAATTGGTCAGATCAGGAGAAAAGTCCAGCCACATACAGATTTTAGATGGACTTCATATTTACTGCTCCCACCTGAAGTTCTTTTGTCTGTTGTTTACGCTATGTTGGCTAATTTAATATAAATCTGTTAATACCAGTGTAACAAAGGTGAAGGGGAATCCCGTAGAACAAGCAAATGAAATGTTTGTATGTTTGGTTTCCCAGTGGAAAATTGCAATGTCTTTCAATACCAGTTACCTGTCATAGCTGAGAGCTCTTCTAATTCTTTAGCTGCGGTTGGCCCTAACGCAATAGTGTGGATTACAGATCCACTTTCTTCTACTTCTTGGAAGCAACTGCTTATTTGTTGATCTATTCCATCTGTCAGTAAAATGATTTCATCCCCCTTCGTAGCATTGTCATCTCCACGAAGTACCTGCAACAATGATTCATCAACATGGGGAAAAATGTAGCAATTAAAATTAAGAGAATTGGCCAAATTTTATCGGTTTACCTCAAAGCCAGACCGAATTCCTGCACAAATGCTCGTTCCTCCATAAGCTCTTGCCGGTAACAGCTTTACAAGTTCCTCTCTCGTGATATCACTAACAATCATTTTTAAATGTGTTTGAATGCTCGCATAGTAACTGAAAGTGACAATTGCAGCTTGTGATCCTGTCTCAACAATCTGCTGCAAGAATATCTCGGCTGCTTGTCGGAGCCTGTCAATGCGATTCCACTGTGTATCAAAAAAGCACAATTTTCTTAAACTTTGTATTTAAACAAAAAAGATTGTGTAAAATGTATTAAATAATTTCTGTTGGTTAACCAAGAGGCTTGTTTTGGTATAGATGGTATCAAGTTTCTACTTTATCAGAATACCCAGCCCCCGACATTCATTTTAGGACTCACAATAGGGTTTCATCACAGAAATTAATATCAATGACCTTACCGATGACATGCTTCCTGAGACGTCAAGAACTAAGCAAAGCACGCGGTTTTTGGCTTGCAGAAGTGTGAAATTTGGTTTAACTGAACCATTGTGGGGTGAAGAAATGTTTTGAAAATCTTCCGACTTGCTGATCACGTCCCAAGTGCTCTTATAATTGCACATTTTGTTCTGCATGTTTGGTGCTTCAGGATTGTGAGTGGTGTTATCACAGAATTTATCCACCTGGATATTTGTATAAAGGATACACAAATGTTTCTCTGTACCTCGTATATGTGACAATAATAAACTAAACTAAAGTAGATGGGAAGAAGAAAATGTAAGTTACACCCGTTAAAACGAATAACTTTAAAATGTATAGAAAAAATCCAGTAAAATGTATAGAAAAATAGACTCTTTGCCTCCTCGTCTGCAGGCCACAAACCCCCATAGTAATCAGTGGGACTTCAAATCTCACACCAGGCCTGGACCTGGTACTGGATATGAGAATAATAACCCAGCATGATGTTGTGAGATCCAACCAAGACTGGGCTTCACCATTGGATAGAAATCCAGCGGATGGAACGAAAACCGACAAGAGTCGGCCTCTCGAATCAGTAAGTCCCCAGACTCTCACCGCATTCACTTAAGTCCTAATGAGTAAGTGTGGCTGATCCATTTGGAGCCGGCATCAACAACGAATGCAATCTGGGCAAATAACTAGGGAACTAGCTTCTCGTGGCTCTACTTACATTCGGTAATCCCTGTAAGTACATAATTGAAGATGATGACATCTGATTTTTCTCAGGGAAAAACTGACATTCCTTGTTAGGTAATCCTGTGCTTTTATCAATGGTACACAAGGAACACAAACTGCCATTACATTCAGCAGTCATTCCCCTTATGCTGAGAGAACATCTGAAAGTCAAAATAATAATTAGAAAACTGCACATGCTTATATTTATACACTTGACAATTTAATCAGAAACGACTTGGAGTGGATAATTCATGGGTCTTCTCATTACTGGCCAATTCTTTCATTGTAGGCCATTGATTGGACTTCCCAGCCCACACACAACACCCTTCAAAGATTAGTGGGGATGACTTTCAGTACTTTTATTGGCAGTTGCTGCTAACAATCCTTCCCGTCTTTCATATTCGATACCCACAATCAAGCCATTGGCTTAATTTTGGCATATTTGGCATAACTCCATGGCTTAATTTTGGCAATACATCTACTGCAGCAGATAGCAGTAAGCCCACTAAACTGAGCTCCTGACTGCTCTTTCAGTCTGTTTTCATGCACAAAAAAAACATTGCACAGCTTAGAAGAAAAATAATGACCACTCAGAACTCCAGGACATAAAGTGCTGGAGTAATTCAGTAGGTCAGACAGCATCTCTGTAGAACATGGATAGATGACGTTTTGGGTTGGGATCGTTCTTCAAACTATTTGTGGTGGGGAAGGGGGATGGGCAAGAAAGCTGGAAGAGAGGTGGGAGAGGACAAAGGCTGGTAAGTGATAGGTGGATATAGGTGATGAGGTTTGGTTGGCAGATGGTTGAATGACCCGAATCGTTATCAATCCAGAGATGTTGCCTGACTCGCTGAGTTACTCCAGCACTTAGTGTTTATTTTTTGTAAAAATCTGTAGGTTTTTGTATATTCAAGAAAAAGAGGGAGTTGTCCTTCACTCCTGGCCGATGGTTTTAAGTGCTTCATCCAGCATAACTTAAAACCGATGTAAAGTTCAATATCAAATTGTTGTTTGTGAGAGCAGGCTTTATGCAGTATTGGTTGCCATATTCCTTAAAACAGCCCGTAAAAAGTATACCATTGGCTCTAATGAATTTTAGGACATATCTAGATTAGGAAAGTTATTACAGAAATGCAAGTTCTTCCCTTTACATTCTTGACTAGAGATTCTTACGACCTAAGAAAATCATACCTTGTTGCTTCAGAAGTTCTATTGCTGGATTTGTAAAATGGAATCAGATCATTATGTTCATTAAATACACCCCAGCGAAAACGAGCCCATTCATGAACCAATACTCTACCTACAAAAGTAAGATGTTTATTTTAATAGTGAACTTATTGCTTTCATGTTCTTAAGATATGTACTGTACAATTATTTCTGCAGGTTTAGCTATTGACATAATTCCCTTGCAAGGGCAAAATACTCTCAATGGGATGAAGTTCTTTTTCTGCGATTATAAAATTAATTAGAGTTGTTTGGTCTGAATCAACAAATGTGAGCTGTGTTCATGATATGCAGTAATATAGGTAAATGACCAAGCAGCCACTTTCACCACACCTCTTTCTTACTGACAGGTGTACCGCGAGTCCAAGATAGCCTATGCTGGAGGCATTTTCAATTAGATGCTTATTTCAATTAGAAATCCTCACATTTCCTTATAATTATGCAGTCGTGGTTTGAATTGAAAACGTGTCAGATTTAATGGCAGTGGCAACTCTGGGTACTTGTATGTAGCCAGACTCATTCTGGAAACAATCAAGCAAGCTGAAGGTCCATAGGTCACATTTCCTTTCATTTTCTGATATTTTGCATTTTAGAATTCCCCTTTAGAACAAAGAAACAATAGACCCATTAGTCTGACCGCTCGAACGCTTAGGGAAATTTGAATGTATTAGCTGGCAGTAACGTTGTTTATGATGGCTAATGAATTTTTCTGACGAAGTAACTAATTAACAACAACATATTAATATAAACATGTTCCAAGGAGTTTTATGTAAGCATTTTCAAAATGAATGAAAGCTTCCATAGCGCAGATGGGAAAAGGACTGGTTGCAGAGGAAGCTAAGAAATGCCTTAAGGAGGAGATGTTGAGGGTGACAGAAGGAAAATACAAAACTATGAACTTTTTTGTGGCACCTTATGGACAATCTACTGAAACATCAAATATCCACCAGGTCTCTCTTACTTATTTGGCTAATTATAGTATTCAAAAAGCTCCAGCAAATTTAATTCTAGGATTGCCCTTTAATCAATCCGTTGACTCTGTCCAGTCTTATTATTTTCTAAATGCCGTGTTAACATTTCTTTATTATTTTCTAAACTGCTGATAGTAAGCTATTTATCCTTGCAATCTTCCACAAGCTTCGCTCTGCCTCTATTCTGTTTAATTCCCCTACTTTTTCCTATTTGAATGAATCTTCAACCAGCCATTTATTATTACTTATTATTATTAATGCATTACATATTATCTCATGATCCACAATTTCCTCCTGACGTTATTGTGCACTTTCTGAGAATCCAAATTGTTCCCCTTGAGCTATTCCACCCTCAAAAATAACACAAACATGTTGGTTTTAGCTTATTTTGTGAATTTCTTACCACCTTGCTGCCAAATCCTCAAAAATTGATTAAAGCGTTTCTCTACTGTTGACATCAAGATGATTTCCTTTGGTTTCCTATTTTCTCCAGCCCTCTTTAGAATAGCAGGTTCATGTCTATTACCATTCAAATAATGAAAGGTATTTTAGAATGTTTGGAACACTCCCACACTCTTTATACCCATCGCTTTGTGAAACATGGTGGGACAGTCAACCCCCAACTTTCAGTTGGGATTTTCAATGGGCTTTAGATCAGTAATCATATCATTAAAGCGTGAAGAGCTGAATAGCCTACACTTGTTCCTATGGTGCATGATTTATACAGCCGTGAATACACATGCTGCAGCAGTGCAAGCTTTTTCAAATTAATTTACCTTTTGGACCATAAACCGAGGTCATTTTATCGTTTAGAATGAACTTTGGGGTGAAATGAATGTACCGACCCATCTCGCCACATTGCAGGGTGTACGGTGCATCTCCATGTTTAAGGTATGATTCAGCAATGATCACATCAGCCTATGAAAGAAAATTTAATGTTTCCCATATGAAAATCATTGCACACAAAAAAAAGCACTGCCAAGAGCAGAATTGTAGATGTACTAGGTCTGAGAACTTTGTACAAAAATGCCAACATTTTCAGAAATGTCTGCCTTGTTCCTCTTTCCATTCATCGTTGCTCTGATTCACTTCTCCCCTAACATTCCACCTCTCAATATTTATGGATCTTAGAACTCTCTCAAATACCATTGGACATCCTACTTCTTTTTCATTACCCTTGAGTATTCCCCTTGTTACTCCGATGTCAAAATTCCACAGATTCTCTCTCAGTGCTCTGTTAAAGGACCAACTTCCAGCTAACACCACAAGATCTGGATAATGATATTGGTGCAATAAGGGACATCTGGTTGAGCGAAGGGCAGGTCTGGTAACTGAATGTTCTCGAGAATAAAGTTTCAGTCGTGTCAGAAGCCTCTGTTGCATTGCTGATCGTGGAAGCAACTTTGCACTACTCAGTGGATTCTTGGAGGGATCAGCCAATTAAACGATACTGGTAGAATTTTGGAATAAGAAAGGGACAGTCATTTACATTATACTTAGATTAGACGAGGGGTTATACTGTAGCCTCCCGTGGCAGTCAATAGGACATAGAAAACATATGTAGACAAATCTTAGAACGGTGTAAAAGCAATAGGGTTACAGTAGCAGGAGATTTTGACAATATTGACTTGGATTGACAGGATTAATGATTTTGCTGGGGATTAGAAAGGAAGGAGTTGATAAAATGCATTCAAGGTGGATTTTTGAAGCAGTATATTGAGATCTCTACTATGGTGGGGACTGTACTTTATTTTATCTGAGGGACAGAGGTCGAAAAAGTGATTGAAATGTCTGTGGAGAAACCCTTTGGGAACAGCGACCATACAATGCTCTGTAAATTTCAAGATGGCCGTGGAAAATGATTAAGCAGGTCATCAACTTAGGGCCCTAAGCAGATTTTCATGTTATAAGACAGGACCTGGACGAGATAAACTGGGAATAGCTACTCAGGAGAAAACAATATCTGACAAATGGAAGGTATTTAAGAGCTAGCTAATAAGAGTTCAGACCCAGATGTTATTGAAGATTTGATCAGGGAAAAGAAAGAAGCATATGTCAGGCAGAATTATCGAATGAGTTCTTGAAATCCATAGAGGATATAGGAAAAAGCATAACCTCTTAAAGGAAAAAGCAAATACTCTCTAGAATTTAGGAGATTGAGAGGGGATCTTATAGAAACTTATAAAATTCTTAAGGGGTTGGACAGGCTAGATGCAGGAAGATTGCTCCCGACGTTGGGGAAGTCCAGGACAAGGGGTCACAGCTTAAGGATAAGGGGGAATTCCTTTAAAACCGAGATGAGAAGAACTTTTTTCACACAGAGAGTGGTGAATCTCTGGAACTCTCTGCCACAGAGGGTAGTCGAGGCCACTTCATTGGCTATATTTAAGAGGGAGTTAGATGTGGCCCTTGTGGCTAAGGGGATCAGAGGGTATGGAGAGAAGGCAGGTACGGGATACTGAGTTGGATGATCAGCCATGATCAAATTGAATGGCGGTGCAGGCTCGAAGGGCCGAATGGCCTACTCCTGCACCTAATTTCTATGTTTCTATGTTTCTATAAGTAAGAAATTCGAGGCCAAAAGGGGCCTGAAGTATCCTCAACATGGAGGATTGAGGAGAATCCTAAAGGAGAATGTGGTAGAAGCAAGAGAGTATCCAAGGAAGGAATAACTCCCGTCAAGGATCAGAGGGGATCATATGTATGGAGCCAATGGATATAAGTGTGATAAGAAGTGAGTACTTCTCAACAGTTTTCACCAGGAAGAAATATCTGAAGGCTGGAGAGTTGAGGAGATTGGTACATTGATATTCTGGAGCTCTGTACCAGGAAGGAGGAAGTACTAGAAATATTGGAGCTCAATGGGTGGTAGAAAAATCCCCAGGGCCGATGGCATTTATTCCAGGATGCTAAGACAGGAAATTGCTGGCACTCTGACAGAGATTTTTGTATCGCAGATGAGGTGTCCCCTTATTTTAAAAGGGTAGAAAGGATAAACCTGGAAACTACAGGCCAGTAAATCTTACTTCAGTGGTAGGGAAGTTGTTGCACAAAGTTTTGCGGAATAGGATTAATTTTTATTTGGAAAGACGGATTGATTAGGAGGGGGTCAGTGTGGTTATGTGCTTGAGAGATCATGTCTTGTGAATCTGATTGAGCTTTTTGAGGAAGTAAATTGGAAAATATATGAACGCAGAATGGTAGTAGTAATTAACATGGACTTCAGTAAGGGTTTTGTCAAGATTTCACATGCTAGGTCGTCCAGAAGGTTAAGTCACAAAGAATCATTTTATCATTATAATGTTATATAATAATGTTATTATAATATCATTATATCATATTGTAATTATATAATATTATAATAATGAGTTATATCATTAGTTACAGATTTTAGTGAAAACATCCATCTACTACTGCACTTACCCAGACAGTTATGGATCCATTTTGTTAGAGTAGTGGTGGATGGGTGTTGTAATTAATGATACACCACAGGGATCAGTGCTGGGACATTTGTTGTTTATTACGTATATAAATTACTTGGATGAGAATGTAGTTGGAATTATTTGTAATTTTGCAGATGACACAATAATTGGTAAGCAATAAATAGCGAGGTTATCTGCAGATCATAGATCAGCTGAAATGTTGGCCAAAGGTGTAGTAGATAGGTGTGATGTCAAATTCTGGTAGGACATATTAAGTAAATAGCAGAGATATTAAGAGTGTTAATGTACTGAGAAACTTTGGCATGCAAACTCATAGCTCTCTGAAAGTAACAGCACATGTGGATAGCGTAGTGAAAAGGCCACTGGTTATGCGTCTTCCTAGGTATTGAGTGTGAAAGCTGGGACATAGTGTTTCAGTTACATGTTGCATGTAACAATGGTCAGACCCACTGGGTGGTGCCAGCAATGGCTATCTCGCCAACAATCTGCCTGTCCCTTTCTTTGTTGTTTTTTTAGTATGTATTAAATGCATGTTCTTAGTGTTCTTTAGCTTGTTTTATGTGGGGGGTGGGGGAGGGGTTGGGGGAAACTTTTTTAAATCTCTAACCTTGACGGAGATGCGATTTATTTCCATATCGTATATCCATCCGCTCTGCGGCCGAACATCGAGGAGTGGAGGCCTTTACTGGAGACCGACTTCGGGAGCTCCAGCCGCATGAGCCTGCGGACTTAACATCGCGACACGCAGTCTCTGATTAGAGACCGACTTTGGGAGCTCCAAGCCACTGGAGCTTCGATCACCCCGATGCAGGAGCTTTGATCACCCCGACGTGGGAACTACAATCGCTCCGACGTGGGGGCTTCGGTCGCCCCGACGTGGGGGCTTCAACCGCCAGCTGCGGGATCTTCAATTGCCCCGACTGCGGATGGTTCGACTGCCCCAACAGCGGGAGAAAAATGAGGGAAGAAGATTAGACTTTATTGCCTTCCATCACCTTGGGGAATGTGGGGAATCCGCTGTGGTGGATGTTTATGTTAACTTTTATGTATTTGTGTGTCTTGTTGCTATTTTTCAGTATGGCTTCATGATAATTCGCATATAAGACTGTACCTTAGTTGGTACACGTGACAATATAAGACCTTTGAGACATTTGAAACCTTTAGTGTGTACAGTTCTGGTCACCACACTACAGGTCAGATGCAGTAGCTATAAAGAGAGGTGCACAAGATATTTACCAGGATGTAATCTAGAATGGAGGGTTGTAGTTAGGTGATTAAATAGCCTGTGTTTATTCTTATTTGAACATAGGAAGCTCAGAGAAACCTGACAAAAGTTTATAAAATTGTGAGGGACATGGATAATCAGAATTTTTATCTCAAAAGTAGGGGAGTCTAGGAGAGAAGTAGGGGAGTCTTATAATTGAGAGGGGAGAAATTTAAAAGACATCTGAGTGGTGATTAATATCTAGAACAAGCTTCCAGAGGAGATGGTAGGAGACAGATACAATTGTGCCATTGAAAAGACACTTGGACATGTGCTTGGATAGAAAAAGCATAAAGGGATATGGATTGAATACAGGCAAATTGGATTAGCGTTGATAATCATTACAATCGGCATGGACGAGGAGCGCCAAAAGGGCCTGTTTCTGTGCTGTACAACTCTATGACTAAGATCTTGCTTTCACAGTATTGTATCCAATATACCACAATTTCAAAGCTGCCAGACACAAAATTCCTCCACTTGCCCGGCAGCCCTCTTTTCATAATATGCACACATCTTTCAAACTTATCGACACTGTTCTCAAAACCAATTAAGTTCTAGATTTCCACCAATACTGATATTCGCAGTTTGCTGTCACTTGGCCCCAGCCCCCTTGTTCTGTCAAGCCCTGCACAGGTCACTACTAAAACATAGGAATCATATCTTAATATCCATTTCCAAATGCTAACAAGCCACAGGCCACCATGACATTCCTGACAGATTCCAGAATAACCTAATGCCATCAAAGAGCTGGAACCCAATTACAGTTTCTGAATCCCTCAGTCCAGTTGGCAAAAACTTGTGTGCACCAGGCTTTCAGACAGGTAAGAGGAAAATAAAAGAACAGATACAATTGAAGTGAGTGAGTTACTATTTCAAGGAAGATACAACAGGGTTATGCAACTCAGCTTTCAAATCACTAGCAAACGTTTCAGAATTTACCTTTTTCAAACAACCAAAACCAGAATATTATACAGTCATACTGTGTAAGTACAGATCCTTTGGCTCACTGAGTTTGCACTGACCATCAAACTACATTTACTCTAATTTTACACTAATCCCATTCATTGCCAGGTATAAGTTCCATCATTTATTGTCAGTGGAGTAATTCGTAGCTGAAAGAGACTGTTAACCGATAGAGTGATTGTACTTATAAGAAAATCATTGGAAACTGCTGTTTTGCCAGGTCTATCCTTAGAGTTTCCCTTGCTCCATCACTGGAACTTTGGCACATATAACCCATATCTGTAAGAAGAGGACACAAAGTGCCGGAGTAACTCAGCAGATCAGACAGCATTTCTAGAGAAAGTGGATAGGTGACGTTTCAGGGCGAGACCCTCCTGCAGACTGTGAATTCACCTTAATTCTTCTGTGAATGGAGGTTTTTAGGATAGGTTCCACTGGTAGAAAGCTATCAATAATAGTTTCATTCTTTCACCCCTATTGTTCTTACCTTCTCGTATGATTCATGAGTTCGACTTTGAACCAGGCTCGAATTCAGTGCCCAGGAAGCAGGCAGCAGGATTTTTACATCTGAGAAGTAAAGTTGATATTTCGTCGCTTGGTAGAGGTAGTTCGAGGCTTCAGTCACCATTTCCTGCAAAACAAACTCAGAATTAGAAGGTAATTCCTGGCTTTTAATCACCTGGAGAGAGGGAAAAAGAACATAAAATTACGCTTTTAATTCTCACCAAATCCGATAGTAACACACAATATAAATAACATCTAATGAACAAAAACAATGGAAATAGATTATTTCAAACATCATCTCACCTGAATGCTTTCAATAAGCTTGTCGTTATATTGGACACTGGGATTTATTGCAAATACAATGTCTTGGTATCCATTATTGACCAGTGTAACCCTGGAACATTTTATAACGCAAATAGACAGGAGATAGCAGAACACCAAACTTGGTACTTGCATGGTTGTAGCACTGACGTATTTTCTGCTTGAGCAAACTTCCCGCAATGCAAGTAATAGATCTGGCAGTTCCACCTACTTCTCAAGATGAATTGAAAAGGATTAGAGGAGGAGGTTGCACTAATACTGAGGAAATAATATAACATCGGACTAGAAGTTCCAACAATTTCCAAATAGGAGTTTACAATAATTAAGATGAAAATGAGATGCTCTGGAAAGAAAATTGAAATAACCAGGTAGCCAAGAGCAACGACAAATTTCAACACCACAGCTCTGCCACTTAGATGCTATAAAGTGCTGAATTGTTTGCCATATAGCAACTGATGGGACCTTGACCATGATTTCAATCTTTTGCACAAATCAGTTTCTCCCAGACTTGAGATATTTGTAGATCTTTCCCTAACATGCAATCTAACTGGGAGAATGACCAAAGGACCTACAGGGCAGGAGAAGATGCTGGAATTGGGAAGTGGAAAAAGAAGGCACTCAGCAGATGACTCTTTCCATGAAGGATTTTCGAGAAGCAATTCTCCCAACTGATAGCAAAGGAACAATGCATGAGGCAAAATATCACATTGAAATCTGTCAGCTGCTCTATGATAGTTCTTATCTCAGAATACTATATGTATGATTGTTAATGTTGCTGAGGCTATCATTTGGTTTATCAAATCAAATCAAATGAAAGGAAATCAAATCGATGTCGGGACTTTCATATGAAGAAAGACTGGATAGACTCGGCTTGTACTCGGTAGAATTTAGAAGATTGAGGGGGGATCTTATAGAAACTTACAACATTCTTAAGGGGTTGGACAGGCTAGATGCAGGAAGATTGTTCCCGATGTTGGGGAAGTCCAGAACAAGGGGTCACAGTTTAAGGATAAGGGGGAAGTCTTTTAGGACCGAGATGAGAATACATTTTTCACAGAGAGTGGTGAATCTGTGGAATTCTCTGCCATAGAAGGTAGTTGAGGCCAGTTCATTGGCTATTTTTAAGAAGGAGTTAGATGTGGCCCTTGTGGCTAAAGGGATCAGGGGGTGTGGAGAGAAGGCAGGTACAGGATACTGAGTTGGATGATAAGCCATGATCATATTGAATGGCAGTGCACCTATTTTCTATGATTCTATGTTTCTATGTTAGAATTTATGTTTGTGAGCAGTGGGACCATTGGTCCTGGTATTATTTATTCCTACACCCAAATTTCCCAAGCAACTTTGATTTTGATCAAAGTGCATGGTAAACTACAGTTCGATACATATGACAGTAAACTCAACTTGACTTAACTTGACATGTCTAGACAGTTAACTTCTAATTAGAAACCCTTCATGCTGCCTTGGCAAGGCCAGCAGCATAATTAAGGACAAGTCGCATCCTGGCCGCTCCCTCTTCTCCTCTTTCCCATCAGGCAAAAGATATAGAAGTGTGGAAACGCACATCTTCAGATTCAGGGATAGTTTCTTCCCAGCTGTTATCAGGCAACTGACTCATCCTATCACAACCAGAGAGCAGTGCTGAACTACTATCTATCTCCTTGGTGATCCTCTGACTATCCTTGATCAGACTTTGCTGGCTTTACCTCGCACTAAACGTTATTCCATTATCATGCATCTATACACTGTGAACGGTTCGAGTCTAATCATGTACTGTCTTTCAGCTGACCGGATAGTAAACTTGACAATGAACTAAACTAAACTGAACTGAACTGAAAAGATTGCAAAATCCTGATGGGGAAGAAAGTTTGTCAATGTGAGAATGGCAGCATTTAATGTATGCACAAGAAGCACCGTAAACATTGTGTGTAGGAAAGAACTGCAGGTGCTGGTTTAATTCGAAGATAGACACAAAATGCTGGAGTAACTCAGCGGGACAGGCAACATCTCTGGAGAGAAGGAATGGACGACGTTTCGGGTCGAGACCCTTCTTCAGACAAGAAGGGTCTCGACCCGAAGCGTCACCCATTCCTGTTCCACAGAGATGCTGCCTGTCCCGTTGAGTTACTCCAGCATTTTGTGTCTACCACAAACAATGTGATTGATTGCAGATAACCTTAGCACTCTCTCAGTATTACATAAAATGCTAACCCAGATGACTGTTTCCAACACTGGACATTATGGTCAGGCTCTTTAGCCCATTGAGGCTGCACCAAACATCAACGCTTGTTTCACACTAGCCCTACGAAAATCCTATTTAATTTTTTCTCCCAACATTCTCTTGTATTTTCCCTGAATTCTATCAATATCCAAAACAATAAGGGTAATATGCAGTAGCCAATTAAGCTATCAACCTGCATATCTTTGGGATGTGGGAGAAAACTGGAATGCCAGGAGGAAGCCAAGGTGACCAAAGAATAGAATGAGCAAAGTTCACACAGATAGCACCCAAGGTGGGGATTGAACTCTGGTCTGTGGTGCTGTTTTACTAGCTGTGTCACAGTACCGCCCTAGGAAGATAATAATGTCAACCGTGGGGAAAATGTTGGGATCTATGAATAATGTTGCAACAACAGAACATCTTAAAAATAGTAAAATTATTAGAGTCAGTGTAGAGTTATGGTATAGCAGCATTTTTTTAAACTAATCTGCAGCGGTTCTTCAAGAATGCAATCGTAATAACCTTGGGGTCCTACCGCATAGAAACAGGCCTTTGGGCCCGACTCCTCCATGCCAACCAAGATGCCCCATGTTATCCAGTCCCATTTGCCACATTTGGCCCATATCCCTCTATCCCTTTAAACCTTTGCTGTCCAGCATTCCAAAGCCTTCTTCACTACCTCACTACCTGTATGCCACTTTTCGGCAACTATGTGTGGGTACTCCTCGATCTAGCTACTCCACAACGCTGCTCGGAGCTCTATCATTCACTGTGAAGATCTTGCCCTGGTTCAATTTCCTAAAATGAAAAGCATCTCACTTATCTGAAATAAACTCCATTAGCCATTTGTTACCCCACTTGCCAAGCTGTTCAAGATACCCCTGTAATTGTTAATAACCAGCTCCACTGTGGAAGATACCACCTATTTTAGTTTCATCTGCAACATTTCTGATCATGCCTTGTACATTCGTATCCAAATTGTGAATAGAGATGGGATAGGAAATAAGGAAAAGGAACATAAGAATTACAATACAATACAATACAATACAATTTATTGTAATTTGAGCCTCAGTGAGGCTCAAACAAAATTCTGTTTCCACAGCCATACAAACAAAGACAATTCCTAGACATACACACAATTTAGTTCACACAAACATCCATCACAGTGGACCCACTGTGATGGAAGGCAAAGTCTTTTCTCTCCCCTGTTCTCCATGTCTCTCCCGATGTCGAAGCCCCAGGCGGGCGATGATAAGTCCCACGGCCATTTTAGCCCGTGCTGGGCGATTTACTGCCCCGCTCCCGGTCTAGAAGTCTCGAAGTTGGAGCCCCCGGCGGGCGCTGGAATGTCCCACGGCCATGAAGCCGTGCCGGGCGATGTATGACCCCGCTCCGGGTCGTTCCAACCCCGCGACACGGGCTGGAGAAGTCGCGTTGCGGGAGCTCCGGGAAGCGGTCTCTCCCCCCGGACCCGTGAGCTCCCGATGTCCCAGTCAACCGGACCTGCGGCTGCGTTGCTGGAGCCTCCGAGCCCCAGGAGTCGAGTCGCAGCAGCGAGTCACCACCGCTCCCCACGCTCCGAGGCCGGCCAGCCCCACGATGGTGAGTAGTCCGCAGCTCCGCAGTCTCCCAAGCCCCCGGGTCGTTCAGGTTGGAGGCCGCTCCACGGTGCTAGGCCCCAACGACAACGGAGACCCGACAGGGAAAAGGTCGGGTCTCCCAGACAGGGAAGAGATTTTAAACGGTTTCCCCCTGCCCCCCCCCCCCACCCGCCCCCCACCCCCACATATACACATTTAAAACCAGTTAAAAAACACCAAACACTACATTTAACATTGAGGAGGAATTGACTTGTTGGCCCTTTAACTTTGTTGCACTGTTCATCCAGATCAGGGAATGCTGCGTAGGTTTACGTGGTTAACTCCCGGAATGGCGGGACTGTCATATGCTGAGAGAATGGAGAGGCTGGGCTTGTATACTCTGGAGTTTAGAAGGATGAGAGGGTACTCATTGAAACACGCTAGAGGCAGGAAACATGTTCCCGATGTTGGGGGAGTCCAGAACCAGGGGCCACAGTTTAAGAATAAGGGGTAAGCCAGTTAGAACGGAGACGAGGAAAAACTTCTTCACATAGAGAGTTGTGAGTCTGTGGAATTCTTTGCCTCAGAGGGCAGCGGAGGCCGGTTTTCTGGATACTTTCAAGAGAGAGCTAGATAGGGTTCTTAAAGATAGCGGAGTCAGGGGATATGGGGATAAGGCAGGAAAGGGGTACTGATTGGGATGATCACCCATGATCACATTGAATGGCGGTGCTGGCTCGAAGGGCCGAATAGCCTACTCCTGCACCTATTGTCTATTGTCTAGTGTCTGTCATTGCGGACTAACAATCTCAAACATTTTTTTACTGCATTATTTCAATTTCCTTTGATTCTTTTAATTTCCAGAAATCTATCAATCTCCATTTGTATCACAGTCACGTCCTTAAAACTATCCATCTCCATCTCCAACTAGATTAAAGAGTAGATAATGGACAGGCAATGGTTCGCAATGAAAGAAATAAGACATGTTGAGAGCAAATATATTTTCCTTTAGTGCACAAAAGCATGTCAGGAAAGGGGCTCGAAAAAAAAATCTTGAAGATAAAGGATTATCTTGCCAGAGGTTATGGAGAGAAGGCAGGACAATGGGGTAGACGGGAGAGATAGATCAGCCATGATTGAATGGCGGTAGACTTGATGGGCCGAATGCCCTAATTCTATTCCTGTCACAATAATCTTATGATTATTAAGGTGCCATAAATGGCAGTAAGTTTAAAGATTTTGAGCATTTTGGAATTTAGTAATTGTTGACGAGGAAGTTGATAAGAAAAGAGAAAGTAGGATATAAGAAGAGCATAAAAGCAAACTGCATCGTTTGTGGCATAGATGTAAAATGGAAAAATGCCGGCAAGAGCTAAAGCCCTGTTTCATGGTGCGAGCTGACCCACGAGGTACCACGAGTGAAAGACTTGTGGTTGTGTACGAGATTCCAAGTGTTTGATCAAGAGTTTAACCGAGCTCCCACGGGTATGACAAGTTTGCCGTTTACTTGTCATTTCTGCGATGTTCCAAGTTCGGCTCCCGAGTTACTCTTGAGCCAACCCTGAATGAAGGTCTCTTTTAATAAGCAACAGTGTTAAAGAAGACATCTCCATCCTGCGGCTTTGATTTAAAGATAGAATTCAGCGCGGCCACATGTATTGATGGGGAAATGCGCACCGTCCAGTGCCAGAGCAGTTATACTTATGATTTGTTTGAAACACACATCATGTTGTTAGAACACCAGCAGGCGGAAGTTTGATATATTTTAATTGAATTTACTGCCAGGTCTACACACTGCGGGGAGACGGGAGATGAAATCTTTGAATGTGGACGGATGTGCACATCAGATTGTTGGGAGACGGATCTCAGGGTTCGCCTCCTGAGCTGCTTTGGTGCCCAGGTGTGAGTTGAGGTGGTTGGGGGGGGGGGGGTGGGGTGGTCAGGTTAAACTCACCCATTTGACAGAGGGAGAGGATTACGAGGATCCAGCGAGACTCGGACTACATGGCCACCACGCCTTGCTCCGACAACTTGTTGGATGTGGAGAGCCGAGACTGCCCCGCTGGTGGCCAACTTCCCCCTGCCCTCCGTCGCCCGCCACCAGACCGTATGACTGCCTGGGCAGCCTGAGGGTGGCAGATGCACGCGGAGAGACTGCTTGGGGAATACCTCACTCTGACTGTGATAGGGAGAGACAGAGGTGCGCGCGCGCGCACACACACACACATTGTGGAGTTCCTCTGACTGACTGACTGACTGTGTGTGGGTGTGGGGGGTGGAGAGCGAGAGAGAGAGAGAGACACACACGCACACAGGCAGCGTGGAGTACCTTTAACTGTGTGTGTGGGAGAGAGAGACAGAGGCAGACACACAAGAGGCAGTGTGTACCTCAGTCTGTGTGTGTGTGTAGGTTAGAGAGAGACACAGAGACAGTGTGGACCTCTGACTGTAGGAAGGAGAGAGACAGAGAGAGAGAGAGGCACCGAGGCTGTGTGGTGTCCTTCGACGTGACTGTGGGGGAGAGAAATAGCACACAGGACCTTGGTCTATCCGTGTGTGTGGGAGGGAAGAGAGACTAAGCAGAATACATCTGTTTTATTGTGTGTGGGGGGAGAAAGAGAGAGGTGGGGGGGGAAAGAGAGAGGTGGGGGGAAAAGAGAGAGGTGGGGGGAAAAGAGAGAGGTGGGTGGGAAAAGAGAGAGGTGGGGGGGAGAAAGAGAGAAATGGGGGAGACGTATATACACACACAAATCAGAGTTTTACTGTGTATGTGGGAGACACAGATGGACTGAGCACAGTACCTCGGTCTTACTGTGCGTGGGAGAGGGGGAGAAAGAGACGTACACTCACAGAGGCAGAGTCTCAGGCTGTGTGAGAGGGAGGAAGGGAGAGAGAGACCCACACACAAGGTGGATGTGAAATCACACCTGCCTGTTTCAGTGACAGGCACCCACCTGTTCCCACGGTAGACTCACGAGTCACTAAGGTAAACACACGGGCCACTACGTTCTTACAACGTGTTTAAATGTTTCAATTTTTAACTTCATCAGTACATTTTACTCGTGGAAAACTTTAAACATGTTTGAATTTTTTCAAGTTAACAAGTTTCACGGGTACCTGCCGTTAGCGCCACGAGTCGCTAAGTTGCGTCCACGATTTCCGACGTTCCCGCTACATTAATTGTACGTGATTACCACGAGTTAAATTTGTTTTAAACTCGGGGTACCTCGTGGGTCAACTCGCACCATGAGACAGGGGTTTTAATTGCATTCCTTCCTTATAAGGAACTGGCAGTAGTGTTAAAACATGCATTTGTTTTCACAGAATTCACCTAAAACCACCCAGAAATACTGGGAAATCAAAAGTCACAGTGTTTCTAGGAACTGTTTGGCTTGAGAATCGTTTGTTTCCTGCGATTGTTCTGCTGGAGAACTATTTGGTTCTTGGAACAACTGTGTGCATTGCCTTTTGAACTGTAGTCTTGGGGACTGCAAATGCTTTGACATTGCAGTGCTCTCCAAGAGCTAAAAGTGATAAGAGTTGTCTTTAGTAATGCGAATAGTTGCTTCATAAACAGTTTTCTCACACACATGGCTTGGATTAGAATCATAATGTAAAGCGTTCTGGCATATCACTCATCTAATCCAGAACATTCTGTGGAGGCCCAAGACTTGCCTCTTGTGTTTCCATATTGCATAGAAGTAGGCTATTCAACACATCCAGTGGCTTTCAGTATTACCTTTGTCCTTCTGATTCTGTGGTCTGAGCTGAATCTGTATACGGTTGTCAATTCACCGAATAACACACAGATTTGAGATGTGAAAGGAAACAGGAGGACTGGGGAGAAACACAACAGCCACACTGAAAACTTGAAAATTCCACTTGGACGGAAATCCAAGGTTCGGATTAAACCTGGGTTACTGCAGCAGTGTTGGTGTTCAATAAACCTTTCAAATTCACATATTTACTCCAATCTGATCGAAATTTGGTTATAAATTAGATTAAAGTTCCCATGGATATTAGTATAATCCTCTTTTTAATCTTATGGTTATTTGTCAGTAAATCCTTGGGTAGCTAGCTGTAACTGACAGAAAAAAAAAATAATGGGTTTTTTCAACAGAGATAAAGTTCTAGAAATGTCTAGAAACACTGAAGTTTGAAGTGCAGGTAGAAGTATCAGCTATTATATCGAGAGCAGAGTGTGTGTAGGATAGTGTTATCCTAAACCGAGGTACAGTGAAAAGCTTTTGTTCCATGCTAACCTGTCAGCGGAAAGACAATACATGATTACAATCGAGCCATTCACAGTGTGCAGATACATGATCATGGAATAATGTTTTGTGCAAGATAAAGGCAGTAAAGTCCAATCAAAGATTATATGAGGGTCACCAATGAGGTAGGGTAGGTTGTGGTAGGATGGTTCAGTGGCCTGATAACAGCTGGGAAGAAACTGTCTCTGAATCTGCAGGTGTGCGTTTTCACACATCTGTACCTTTTGCCCGACGGGAGAGGGGAGAAGAGGGAGTGGCCAGTGTGCGACTCATTCTTGATTATGCTGCAGAGTGTGTGTAAGATATAGTGAGGAGAGTTTGTTTAGCAAAAGCTAGATCATCTCAACCCATTGTGAACATTGGGTTTTGTCTAAAAAACTGATGCACTTCAATGCTGAGAAGTATATTCTGCACACTGTATCTTTCTCTCTGCTCTATCTAACGTACATGAGTTTGAGCTGATTGTATCAATGTATGGTATGTCTGATCTGTTTGGATAACATGCAAAACAAACCTTTTCACTGTACTACAGTACACGTGACAATAATAAATCTAAACCTACATGTAAGTACAATAAATAGTTTAGAATTCCACAATAACCCTCCCCATTGTTGATCAGACTGTATTGCCATACTTCTGGTTATTTAGTCGTTTATCTTTGCATATCTGAATATCAGTCCGCACCAGTTACAACTTTTTTGCAGTAGAATTAATACACAAAGGTTAAGTGGGATTCTCCCCGGAAAAAAACCAAACCCAAAATCAAGACAACACTATGCGTTTAAAATGAAATTCTGTGATTCTTGGCCAAAACAGCAAACTCTAAATAGCAGAGGGTAACGGAGAGACATAGAGGTTTCACAAGAGCAGATACTGGACATGAATGATGTAATGTTATCTTTCTATTCAATCGACACTCAATCCATCTCCATTTCTCAAGGTTGATATCCCAAACCAGACACAGTACTGAAGATGGTGTCTCAACTAGCAGTATACCATAATTTTAGCAACACGGCTTTTATTCTGTACTCCAAGCTCCTGTTTTATAAATTCAGGCATCTGCATATTTGTCATATATCAATGCATTCATTTGTTTCTTTTCTTTATCAGCATCCTACTCTGAGATAAGAAAGAGTGGCAAATTGATGCTGCCACGGGACAGTTTCTCCGGAGTTGAACTAGTTAATTTGACAAATTTGAAACCACAGCCATTTGGCTCCAAGGAAACATTTACAATTGTCACTGAAAATACAGAACTGAAGAACAGTACAAAGCACTACTTTGTCATCTGTGCTTATCATGAGAAACATACGTCTGCCGAGGTGTCCAATATAGCTGTGATTTCTGTCTTTGTGCCTTTGCATGAGGAACCAGACTGTAACTGCGTATCAAAGAGCATTTGGAGTGCAGTACTAGTCGCAGTTTATGTTTGATTGTTAGGATTACTGATCATGTTGCGCGCAAGTACAAGATAAGGACATTTGTAGAAGCAGTGGGAGTATACAAACGGAATGCATTTATTTAGGTTATTAATCCGAGGATTTACTTTAATCTGATTTAATTACGAGTGTTGGCGGCAAAGATTATTGGGATTCTCCAACATATTTTCGAAGGGTTCAATGGTCCTTTCCCAATAACTAGGAGAAATCCCTTGAAAATTCTGCCCTAATTAGTTTGCCCATCCTCGGGATGAGTAGGAAGTTTGTATAGTTTTGACTAGCGAAACCATGGTGAGAAATCACAGTGACCAATTCCGAGGCTCAAACATGAGCTCCCACCAATCTAACTCTATATTCAATGTTTTTGGGGGACTTTGCGTTTTCTACCGGGCTGGAATCTGTGCAATTGAATAAATTTGATGCAGTTCTGTACAAATAAACAAAACCTTCTGGTATGGCCTCATTGTTTTATTCATTTTCAGATATCACCTTTCAGAATTCATTACGGAGGTGCTTGGAACTTGCTTATTTCTTGGAGTGGGTCTTCATTACAGAGACATCAGGTGCCAAGGATTTAGGGTGTAGAAAGGAACTGCAGAAATTGGTTCATACCAAAGATGGACACAAAGTGCCAGAGTAACGTATCTCTGGAGAGAGATGCTCCATGACCCACTACAGCACTTTATATCTAACTAGGGATTTAGGTTTTGGTTTACTTTTGTCACATGTACCGAGGTACAGTGAAGGTTTTGCATGCTTTCTGATCAAATTATATAATACCATACATAAATACAATCAAGTCACACTCAAGTACAATAAGAGGAGCAAAGGGGAAGATACAGATTGCAGAATATTTGCCCGATGGGAGCAGGAAGAAGAAGGAATGACTGGGGTGGAACAAGTCTTTGATTATGTTTGATGGTTTTTCGAGGCAACTTGAAGTGTATGTGGAGTCAATGGTGGGTAGTTTGGCACTCATTAGAAAGTCTTAAAAAATCATGATCATTATATACTTTGTGTGGGACTATCAGAAAAATTGTACTAACCAGAGTTCACTGTTTAAAATATAATGACTCCGGAGTTTTGTGTTCCAAGAGGTAAACATCACCTTTAATGAAGCAAGTAATGGAAAGAAAACCATGTAAGCGTCTTCTACACAATCTTGATGGAGTAGAATTACATTCTTCTTTATCAATTTCACTCTTAAAATGGTCTCTCAAGCTCCAAGCAAGTCAATTTATGCTGCAATCATTCTCCTTGGACATTATTTTCAGGGTGGCATTGTGATAGGTTAGTGGACTCGTAATCGAGGGTATAAAATCCAGAGTTGTGATGTCAAAGTCCACTTTAGCACATTGTGAAATTTAAATTCAGTTCATTAAAGTAATCTGGAAGTTAAGATTTTGGGCAGCACAGTGGCACAACTGGTAGGGATGCTGCTTCATAGCACCGGAGACCCTGGGTCGATCCTGACCTCCGGTGCTGTCAGTGTGGAATTTGCACATTTCCCTGTGACCGCGTGGGTTTCCTCGAGGTGCTCCGATTTCCTCCCTTCTTGATACCCTTCTTGATAGGATTCTTTCCACAGTGCATCTGTAGAACTTGGTAAGGGTCGTTGGAGACATGCCACATTTACTTAGACTTCTATGGAATTAGAGGTGTTGATGTGCATTATTAGCCGAACATCAACATATTTGGGCTACGACAAATTATTAGTGATATTTACATCCAGGCTTGAATCTCGTGATCATCTCCACTTCAGCGCCATTGGTTTGGATTGAAAGATACAGCGTGGAAACAGGCCTTTTTTGGCCCACCAAGCCCACGCCTAAGGGCCTGTTTCCACGCTGTATCTTTCAATCAATCATCCATTCACACTATTTCTCACTTTCATATCTTCTACATATACACTAGTGGGAAGTTTACAGCAGCCAATTAACCTACAAATAAACCCACATGTCATTAGGGTGTGGGAGGAAATAGGCGTTTCTGGCGCTGTGAAGTAGCAGCTCTACCAGCTGTGCCACATTGCCTCACTAAAACGGTGAACGACATGGCAGCAGCCACTAATGTTGTTGATAGGGTCTCCACATTGCTTCCCCATATATGTATCACCATTCTTCACAATTCCATCTTCACTAAAGCCATCCTTCACTATTTTGTTCTGTTGCAAGCTCTTTCCAAATTTGTTTACCCGTCTTAATTATAGCTTAACATTTTGACCTAGTGCCATAAAATAATAAAGCGTGCAAACAGCTCTTTGACCTAATTCACCAATGCCAACCAAGTTGCCCCCATCAAAACTAGTCCCATTTGCCCGCATTTGGACCATAACCCTCTGAACCCTGCCTATCCATGTACCTGTCCAGTGTCTTTTAAATGCTGTTATAGTAACTGCCGTAACTACCTCCTCTGACAGCTCATTCCGTATACCCCCAACACATTCTGAGTAAAAAGGTTGTCCCTCAGGTTCCTGTTATATTTATCTGTAGTATGTCTGACCTGTTTTGATAACATGTAAAGTAAAGCTTTTCACTGTACCTCGGTAAACGTGACATCAATACACCAAACATTAAATCTTGAAGATAGGCACAAAAAGCTGGAGTAACAGGCAGCATCTCTGGAGAGAAGGAATGGGCGATGTTTCGGGTTGAGACCCTTCTTCAGACTGGTGTTTCCGGTAGATAATGGACAGGCAATGGTTCGCAATGAAAGAAATAAGACATGTTGAGAACAAATATACTTTCCTTTAGTGCACAAAAGCATGTCAGGAAAGGGGCTCGAAAAAAAAATCTTGAAGATAAAGGATTATCTTGTCAGAGGTTATGGGGAGAAGGCAGGACAATGGGGTAGATGGGAGAGATAGATCAGCCATGATTGAATGGCGGTAGACTTGATGGGCCGAATGCCCTAATTCTATTCCTGTCACAATAATCTTATGATTATTAAGGTGCCATAAATGGCAGTAAGTTTAAAGATTTTGAGCATTTTGGAATTTAGTAATTGTTGACGAGGAAGTTGATAAGAAAAGAGAAAGTAGGATATAAGAAGAGCATAAAAGCAAACTGCATCGTTTGTGGCATAGATGTAAAATGGAAAAAGGCCGGCAAGAGTTAAAGCCCTGTTTCATGGTGCGAGCTGACCCACGAGGTACCGCGAGTGAAAGACTCGTGGTTGTGTACGAGATTCCAAGTGTATGATCAAGAGTTTAACCGAGCTCCCACGGGTATGACAAGTTTGCCATTTACTTGTCATTTCTGCGATGTTCCAAGTTCGTCTCCCGAGTTACTTTTGAGCCAACCCTGAATGAAGGTCTCTTTTAATAAGCAACAGTGTTAAAGAAGACATCTCCATCCTGCGGCTTTGATTTAAAGATAGAATTCAGCGCGGCCACATGTATTGATGGGGAAATGCGCACCGTCCAGTGCCAGAGCAGTTATACTTATGATTTGTTTGAAACACACATCATGTTGTTAGAAGACCAGCAGGCGGAAGTTTGATATATTTTAATTGAATTTACTGCCAGGTCTACACACTGCGGGGAGACGGGAGATGAAATCTTTGAATGTGGACGGATGTGCACATCAGATTGTTGGGAGACGGATCTCAGGGTTCGCCTCCTGAGCTGCTTTGGTGCCCAGGTGTGAGTTGAGGTGGTTGGGGGGGGGGGGGGGGGTGGTCAGGTTAAACCCACCCATTTGACAGAGGGAGAGGATTACGAGGACACAGCGAGACTCGGACTACATGGCCACCACGCCGCCGCCTTGCTCCGACAACTTGTTGGATGTGGAGAGCCTAGACTGCCCCGATGGTGGCCAATTTCCCCCTGCCCTCCGTCGCCGTTCCTGCCAGCCGGGAGGAGCTGTGCATGGAACCCGCCACCAGACTGTATGACTGCCTGAGCAGCCTGAGGGTGGCAGATGCACGCGGAGAGACTGCTTGGGGAGTACCTCACTCTGACTGTGATAGGGAGAGACAGAGGCGCGCGCGCGCACACACACACACACACACACACACAGTGTGGAGTTCCTCTGACTGACTGACTGTCTGTGTGTGGGGGGTGGAGCGCGAGAGAGAGAGAGACACACACGCACACAGGCAGCGTGGAGTACCTTTAACTGTGTGTGTGGGAGAGAGAGACAGAGGCAGACACACACACACAAGAGGCAGTGTGTACCTCAGTCTGTGTGTGTGTGTGTAGGTTAGAGAGAGACACAGAGACAGTGTGGACCTCTGACTGTAGGAAGGAGAGAGACAGAGAGAGAGAGAGAGAGAGAGAGGCACCGAGGCAGTGTGGTGTCCTTCGGCGTGACTGTGGGGGAGAGAAAGAGCACACAGGACCTTGGTCTATCTGTGTGTGTGGGAGGGAAGAGAGACTAAGCAGAATACATCTGTTTTATTGTGTGTGGGGGGAGAAAGAGAGAGGTGGGTGGGAAAAGAGAGAGGTGGGGGGGAGAAAGAGAGAAATGGGGAGATGTATATACACACACAAATCAGAGTTTTACTGTGTATGTGGGAGACACAGATGGACTGAGCACAGTACCTCGGTCTTACTGTGCATGGGAGAGGGGGAGAAAGAGACGTACACTCACAGAGGCAGAGTCTCTCAGCCTGTGTGAGAGGGAGGGAGGGAGAGAGAGAGAGAGAGACACACACAAGGTAGATGTGAAATCACACCTGCCTGTTTCAGTGACAGGCACCCACCTGTTCCCACGGTAGACTCACGAGTCACTAAGGTAAACGCACGGGCCACTACGTTCTTACAACGTGTTTAAATGTTTCAATTCTTAACTTCATCAGTACATTTTACTCGTGGAAAACTTTAAACATGTTTGAATTTTTTCAAGAGTTAACAAGTTTCACCGATACCTGCCGTTAGCGCCACGAGTCGCTAAGTTGCGTCCACGATTTCCGACGTTCCCGCTACATTAATTGTACATGATTACCACGAGTTAAATTTGTTTTAAACTCGGGGTACCTCGTGGGTCAACTCGCACCGTGAGACAGGGGTTTTAATTGCATTCCTTCCTTATAAGGAACTGGCAGTAGTGTTAAAACATGCATTTGTTTTCACAGAATTCACCTAAAACCACCCAGAAATACTGGGAAATCAAAAGTCACCGTGTCTCTTGGAACTGTTTGGCTTGAGAATCGTTTGTTTCCTGCGATTGTTCTGCTGGAGAACTATTTGGTTCTTGGAACAACTGTGTGCATTGCCTTTTGAACTGTAGTCTTGGGGACTGCAAATGCTTTGACATTGCAGTGCTCTCCAAGAGCTAAAAGTGATAAGAGTTGTCTTTAGTAATGCGAATAGTTGCTTCATAAACAGTTTTCTCACACACATGGCTTGGATTAGAATCATAATGTAAAGCGTTCTGGCATATCACTCATCTAATCCAGAACATTCTGTGGAGGCCCAAGACTTGCCTCTTGTGTTTCCATATTGCATAGAAGTAGGCTATTCAACACATCCAGTGGCTTTCAGTATTACCTTTGTCCTTCTGATTCTGTGGTCTGAGCTGAATCTGTATACGGTTGTCAATTCACCGAATAACACACAGATTTGAGATGTGAAAGGAAACAGGAGGACTGGGGAGAAACACAACAGCCACACTGAAAACTTGATAATTCCACTTGGATGGAAATCCAAGGTTCGGATTAAACCTGGGTTACTGCAGCAGTGCTGGTGTTCAATAAACCTTTCAAATTCACATATTTACTCCAATCTGATCGAAATTTGGTTATAAATTAGATTAAAGTTCCCATGGATGTTAGTATAATCCTCTTTTTAATCTTATGGTTATTTGTCAGTAAATCCTTGGGTAGCTAGCCTGTAACTGACAGAAAAAAAAAATAATGGGTTTTTTCAACAGAGATAAAGTTCTAGAAATGTCTAGAAACACTGAAGTTTGAAGTGCAGGTAGAAGTATCAGCTATTATATCGAGAGCAGAGTGTGTGTAGGATAGTGTTATCCTAAACCGAGGTACAGTGAAAAGCTTTTGTTCCATGCTAACCTGTCAGCGGAAAGACAATACATGATTACAATCGAGCCATTCACAGTGTGCAGATACATGATCATGGAATAATGTTTTGTGCAAGATAAAGGCAGTAAAGTCCAATCAAAGATTATATGAGGGTCACCAATGAGGTAGGGTAGGTTGTGGTAGGATGGTTCAGTGGCCTGATAACAGCTGGGTAGAAACTGTCTCTGAATCTGCAGGTGTGCGTTTTCACACATCTGTACCTTTTGCCCGACGGGAGAGGGGAGAAGAGGGAGTGGCCAGTGTGCGACTCATTCTTGATTATGCTGCAGAGTGTGTGTAAGATATAGTGAGGAGAGTTTGTTTAGCAAAAGCTAGATCATCTCAACCCATTGTGAACATTGGGTTTTGTCTAAAAAACTGATGCACTTCAATGCTGAGAAGTATATTCTGCACACTGTATCTTTCTCTCTGCTCTATCTAACGTACATGAGTTTGAGCTGATTGTATCAATGTATGGTATGTCTGATCTGTTTGGATAACATGCAAAACAAACCTTTTCACTGTACTACAGTACACGTGACAATAATAAATCTAAACCTACATGTAAGTACAATAAATAGTTTAGAATTCCACAATAACCCTCCCCATTGTTGATCAGACTGTATTGCCATACTTCTGGTTATTTAGTCGTTTATCTTTGCATATCTGAATATCAGTCCGCACCAGTTACAACTTTTTTGCAGTAGAATTAATACACAAAGGTTAAGTGGGATTCTCCCCGGAAAAAAACCAAACCCAAAATCAAGACAACACTATGCGTTTAAAATGAAATTCTGTGATTCTTGGCCAAAACAGCAAACTCTAAATAGCAGAGGGTAACGGAGAGACATAGAGGTTTCACAAGAGCAGATACTGGACATGAATGATGTAATGTTATCTTTCTATTCAATCGACACTCAATCCATCTCCATTTCTCAAGGTTGATATCCCAAACCAGACACAGTACTGAAGATGGTGTCTCAACTAGCAGTATACCATAATTTTAGCAACACGGCTTTTATTCTGTACTCCAAGCTCCTGTTTTATAAATTCAGGCATCTGCATATTTGTCATATATCAATGCATTCATTTGTTTCTTTTCTTTATCAGCATCCTACTCTGAGATAAGAAAGAGTGGCAAATTGATGCCACTTTTTTGCAGTAGAATTAATACACAAAGATCCAATAACGGAAATATATCGTCAAGCATGGGAAAATGAAATGGGATTGGCTATAACAAAAGAAAACTGGGAAGAAAGTCTACAACGAATACACCGGTGTTCATTAAACGCCAGACATATATTGATACAATTTAAAGTATTATATAGGTTACATTATTCGAAAACTAAATTAAATAGTATTTTTCCGAATCTCTCCGCTATTTGTGATAAGTGCAAGAAAGCAGAGGCAAATTTAATACATAGTTTCGTTACATGTCCTAAATTGAATTATTACTGGACAGAAATTTTTAAAGTTATTTCTGAAGTCATCAAAGTTAAATTGGACCCTAACCCAAAGCTAATAATATTTGGAATTCCGGATTTACATCTATCACTTACAGTAATTCAAAGAAATTTCTTTGATTACTGTTTGATAATTGGGAAAAAAATCATATTGAAATTTTGGAAGGGAACATTATCCCCCACAACCAAAATGTGGGCAACAGAGATGATGGAGACGTTACATCTGGAAAGAATTAGATTTGTCCTATTGGACAAGTATAATTCTTTTGAACAGATATGGTCTCCATATATACAGTATTTAGAGAAGTAGTTGTTCTGGCAACACAGCTCGGCGTGCACCCTGCGGGATTTGGTGAGAATAATTCATTTTTATATTGGAATTAACATATATGTCTTTATTGATACTATCACTTGTAGTAGTGTTATTAACAATACATATTGTGGTTTTTCATTTTTTTTTTTTTTTTTTTTTTTTTTTTTTTTTTTTTTTCGTTTCTCTTTTCTTTCTTATATATAATCAAATTATTATTTAATCACTCTCTTAATGATTTATAATTGTTCTATTCTTTTTCTATCATTATTTCTAAAAAAAATAGTAGATAAGTATTACTAGTGTTTTACTTAATGCAAATTGAATTAATTTGATATAAAGTTGTTTGAAGCATTGTAATTGATTACCTTTAATAAAAAAATATATATCAGAATTAATACACAAAGGTTAAGTGGGATTCTCCCGGGAAAAAAAACAAACCCAAAATCAAGACAACACTATGCGTTTAAAATGAAATTCTGTGATTCTTGGCCAAAACAGCAAACTCTAAATATCAGAGGGTAACGGAGAGACACAGAGGTTTCACAAGAGCAGATACTGGACATGAATGATGTAATGTTATCTTTCTATTCAATCGACACTCAATCCATCTCCATTTCTCAAGGTTGATATCCCAAACCAGACACAGTACTGAAGATGGTGTCTCAACTAGTAGTTTACCATAATTTTAGCAACACGGCTTTTATTCTGTACTCCAAGCTCCTGTTTTATAAATTCAGGCATCTGCATATTTGTCATATATCAATGCATTCATTTGTTTCTTTTCTTTATCAGCATCCTACTCTGAGATAAGAAAGAGTGGCAAATTGATGCTGCCACGGGACAGTTTCTCCGGAGTTGAACTAGTTAATTTGACAAATTTGAAACCACAGCCATTTGGCTCCAAGGAAACATTTACAATTGTCACTGAATATACAGAACTGAACAACAGTACAAACCACTACTTTGTCATCTGTGCTTATCATGAGAAACATACGTCTGCCGAGGTGTCCAATATAGCTGTGATTTCTGTCTTTGTGCCTTTGCATGAGGAACCAGACTGTAACTGCATATCAAAGAGCATTTGGAGTGCAGTACTAGTCGCAGTTATTATATGTTTGATTGTTAGGATTACTGATCATGTTGCGCGCAAGTACAAGATAAGGACATTTGTAGAAGCAGTGGGAGTATACAAACGGAATGCATTTATTTAGGTTATTAATCCGAGCATTTACTATAATCTGATTTAATTACGAGTGTTGGCGGCAAAGATTATTGGGATTCTCCAACATATTTTCGAAGGATTCAATGGTCCTTTCCCAATAACTAGGAGAAATCCCTTGGAAATTCTGCCCTAATTAGTTTGCCCATCCTCGGGATGAGTAGGAAGTTTGTATAGTTTTGACTAGCGAAACCATGGTGAGAAATCACAGTTACCAATTCCGAGGCTCAAACATAAGCTCCCACCAATCTAACTCTATATCCTATATTTTTGGGGGACTTTGCGTTTTCTACCAGGCTGGAATCTGTGCAATTGAATAAATTTGATGCAGTTCTGTACAAATAAACAAAACCTTCTGGTATGGTCTCATTGTTTTATTTATTTTCAGATATCACCTTTCAGAATTCATTACGGAGGTGCTTGGAACTTGCTTATTTCTTGGAGTGGGTCTTCATTACAGAGACATCAGGTGCCAAGGATTTAGGGTGTAGAAAGGAACTGCAGAAATTGGTTCATACCAAAGATGGACACAAAGTGCCAGAGTAACGTATCTCTGGAGAGAGATGCTCCCTGAGCTACTACAGCACTTTATGTCTAACTAGGGATTTAGGTTTTGGTTTACTTTTGTCACATGTACCGAGGTACAGTGAAGGTTTTGCATGCTTTCTGATCAAATTATATAATACCATACATAAATACAATCAAGTCACACTCAAGTACAATAAGAGGAGCAAAGGGGAAGATACAGATTGCAGAATATTTGCCCGATGGGAGCAGGAAGAAGAAGGAATGACTGGGGTGGGACAAGTCTTTGATTATGTTTGATGGTTTTTCGAGGCACTTGAAGTGTATGTGGAGTCAATGGTGGGTAGTTTGGCACTCATTAGAAAGTCTTAAAAAATCATGATCATTATAAGCTTTGTGTGGGACTATCAGAAAAATTGTACTAACCAGAGTTCACTGTTTAAAATATAATGACTCCGGAGTTTTGTGTTCCAAGAGGTAAACATCACCTTTAATGAAGCAAGTTATGGAAAGAAAACCATGTAAGCGTCTTCTACACAATCTTGATGGAGTAGAATTACATTCTTCTTTATCAATTTCACTCTTAAAATGGTCTCTCAAGCTCCAAGCAAGTCAATTTATGCTGCAATCATTCTCCTTGGACATTATTTTCAGGGTGGCATTGTGATAGGTTAGTGGACTCGTAATCGAGGGTATGAAATCCAGAGTTGTGAGGTCAAAGTCCACTTTAGCACATTGTGAAATTTAAATTCAGTTCATTAAAGTAATCTGGAAGTTAAGATTTTGGGACAATCCCAGTTCCAGGTAAGGTCTGTTCAAACTTGCAACCCAGGCGTTTAATTTTCTCATGGCATGGGTGTTTAGCTTACCTGGTAGGTAAGTAGCTGATAGCCAAATATGTCTTTCGACACACCATTGCCAAATCATGTTGACCAATTTGTCGCATGACAATGATTTTATGCCACCCATATGGTTAATATAAGCCATCACCGTAGTATTTATCAATTTGTAACCGAACATGCAAGTGCTGCATATTAGATACATATGCTTTTAAACCATAAAAGGCGCCCAACATCTCTAGATAGTTAATGCCCAGTGTAAGTAGTAATGATGACTCTAGGTTAGTCCATCTACCACCTGTGCTGGATATGGAGTTAGTCGCTCCCCAGCCTTGAGCACTGGCATCTGTTTTAGTAACTAAAGTAGGGTTAGTGATAAAGATAGGGCTGAAACTATGCCAAACGTTTTCTGCCCACCACTGTAGCTCTGATATTGCTTCAGTGGGTAAGTTCATGACACGATCATAGTGACCTGTATGTCGTTTTATTGCCTGTACCTTTTTTTTTTTTTGATAGTGCAAAGGTCCGAATTGAGTAGCCGGAAATGCTGCTACCATTTTCCCAATTACTCTTGCTACTTGTCGAATATCCTTTGGAATTCAGTTGTTTGGCAGTAACATATGTCTCCATTTTGAAATGTATATACTTAACAAATTTGTTTAGTGATGTTAAGTCAATGATGATGCGACAGCCACCATCTTTTTTGGTTTTAGTGAATATATTCGATACAAATTCCAAAGGTTGATGTTTGGTCTTTTCGATGACCCCCTTTGTGATAAGTCTCACCAGTTCAGCTTGTCCCTCACGTTTCTCTTTGACGGAGGGAGAAATACCCTTTGGGGCCATTGTTGAACTGGCGGCGTTTTTTCTGACATGAATTGTATTTTATATCCACTATGCTTCAAACCGGTGCAATCTACCTCCTGTTAGTATTAAGCCTCCACCTCCCAAAAGGTGATAGGAACCAGACCCACCTACCTCCATGGTTCAATTCAATTCAATTCAATTCAATTCAATTTATTGTCATTTGGACCCCTTGAGGTCCAAACGAAATGCCGTTTCTGCAGCCATACATTACAAACAAATAGACCCAAGACACAACATAATTTACATAAACATCCATCACATAGCTGTGATGGAAGGCCAAAAAAACTTTTCTGTCCACTGCACTCCCCCCCCCCGATGTCAAAGTCAAAGCCCCCGGCTGGCGATGGCGAATTGTCCCGTGGCCATTAAAGCCACGCCGGGTAATGCAAGGTCGCGCACCGGGTTCTAGATGTTAGAGCCCCCGGCGCGCGCTCGCAATCCCGCGGCCATTCCAAGCCGCGCGGGACGGTGATGTAAGGCCCCGCTCCAGGAGCTCTTCAACCCCGCAACTCGGGCAGGAGAAGTCGCCGTTGCGGAAGCCCCGAAAAGCGGTCTCCCTCCAGGGACCCGCGGGCTCCAGGTGTCACTGTCCGCCAAACCCGCAGTTGCAGCCACCGAATCTCCGGAGGTCGGGCCGCAGCAGCGTCCACCACAGCTCCACCCGCTCTGGACTCGGCCAGCTCCGCGACGGTGAGGTTAGTAGTTGGCACCACAGCCCCCGGTCTTCCTGTTGGAGGCCGCTCCTCGTTGCAGCCCCAATGACAACGGAGACCCGACAAAGAAAAGGTCGGGTCTCCCGTGCAGGGAGAGATTTAAAAGTTCCCCCCCCCCCACACCACCCCCACCCCCCCACACACATACCCCAACAAAAAATAACAAAAACTACATAAAAACATAGACATAAAATAATAAAAACGCAGACGGACTGAAGAGGCCGCTGCTGATGAGAGTCGCGCCGCCTACCGGATTACGGGTATTTCCTCTGATTCCCTTTGGTCGGCTTGCGAGGTGTCTGATGTGGCGTGTTTGTTGGGGGTTGGCGCATTTTCCATGGGGTCCGCTCTGGGCCCTGGTCTAAAAAAGACCTACGGTGAAAGTAAGCGGACCCCGAGCTTTCACCAGTGTTGAATGGTGGATGTTTACTGGTGGATGCGGCGGGGTGCTGCCACTTGGTGGTGTGTGTTTTCAGTTTGCTCGTTTTATACCCTGCCTTCCCGAAGAGCAGCCTGTCTGGCTTATCGGCTGGTGTTTTACACAGCCCGGCAAATCGAGGACTGATGGCAGGTTTGATGATTTCTTTCCGCAGATTATTAATTTCAAACTGCGTGTTACACAACAACGCGAGTGTATCCTGTTGATTGGTGGTCATCTCAGTGTTGTTTATAGAACGAGCAAACGAAGTGATGCCTGCTGTCAATAGTCGGAGTATCCGCTGCAGCTTTAGCTCGTGGTGCCGGTTGGTTGCCCCAATGTGTCCCCAGATTTGGCTGTTCACCGCTGGTACTTTTTAGAGGTTCACAGTTCTCCGGCGCCGTATAGTATCTAAAGCTTCATTAATCACCTGCCCCTGCAGAGCTCTGTTGGAAAGGTGATTGATACTTGCCGCTAGTTTGGCCTCTAGCGGTTCCCCTGCACGGGGTTTTGACACGTAGCGGCCCACTGCACCAAGCAGCTGTTCCTGCTCCTGCACCCCCTGCATACTCCCGAAATCTTCAGCCATAACCCCTTGTTCTGGACCAGCCCAGTCCTGGTCCCCAAAGCTATCCTCTGCAAAGGAGGATGCAATGGACAGTGCAGGAGGCACTGTAGAGGGAGTGCCTGACCTCCCTCTGCAAGAGCTCCCCTCCCGGGGTGCACCTTGCTGGAGCACCTGCTCCAAGAGCCGCTCCATGCGGCTCAGGCGGCTGTCCCTCCCCCTCCTGGGTGGAGAGACGTCCCCGTCCGACGAGTCGGATGCCACCGGCCGGTTGCTCTTCCGTTTGGCTTTGCCTCCAGCCCGCTGTTCAGACATTAGCGGAGCTGGACTCGGCTCGGTGTCGGGGATAGCGGAGCGCCCGGATAGCGCTCCTACCGCCTGTTGCTGCCCCCCCTTTTCCTCTTGCGGAGTTGGACGGGGCAGATTTCGAAAGTCTTGTTTTTTCTTTTCGCGAGAGCGCTCTTTCTGCGCATCTCGCTGGAGCTGCTCCAATAGCTGTTGGATGCAGCTCAGGCGGCTGTCTCTCCTCCATTTTAGGTAGAGACATGTCCCCGTCCGACAAATCGGACGCCACCGGCCGGATGCCTGTTCGGATGGCTAGATATCCAGCCCGCAGTTCAGGTACTAGCGGGACTGGGCTCGGCGCGGTGATGGGAATAGCGGAGCGCCCGGTTCCTACCGCCTTCTTCTGGAGCTTTTGCCTTGTAGATGCGAGAGCGCCCCTCAAGCAGCGCGTCTCGCAGGCACCTGCTCCGTGAGCCGCTCCAGCGGCTCAGGCGGCTCTCTCTCCCCCCGTGCGGGTGGAGAGACGTCCCGTCCCAATCGGGAACACCTGCCGGATGCCTCTCGAGTGGCTATGCATCCAGCCCGCTGCTCAGGTACTAACGGGCTGGCCTCGGCACGATGTCGGGGAATTACGGAAAACACCGGGTCGCTCCTACCGCCTGTTGCTGCCCCCTTCCCCCCGACGGGACACCGTTCCTCCTTGAACGGGGGACAGTTTTGTTCCAGAGCCTTTTTCTCTGCCTGTAAAAAACACAAGCAGAAAAAGGCTCACCTGTAAAAGAAACCCCGACCTCAGGGTACTCACCTGACGGTCCGGTTCATCCTGTAACGGGAGAGCCTAACTCCCGTTGCGGCCGCTGTTGCACTGCTGGCGTAATGCCGCGCCTGCGCACTGAGCGGGTTCTTCACGTAGTCACTCACGTGACTCCGAAGTAAAATCCAGAGTTGTGAGGTCAAAGTCCACTTTAGCACATTGTGAAATTTAAATTCAGTTCATTAAAGTAATCTGGAAGTTAAGATTTTGGGCAGCACAGTGGAACAACTGGTAGGGATGCTGCTTCATAGCACCGGAGACCCTGGGTCGATCCTGACCTCCGGTGCTGTCAGTGTGGAATCTGCACATTTCCCTGTGACCGTGTGGGTTTCCTCGAGGTGGTCCGATTTCCTCCCTTCTTGATACCCTTCTTGATAGGATTCTTTCCACAGTGCATCTGTAGAACTAGGTAAGGGCCGTTGGAGACATGCCACATTTACTTAGACTTCTGTGGAATTAGAGGTGTTGATGTGCATTATTAGCCGAACATCAACATATTTGGGCTACGACAAATTATTAGTGATATTTACATCTAGGCTTGAATCTCGTGATCATCTCCACTTCAGCGCCATTGGTTTGGATTGAAAGATACAGCGCGGAAACAGGCCTTTTTTGGCCCACCAAGCCCACGCCTAAGGGCCTGATTCCATGCTGTATCTTTCAATCAATCATCCATTCACACTATTTCTCACTTTCATATCTTCTACATATACACTAGTGGGAAGTTTACAGCAGCCAATTAACCTACAAATAAACCCACATGTCATTAGGGTGTGGGAGGAAATAGGCGTTTCTGGCGCTGTGAAGTAGCAGCTCTACCAGCTGTGCCACATTGCCTCACTAAAACGGTGAACGACATGGCAGCAGCCACTAATGTTGTTGATAGGGTCTCCACATTGCTTCCCCATATATGTATCACCATTCTTCACAATTCCATCTTCACTAAAGCCATCCTTCACTATTTTGTTCTGTTGCAAGCACTTTCCAAATTTGTTTACCCGTCTTAATTATAGCTTAATATTTTGACCTAGTCCCATAAAATAATACAACGTGCAAACAGCTCTTTGGCCTAATTCACCAATGCCGACCAAGCTGCCCCATCAAAGCTAGTCTCATTTGCCCGCATTTGGACCATAACCCTCTGAACCCTGCCTATCCATGTCTTTTAAATGCTGTTATAGTAACTGCCTTAACTACCTCCTCTGACAGCTCGTTCCGCATACCCCCAACACATTCTGAGTAAAAAGGTTGTCCCTCAGGTTCTTGTTATATTTATCTGTAGTATGTCTGATCTGTTTTGATAACATGTAAAGTAAAGCTTTTCACTGTACCTCGGTAAACGTGACATCAATACACCAAACATTAAATCTTGAAGATAGGCACAAAAAGCTGGAGTAACTCAGCGGGACAGGCAGCATCTCTGGAGAGAAGGAATGGGTGATGTTTCGGGTCGAGACCCTTCTTCAGACTGGTGTTTCCGGTTGAGACCTTAACATTATATCTTGCCCGTCTCACCTTAAACTTATGCCCTCTGGTTCATGATTCCCCCACCTTGTGTAAAGGACTGCATTAACCCTATCTATTCCATTAGCCGGGAACCCTCCTCCTGACTGATCAACTGATTTAATTGGCATGGTCTTTCCTGGAAGTTCACAGCAAGTGGAATCACACTGTCTATTCTAGCTGTGTCAGCAGACATTTTCATGTTTCAGTGTTACTCTTAGAGCTGCGGCTTACCACACGGGCATTTACTGAGTGCCATTTCCTCTTTTCTTGAATTGTTTTCAACCAGCAGCTTGGTTCAATGAAACCATTGCCTTTTCTAATTTGGAAGTGAGATTGAAAGGGGCATTACGTGAACTGTTAGCATATGCTGCGGCTGATGCCGCCAAGCCAATGCGTAGTCAACTTGCATCAACTGTAAGGAGAGCTTCTTTGCAAATGAAGGAAAGTCTGATTTCAGAGCCTCGTCGCTTTAATTAAGGCTGCTTCTGCCTCCAGGCACTAAATGTTTGCGAGCATATCGGCCATCGGTGAAATCACTGTCTGCTCACAATGAAGTCAATAGGGTGGAACATTGGGATCTGAGCACAAAATAGTGCACATATCGGGCAAGGCCAGCAGCATAATCAAGGATGAATCATACCCTGGTCACTACCTCTTCTCCCCTCTTCCATTGGGCAAAAGGTATAGAAGTGTGAAAATGCACACCTCCAGATTCAGGGACAGTTTCTTTTCAGCTGTTGTCAGGCATCTGAATCATCCTACCACAACAAGAGAGCAGTGTTGAACTACTATCTGCCACTTTGGTGACCCTGGGACTATCTTTGTTTGGACTTTACTGGCTTTATCTTACACTAAACATTATTCCCTTTTGTCATGTATCTACAATGTGAATGGCTCGATTGTAATCATGTATTGTCATTCCACTGACTGGTTAGCACGCAACAAGAATTTTTCATTGTACCTTCGTAAACCTAAACCAAAACTGATATTTAGCTACTAAGCCACATCTCCAGCCAAGATTGCTGAGAGAAATAGTAGTGATTGCAGAGGTGTTGCCCATTGCTTTGCAAACATCTGTAGATACCGTAGTGGTGGGTGGTAGATTGGGGTATTGGTAGTCTTGCCTAGAGTCTGAAGGAGCCTGAAGGAGGCCCAGGGAGCCGTTGGTGCGAGGGGAGGAGTACCTGCGCTATAAGTATAAAATACATTGCGGGGCTTGCTTTCACAGAGGCACAGGGAGCTGTTGGTGCGAGGGGAGGAGTACCTGCGCTGTAAGTATAAAATACATCGCGGGGCTTGCTTTCACAGAGGCCCAGGGAGCCGTTGGTGCGAGGGGACCTGACACCAAAATCGGCAACGTTCCAGAGAAGGAGTCTGGTGGAAACCTCTGATTGGTGGAAGAGGACCGGGTTTACATTTTTACATTTCTGCCTTAAGGATTCTGGGAGTTAAGGATTCTGGGAGTTAAGTGTACAGTATTTATTAGTATTTATTAGTAAAGTTTAAAGGATAAAGTTTTGTGTTTTTTAATATTTAATATAGAGTTAATTTGGGAGTAAGATATGTCAGTGGAGATTGGCCCCGTGGTTTGCTCAGCCTGCGACATGTGGGAGATCAGGGATATGGTCGGTGTCCCTGGTGACTACGTTTGCAGGAAGTGTGTCCAGCTGCAGCTCCTGGCAGACCGCATTGAACGATTGGAACTGCGGCTGGATTCATACTGGAGCATCCACGATGCTGAGAAAGTCGTGGATAGCACGTACAGCGAGTTGGTCACACCGCAGGTAAAAGGTAAGAGGACAGAAAGGGAACGGGTGGCCAATAGCCAGCAAAGCAGTAGGCATGTAGTGCAGGAGTCCCCTGCGGTCATCTCCCTCCTAAACAGGTATACCATTTTGGATACTGTTGAGGGAGATGGCTCATCAGGGGAATGCAGCAGCAGCCAAGTTCATGGCACCATGGGTGGCTCTGCGGCACATGAGGGGGGGAAAAAGAGTGGAAGGGCAATAGTAATAGGGGATTCAATTGTCAGGGGAATAGATAGGCGTTTCTGCGTACGCAAACGAGACTCCAGGATGGTATGTTGCCTCCCTGGTGCAAGGGTCAGGGATGTCACTGAACGGCTGCAGAACATTCTGGAGGGGGAGGGTGAACAGCCAGTTGTCGTGGTGCATATTGGCATCAACGATATAGGTAAAAAAAGGGATGAGGTCCTACAAGATGAATTTAGGGAGCTAGGAGATAAACTTAAAAGTAGGACCTCAAAGGTAATAATCTCTGGATTACTACCAGTACCACGGGCCAGTCAGAGTAGAAATAGGGGGATATTGCAGATGAATACGTGGCTTGAAAAATGGTGCAAGGGGGAGGGATTCAAATATTTAGGGCACTGGAACCAGTTCTGGGGGAGGTGGGACCAGTACAAACAGGACGGTCTGCACCTGGGCTGGAATGGAACCAATGTCCTTGGGGGAGTGTTTGCTAGTGCTGTCGGGGAGGAATTAAACTACTGTGGCAGGGGGATGGGTACAAGAGCAGAGAGGCAGGGGGGTGTAAAATGAGGGTAGAAGCAATACAAGGTGAAAAGTAAAAGCGGTAGGCAGACAAAACCAGGGCAAAAATCAAAAAGGGCCACTTTTCAACATAATTGTATAAGAGGTAAGAGCGTTGTAAAAACAAGCCTGAAGGCTTTGTGTCTCAATGCAAGGAGCATTCGTAATAAGGTGGATGAGTTGAACGTGCAGATAGCCATTAATGATTATGATATAGTTGGGATCACGGAGACATGACTCCAGGGTGACCAAGGCTGGGAGCTGAACATCCAGGGATATTCAATATTCAGGAGGGATAGAGAGAAAGGAAAAGGAGGTGGGATAGCGTTGCTGGTTAGAGAGGAGATTAACGCAATGGAAAGGAAGGACATTAGTTTGGAGGATGTGGAATCGGTATGGGTAGAGCTGCGAAACACTAAGGGGCAGAAAACGCTGGTGGGTGTTGTGTACAGGCCACCTAACAGTAGTACTGAAGTTGGAGATGGTATCAAACAGGAAATTAGAAATGCGTGCGACAAAGGCAAAACAGTTATAATGGTAGACTTCAATCTACATATAGATTGGGTGAATCAAATTGGCAGGGGTGCTGAGGAAGAGGATTTCTTGGAATGTATGCGGGATAGTTATCTAAATCAACATGTAGAGGAACCAACGAGAGAGCAGGCTATTTTAGACTGGGTATTGAGTAATGAGGAAGGGTTAGTTAGCAGTCTTGTTGTACGTGCCCCCTTGGGCAAGAGTGACCATAATATGGTTGAGTTCTTCATTAGGATGGAGAGTGACATTGTTAATTCAGAAACAATGGTTCTGAACTTAAAGAAAGGTAACTTTGAGGGTATGAGACGTGAATTGGCCAAGTTGACTGGCAATTAATTCTAAAAGGGTTGACGGTGGATATGCAATGGAAGACATTTAAAGACTGCATGGATGAACTACAAAAATTGTTCATCGCAGTTTGGCAAAAGAGTAAATCAGGGAAGGTAGTGTATCTGGGACGACAGATGGCACAGTGGGCTAAGTGTTCGGCTGGCGACCGGAAGGTAGCCGGTTCGAATCCCGCTTGGAGTGCATACTGTCGTTGTGTCCTTGGGCAAGACACTTCACCCACCTTTGCCTGTGTGTGAATGTGTGTGAGTGATTGGTGGTGGTCGGAGGGGCCGTAGGCGCAGATTAGCAGCCACGCTTCCGTCAGTCTGCCCCAGGGCAGCTGTGGCTACAGAAGTAGCTCACCACCACCTAGTGTGGCTGAGGAGTGAATGAATAATGCGATGTAAAGCACCTTGAGTATCTAGAAAGGCGCTATATAAATCCCATCCATTATTATTATTATTATCCGTGGATAACAAGGGAAATCAGGGATAGTATCAAAGCGAAGGATGATGCGTACAAATTAGCCAGAAAAAGCAGCATACCAGAGGACTGGGAGAAATTCAGAGACCAGCAGAGGAGGACAAAGGGTTTAATTAGGAAAGGAAAAATAGATTATGAAAGAAAACTGGCAGGGAACATAAAAACTGACTGCAAAAGTTTTTATAGATATGTGAAAAGAAAGAGATTAGTTAAAACAAATGTAGGTCCCTTGCAGTCAGAAACAGGTGAGTTGATCATGGGGAACAAGGATATGGCGGACCAATTGAATAACTACTTTGGTACCGTCTTCACTAAGGAAGACATAAATAATCTGCCAGAAATAGCAGGGGACCGTGGGTCAAAGGAGTTGGAGGAATTGAGTGAAATCCAGGTTAGTCGGGAAGTGGTGTTGGGTAAATTGAATGGATTAAACGCCGATAAATCCCCAGGGCCAGATAGGCTGCATCCCAGAGTACTTAAGGAAGTAGCCCCAGAAATAGTGGATGCATTAGTAATAATCTTTCAAAACTCTTTAGATTCTGGAGTAGTTCCTGAGGATTGGCAGGTAGCAAACATAACCCCACTTTTTAAGAAGGGAGGGAGAGAGAAAACGGGGAATTACAGACCAGTTAGTTTAACATCGGTAGTGGAGAAACTGCTAGAGTCAGTTATTAAAGATGGGATAGCAGCACATTTGGAAAGTGGTGAAATCATTGGACAAAGTCAGCATGGATTTACGAAAGGTAAATCATGTCTGACGAATCTTATAGAATTTTTTGAGGATGTAACTAGTAGCGTGGATAGGGGAGAACCAGTGGATGTGGTGTATCTGGACTTCCAGAAGGCTTTCGACAAGGTCCCACATAAGAGATTAGTATACAAACTTAAAGCACACGGCATTGGGGGTTCAGTATTGATGTGGATAGAGAACTGGCTGGCAAACAGGAAGCAAAGAGTAGGAGTAAACGGGTCCTTTTCACAATGGCGGGCAGTGACTAGTGGAGTACCGCAAGGCTCAGTGCTGGGACCCCAGCTATTTACAATATATATTAATGATCTGGATGAGGGAATTGAAGGCAATATCTCCAAGTTTGCGAATGACACTAAGCTGGGGGGCAGTGTTAGCTGTGAGGAGGATGCTAGGAGACTGCAAGGTGACTTGGATAGGCTGGGTGAGTGGGCAAATGTTTGGCAGATGCAGTATAATGTGGATAAATGTGAGGTTATCCATTTTGGTGGCAAAAACAGGAAAGCAGACTATTATCTAAATGGTGGCCGATTAAGAAATGTGGAGATGCAGCGAGACCTGGGTGTCATGGTACACCAGTCATTGAAAGTAGGCATGCAGGTGCAGCAGGCAGTGAAGAAAGCAAATGGTGTGTTAGCTTTCATAGCAAAAGGATTTGAGTATAGGAGCAGGGAGGTTCTACTGCAGTTGTACAGTGTCTTGGTGATACCACACCTGGAGTATTGCGTACAGTTTTGGTCTCCAAATCTGAGGAAGGACATTATTGCCATAGAGGGAGTGCAGAGAAGGTTCACCAGACTGATTCCTGGGATGTCAGGACTGTCTTATGAAGAAAGACTGGATAGACTTGGTTTATACTCTCTAGAATTTAGGAGATTGAGAGGGGATCTTATAGAAACTTACAAAATTCTTAAGGGGTTGGACAGGCTAGATGCAGGAAGATTGTTCCTGATGTTGGGGCAGTCCAGGACAAGGGGTCACAGCTTAAGGATAAGGGGGAAATCCTTTAAAACCGAGATGAGAAAAACTTTTTTCACACAGAGAGTGGTGAATCTCTGGAACTCTCTGCCACAAAGGGTAGTTGAGGCCAGTTCATTGGCTATATTTAAGAGGGAGTTAGATGTGGCCCTTGTGGCTAAAGGGATCAGAGGGTATGGAGAGAAGGCAGGTACGGGGTACTGAGTTGGATGATCAGCCATGATCATATTGAATGGCGGTGCTGGCTCGAAGGGCCGAATGGCCTACTCCTGCACCTAATTTCTATGTTTCTATGTTTCTATGTATTTTTTAACGCTCTTGTTCATAGAAGGGTGCATGGATAAATCCAGCAACTACAGACCATTCAGGTTGATCTCAGCGATGACAGTATTTCTAGAAACAATAATTGTTGTTACTATAACAATATTTAAAAAACATTTGGACAGGTCCATTTGGAGAGATTTAGAGGGATATGGGCCAAACGTGGTTGGGTGCAACTAGTGTAAATGGAGCATCTTGGTAGGCATGGACAAGTTGGCCCAAAGGACCTGTTTCCATTCTCTATGACTTTATGACTTGGACATAGCATCGAAGGCAGAATGTGTTTATATACAGTAAACTGAAGGAGTTTTATGAGGGGGTAAAATAGAGAGACAGTGAGGGACTTCACCAGGTGGCGCCCGCAATGGCTGCCTCGCCAACAGTCTATCTCGTCCTTTTCCTTTGTTTTTTGTTTTCTAGTATGTGTTCAAATGCATCTTGTAGTGTTCTTTAGATTTTTTTATGTGGGGGGTGGTGGGGGGATGGTTTGGGTTTTAATCTCTTAGCTTGACTAGGAGATGCAACTTTTTCTGTATTGCATCTACGTCCGCACTGCGGCCTAACATCGTGGAGCTGGCAATCCCTCTGCCTGGTATCGACCTCGGAAGTGGGAGCCTGCAGACGTAACATCGCGGAGCTCATGGTCCCTGATTAGGGACCGACTATGGGAGCTCCAAGCTGCAGGAGCTTCCACCGCCCCAACGTGGGAGCATCGATTGTCCCGACTGCGGATGGTTCGACTCCCCCGACCACGGCAGAATAAAGAGAGAAGAGGAGGATTCGACTTTATTGCCTTCTATCACAGTGAGGAACATGGGGAATCTGCTGTGGTGGATGTTTATATTAACTTTTATGTAGTTGTGTGTCTTGTTGCTTTATTAGTATGGCTGTCAGGGAATTATAATTGTTATTCACATGGGTAGCTCTAAGATCAGCGTTTCTTTAGATTGGTGATCTAAACGGTTGTATTTGCTTCACGGGTGAACGATATATGATGTGAATTGCACTGGCATTCAACTGGTTGCAGGGCAAGTATGTGAAATGAAAATTGCATGTAACTGGGACAAGGGTGGGGGAATGAAACCAGCTGGGTTCCTCTTGCAGAGAGTAGGCACAGAGTCAGGCCAAATACTCCCCTCCTTACAGTAATCTTCCTGTAATTCTGTGATGTCACTGTACATTAAACTGGCTGCAAGAGAAGAATTATGGATTGAGTATGAATTCTCACAGGTTCTGCTGTTTCTTTGGGCGGCACGGTGATGCAGTGGTAGAGTTGCTGCCTTCCAGCAAATGCAGCGCCGGAGATCCGAGTTCGATCCCGACTACGGGTGCTGTCTGTACAGTGTTTGTACATTCTCTCTGTGACCTGCGTCGGTTTTCTCCGAGATCTTCGTTTTCCTCCCACACTCCACAGACGTACAGGTATGTAGGTTAATTGGCTTGTTAAATGTAAAAAAAATTGTCCCTAGTGGGTATAGGATAGTGTTAATGTGCGGGTATCGCTGGTCGGTGCGGACCCGGTGGGCCGAAAGGGCTGTTTCCGAACTGTATCTCTAAACTAAACTATGGACTCATAGAGTCATACCATCATACAGCATGGAAACAGGACCTTCGGCCCAACTAGCCCATGCCAACCAAGATGCCCCATCTACATGGGATGTCAGGGCTTTCATATGAAGAAAGACTGCATAGACTCGGTTTGTACTCGCTAGAATTTAGAAGATTGAGGGGGGATCTTATAGAAACTTACAAAATTCTTAAGGGGTTGGACAGGCTAGATGCAGGAAGATTGTTCCCGATGTTGGGGAAGTCCAGAACAAGGGGTCACAGTTTAAGGATAAGGGGGAAATCTTTTAGGACCGAGATGAGGAAAACATTTTTCACACAGCGAGTGGTGAATCTCTGGAATTCTCTGCCACAGAAGGTAATTGAGGCCAGTTCATTGGCTATATTTAAGAGGGAGTTAGATGTGGCCATTGTGGCTAAAGGGATCAGGGGGTATGGAGAAAAGGCAGGTACAGGATACCGAGTTGGATGATCAGCCATGATCATATTGAATGGCGGTGCAGGCTCGAAGGGCCGAATGGCCTACTCCTGCACCTATTTTCTATGTTTCTATGTTACATGTCCCATTTGCCTGCATTTGCCTCATATCCCTCTAAGCTTTTCCTATCCATGTACTTGTCCAAATATATTTTAAATGTTATGGTACCTGCCTCAACTAATTCCTCTGCAGCTCGTTCCTCCCCACCGCCCTCTGTGTGAAAACGTTGCCCCTCAGGTTCATCTTGACTCTCTCACCTTAAACCTATGTCCTTTGTTTCTTGATTCCCCTACCCTGGATAAAGGACTGTGCATTCACCCTATCTATTCATCTCATGATTTTACACACCTCTAAGATCACCCCTCAGCCAAATGAGACTAGCTTAGATGGAGCATCTTGGTCAACATGGCCGAGTTGGGTAAAAGGGCCTATTCCCGTACTGTATGACTCAAAGTCACAAAAAGGAGACAATAGTTTCATTGCAAGGATATTTTTTATCAGTGTACAGCAATGGAAATAGCCACAAAATTATTCATTTTTATAAATTCCACACTTGTAAAGAGAAATAAATTAGCTCAAATGCAAATAAGTGAGACATGTTGGTGCAAGTCTGGACTGCAGCATCCTGAAGTGAAACCAGATCTTCAGGTTATGGAAACACAAGGAACTGCAGATCCTGAGTTACAAAAAATATAGTTCTGGATTAACTCAGTGGGTCAGGCAGCATCTCTGGACAACATGGATAGGCGACGATTTGGTTCAGGACCTCACGGTCTGAAGAAGGGTCCCGACCCAAATCATCACCTATCCCTATCCAACAGGAGATTCCGTCTGACCCATTGAGTTCCTCCAGCACTTTGTGTTTTTCAAGTCTGTTTATACGCAGGAGAATGAAAGAATAGCCATGGATAACATTGGACGGGAAATCTCCCCAATTGTGGTAATCTTAGGATGAGTAAATGTTGGAAGATGGAGCAAAAATTGCAAAATTCCCATCGGATCTTCACATTATCTCTCCCTTTCTAACCTATTCTGTAAAATTGAAAGCCAGCTAAATGGCTGGAAGTTCATTATTAACTATCCATTTATTACAATGGTACACTCTCAGGAGCCCACTTTTTTTTTTGGCACACAATATAAACAGTGATCCCAACAATAAGACACCCAATAACTACGATCAATATTGGGAACCATATCTTCTGTTTTGCACAAATCCACCACTTGGACTTAGACAAAGGCTCAAAGAAAGATGCCCTGGCTATGTTTGACAGTTTAGAAGTAAGATTGCTTTTATCATACGCACGCACAGCAAAGTAGATCGCTGCACCATTTTGCATGTTTGGATGCTCAGAGTAAATCGTCACCGTTTCCTTGGAACCATAGGGTTGTGGATATATGGTAGTCGTATTAATCAACAGAGCTCTGAAAAAATGATCTCTTAGTTGCAGAAGTTTGTCACTCATTCTCATTTCGTAGCGAGATGCTAAAAAAAAAGCATAGAGGAGATTGGATGCAAATTTTTTTAATACACAATTGGATAAAGCAGACAGTTACTATGGCTTTATGAAAAGAGGTCAAGAAAGTAGACAGGTTGTGCGCAACCTTCAATAAATATAGAGACACCAAGGAACTGCAGGTGTTGGTTTACAAAAATAAACACAGTGCTGGAGTAACACAGCAGATCAGTTAGCATCTCTGAAGGACATGGATAGGCAACATTTCAGTCATTATTTCAGGAACCCTTCTTCAGTCATCAAGATTCAAGATTCAATTTAATTGTCACAAAGTGAAATTGATGCCAAGACCAACTCTTATCTACCTCTACATAATCCATATCCCTACATTCCCTGCATACCCATGTACCTATTGAAAGATCTCTTAAATGCCATAATATGCATATGGCATTTTGGATCATTTAATTTTATACAAATAGCTGAACCATCTTATCATCAACTGTAGAGTGGTAAAGACTTATCGTCTACCTCTTTCTAGATGCTCGGACTATCTTTAGCGGAATTGACTGCACTTTATCTTGCACTAAACATTATTCCCTTTATCCTCTATCTATACATTGTAATGGCTTGATAGCAATCACGTGTAGTCTTTCCGCTGACTGGATAGAACGCAACAAAAAAAAGCATTTCATTAGACTTTGGCACACGTGACAAAAATAAACTGTACTAAACTAAACTAACCAAGTAGACTAAACTAGACTAAACTATAACTCCTTTCGTTTCGTGCAATATTTTATATCAATTGTAATGTTTTATATAATAATAACCGTTGTCTTTACACTTATAATAAATTTCTTAAACTATTTCTGCATTGTGCTGCTCTTTGTATTTGACTTAATTTAATCCACTAAAATGGATTAACACTAAATTCATGTATATAGGACAACTACATCCCTGCTGTAATAAGAATTCGTCAGTCATTGGATCAATTCACACCTCGAAAAAATAATTCCTCATAGGTAACTTATAATCACAGTCAGAATTACCTGATCCTTTATCATAGTCTCCTCCTGGTGCAGTCCATTCCAGCTTAATTTTATTTTTAACTATTGTTGCCAGCAGATCTGTGATTGTAGATGGTGGAAAGTTAATAAGGGGTGTCGCCGATGGCAGTGAGATCGACCCTCCTGCTTGAACCCTGTTGAAGTCTCCTAATTCATCGTGTAGATCTTCCTCACTAACGTCGGATTTGAATGGATTTACCTCAATATTTCCTAAAAGGAAAGAAAGTCATGCACTGCTTAGATCCTGCCTTCATAACCAGTGCAAAGAACATTTACAAGAATGTTGCCAGGACTCGAGGAGCTAAACTACAGTAAGAATGAGCAGGCTAGGACTTTATTCCTTGAATAGCAGGTGGCTGAGGGTGATCTTATAAAGGTGTATAAAATCACGGATTGGATAGGTGAATGCACAGAAGGACACAAAGTTCTAAAGTAACTCAGGGTCAGGCATCATCTCTGGAGTACATGACGTTCAGGTCACTCCTAATTGACAATTAGATCAGACAACTTATTCTCCCATATATATGAATACTTCATACATTCTTGCCTTCATTGGTCAGGGTATTGAGTACACAAATTGGGATCTTATGTTACAGTTGCATAGAATGTTGATAAGGCTACGTTTGGAAGACTGTGTGTAGGAAGGAACTGCAGATGCTGGTTTACACCGAAGATAAACACAAAATGTTGGAGTAATTCAGCAGGTCAGGCAGCGTCTCTGGAGAAAAGGAATAGATGACGGTTAGGGTCGGGTTTCAGTCATAAGAAGAGTCTCAACCCGAAATGTCACCTATTCCTTTTCTCCAGAGATGCTGCCTGGACCGGTGATTTGTCTACACAAAATGCTGGAGTAACTCAGCGGGTAAAGCAGCATCTATGGTGCGAAGGAATAGGTGACATTTCTGGTCGAGGCCCTTCTTCAGGCCCCAGCATTTTGTGTCTATCATTGGAGGACTGTGGACAGTTCTGGTCACCCTGTTCCAGGAAGGATGTTATTAAACTGGAAAGGGTGCAGAAAGGATTTACCAGGATGTTATCAGGACTGGGAGGTTTGAGTTGTGAGGAGATGTTTGATAAACTGTGTCTTTGTTTCCAGGAACATTGGTGGCTGAAGTGTGAACTTATAGAGGCTAATAAGATCCTGAACGGTATACAACAGACAATCGACAATAGGTGCAGGAACAGGCCATTCGGCCCTTCGAGCCAGCACCACCATTCAATGTAATCATGGCTGATCATCCCCAATCAGTACCCCATTCCTGCCTTCTCCCCATATCCTCTGACTCCGCTATCTTTCAGAGCCCTATCTAACTCTCTCTTGAAAGTATCCAGAGAACTGGCCTCCACCGCCATCTGAGGCAGAAAATTCCACAGATGAGGTGAGGTGATGATGAGGTGATAAGTCACAGTTGAGGTGTGAGGTGTATAGATGAGGGGAAAAGTCACAGTTTTTTTCCCCAGAGGAGGGAAGACTAAAAATAGAGGCATAGGTTTAAGATGAGAGGGAAAGATTAAAAAGTGATCTGAGGGGCAATTTACTCACACATAGGATGGTGCGTACATGAAATGAGCTGTCTGGGGAAGTGGTAGAGGCCGGTACAGTTACTACATTTAAAAAGCATTTGGACAAGTGTACAGATGGATTTGGAGGTATGTGGTCCAAGGGCAGTCAAGGGCGACTAGCTCTGTTAAGCAACTGGTTCAGTTGCATGGGCGAGTAGGGCCAAAGAGCCTGTTTCTCTGCTGTGTAGCTCCATGACTGTATTAGCGATTCCACCTCTATTTTGCTGAATCTTCATTACCATTCTCCACGTATCCTGGCAGGCATAGGGCCTGTCCTCCTCTTCTGACCGTTACACTTGTGGTGCCTTCGATTCCCAGCACGCGCACTTTAACGCTGTATCTCCCCTTTCCACGGAAGTCAATGAAATACTTTGAGTAAACACCGTCATTCTTAACAATATCAGCACCTGAGGGCAAGGAAAGGTAAATGAAAATCAAAGAAATGTGTTCTGACAATAGGCTTGATTGTATTCATGTGCAGTCTTTTCTTTGACAGGATAACACGCAAACAAAAGCTTTTCACTGCACCTCGGTGCACGTGACAATAATAATAAATTAAACTAAACTAAAAATCTAAATAAATGATTGTTGACGAACGATGAAAGGAATATTAATAATTAAATTAAATTAAATTTCTTTATTTATATAGCACATTTTTAGTCAACTTGCATTGACCCCAAAGTGCTTCACATAATGACATTCACACACACAGGCAAAGGTGGGTGAAGTGTCTTGCCCAAGGACACACACAGGCAAAGGTGGGTGAAGTGTGTTGCCCAAGGACACAACGACAGTATGCACTCCAAGCAGGATTCGAACCAGCTACCTTCCGGTTGCCAGCCGAACACTTAGCCCATTGTGCCTACTGTCGTGCCTGGAAAGGGTGCAGAAAGGATGCACTAACATTAGCATTTACATGCTAAATGGTATAATGGAGATTGATAACCTCACCATATGGATATTCATTAATGACTAAGTAATATTTGCAAACCAAGACTAAGCTTCAAAACTTTCTTTGGTTGTTGTGATACATTGGCTTTGATATTAATGCTTCGACAAGCTCTTATAATCTTTCATTTATTATTTTTCTCAGAATGTGGTCATCACAGCCAAAGCTAACATCCGGCTTGCAGTCTAGAATCACAACATCGATGGATTAGACCAAGTAAGGATGTCCTTCCCTGCTGATCATTAGTGACCTGGATGGATCATGGATGGCACAGTGACGCAGCAGAAAAGCTGCTGCCTGACAGTGCCAGAGTCCCGGGTTTGATCCTGACCTCGGGTGCTGTCTGTACGGAGTTTCTACGTTCTCCCTGTAACCGCGTGGATTTCCCCTCAGTGCTTCAGTTTCCTCCCACATTCCAAAGACATGTAGGTTTGTAGATTTATTGGATTTGGTTAAACTGTAAATTGTCCCTAGTGTGTAGGATAGGGCTACTGTATGGATAGTCATTGATCAGTACGGACCCGGTGGGCTGAAGGGTCTGTTTCCATGCTGTATCTCTATACTAAACAAAGTTAAAATCAATGGATTGGTTAATGTATCCTACCTAAACCATCATCAGAAAGCTTCAGTTGAATTGGAGGATCATTGGGACGTTCAATAATAGCTGTCACGATCGCATTCAGGACTGGTAGAAATCCATGACTAACTTCCACATAAGTAATCATTGGGCTAGTGGAGTCCTTCCTGCTGATGTACCCGTTAACCTTGATTGGCGGAACTTGTGCGTCTGCTGCTCGGGAAGTGACAATGATTGTTATAACCTGGTTGCCTCCGGTGTTCAGGATGCTGTAGAACCAGGTTCCACTCTAGGAAACAGAGAGTCAGTGTTATTTATATTCGCGAGGTGTATAGGAGCTTTCTCAAGACCTGCTCTGTGTCGTCCAGCATTGACCAAATATTAATTATTGCCTATGCTGACTGAATTGATCTCAGCAAAGACTCTAAATTTCAACAAACTCAACAAGTTAGGCAGCATCTGTGAAGAGTGGAACAGAGTTGACAGTTCAGACTATATAGCAAATGTTTTGTTCCATACCTGTGCAGTGCCTTTAATCATAAGACGAGCTGATTTTGCAGACTGATCTATCTTAAAGTAAGCGTTATTATAAATGTTTCCATTGGGATCACGTACAGACATCATCGGAATCACTAATTCCCAGTTCACCACGAAAAATGTATCATTGCCAATAGTCTTGTCGATAACAACTGTACCATTTAACCATCTGTTGCTCCCAATGCTTGTTCCTGAACTTTCAAGCTGAAACCAAAAAAACAGAATCATTATTTTACTGTTTTTACTGTAATACAATCACTTAGTGAGAATATAAGGACTTATGTCGTAGGTCCCCGGCAGAGTTATTTGATGAACTTCGTAAAGTCATGACTGTTGCAGGCCAAGTCAATGGATAGGTGCAGCGTAGGTTTACAAGGTTAATTCCCGGGATGGCGGACTGTCATATGCTGAGAGAATGGAGCGGCTGGGCTTGTATACTCTGGAATTTAGAATGATGAGAGGGAATCTTATTGAAACATATATTATTATTAAGGGTTTGGACATGCTAGAGGCAGGAAACATGTTTCCAATGTTGGGGGAGTCCAGAACCAGGGGCCACAGTTTAAGAATAAGGGGTAAGCCATTTAGAACGGAGATGAGGAAACATTTTTTCACGCAGAGAGTTGTGAGTCTGTGCAATTCTCTGCCTCAGAGGACGGTGGAGGCGGGTTCTCTAGATACTTTCAAGAGAGAGCTAGATAGGGCTCTTAAAGATAGCAGAGTCAGGGGATATGGGGAGAAGGCAGGAATGGGATACTGATTGGGGATGATCAGACATGATCACATTGAATGGCGATGCTGGCTCGAAGGGCCAAATGGCCTACTCCTGCACCTTTTGTCTATTGTCTATTGACATGTTAAAGGCAGTGATTGACCGATTCTTGATTAGTACGGGGTGTCATGGGTTATGAGGAGCAGGCAGGAGAATGGGGTTGAGAGGGAGAGATAGATCAGCCATGACTGAATGGCAGAGTAGAGTTGATGGGCCGAATGGCCTATTTCTGGTCCTACAACTTATGAACTTATGGAAGGTAATCAAACCTGAATGGACTGCTGGCTGCTGTCACCACTTCCTGATATTAATCCGGTGAATGAATCAATTAATCCACTGGTACTCAGGTCATCAGTTGCCGCAAACTGTAAGCCTCCTGCAGAGGGAAAATGGTACATTTTATGATTGACTTGGCTAATATCCATCACGTATCCTAATTAAGAAGTTAAGTAAACTTTGTGAAATGCAGCGAATGTGGCAAGACCTATCCAAGAAGGCCAAGAGAGTTTAATTGCCGTATGCACTGGGAACAAAACAATGGGAATACTTGCTGCAGTTTTACAGACATTCACTCAGAGGCTGGCTATTCACTCAGAGGATGGTGGGTATATGCGGAACAAGCTAACAGAGGAGGTAGTTGAGGCAGGTACTATAACAGCATTTAAAAGATACTTGGACATGTACATGAATAGGAAAGATTTAACGTAGAATATAGAAGAGTACAGCATAGGATCAGGCCCTTCAGCCCACAATATTTGTGCTGAACATGATGGCTACCTGAACTGAACTCATCTGCCTGCACATGATCCATATCCCTCCACTTCCTGCACTTCCACGTGCCTATCTAAAAGCCTCTTAAACACCACTATTTTATCTGCCTCCGCTGCAACCCCTGAGTGCGTTCCAGACCCCCACCATCCTCTGTGTAACAAACGTGCCCTGCACATCTCCATTAAATTTTCCTCATCTCACCTGATGGCTATGCCTTCCTGTGTTGGACATCTCTACCCTGGGAAAAGGTTCTGAGTGTTCACTATGCCTCTCATCATTTGATATACTTCTATCAGGTCTCCCCTCAAGCTCTGATGTTTCAGAGAAAACAATTCAAGTCCATCCAGTCACCCTGTTGATGAAACCCTCTAATTCAGGCAGCATTCAGGTAAACCTCCTCTGCATCTCCTCTCCTCTTTGGAAGGATATGGGTCAAATGCAGAAAATGGGACTAATATTAGATGGGGCATCTAGATCAGCATGGACAAATTGAGCTAAAAGGCCAGTTTCCATGCTATACCACTCTATGAACTATTAATGCAACAAGACTCATTAACGCAACAACCGCCCTACTATCTTCATCCAACTTGGACTAAAATTGTTCACCCCTTTAATCCTGACTATGCTGAAGCGACCAACATGAATAGATATGAGATGTTGGATCTAAAATGGCAAGGGTGTACAGTACGGCCTAATCCTGCTCCTCGTATCTCTAAAATCCAAAAAAAAATTAAGATCTATACTCATGAAGCAGAAGGGCCTGTCCCACTTAGGCGATTTTCCAGCAGACTGCCAGTGACTGTCAAGTTCCTGGCAGTCACCTGAAAAACCGGGAGCTTGAACTGCGACTCTCAGACACACACACACACCGCAAAGGCGGGGGCTGGGGAAAGCGGGGGGAGCACTGTCTGAAATTCACACGGTGCAAAGCCAAGGTGATACAGACACACACCGTGATGAACAGGAAGGTTAAGACGGCTAGCACAGTGTACGGTGAGTCCTTTAAAAGAGGGGGGAGGGGGGGAGGGGAGAAAGGGGGAGAAGGGGTGAGAAGGAGTGGAGACACTTTTAAGAAGCCAGACAACTTTTAAGAAGCCAGAGATACACAGCTGTGATGTTCGCCGGACATTTAACATTAGCGGTCAGTTATCCTTGGTTCTGAAAACTCGTGCATACGTTTTTTTCCCCAATGAGCCAATGAAAATGACCGAACAGCAAAAGCGATTAACTAAAACTACCTACGACTACCTCGACTACCCATAACTACATGGCGACCCCACTACAACTGCACTTACGACTACAGGATTATCGATTTTCTCCATGGCGACCAATTTTTTGTTGCAGAAAAATTTTCAACATGTTGAAAAATTTGCGGCGACCATACTGAAGCCGCGACTAGTTCCCAGAATGCGGGAACTCCTCGCGACCATGAAGGAGACTCACCGGAGACCACCAGCGAACATATGGCGATCATAAGGCGAGCGCAGTCTCCTGCACTCTCCTAAAAAGTCTCCTAAGTGGGACAGGCCCTTTAGTCTTCTCTGTCTGTCAGTGGGATAATCGTTATCCTAACACAATATATTCAGCCACTTCCTTTGAGTACTAGTTACCTGTCATAGTTGAGAGCTCTTCTAGCTCTTCAGCTGCAGATGGCCCCAATGCAATAGTGTGGATTACAGCTCCACTTTGTTCCACTTCCTGGAAGCAATTGCCCATATAGCGATCTATTCCATCTGTCAGTAAAATGATTTCATCCCCCTGGGTGGCACTGTCATCTCCACGAAGTACCTGCAACAATGAATTATCAACATGGGAAAAAATGCGACTTTTAATTTGCAAGTCGCATTGGTAGTAAGGTAGGTAAATGCAATGCCAGCATTTATTTTGAGAGGTTAGCATGGTGACGTAGCGGTTTAGCTACTGCCTTACAGCGCCAGAGACCCAAGTTCGATCCTGACTACGAGTGCTTGACTGTACGGAGTTTTCTCCGAGATCTTCGGTTTCATCCCATACTCCCAAAGCATACAGGTTTGTAGGTTAATTGGCTTGGTATAAATGTAAATTGTCCCCAGTATGTGTAGGGTAATGCTAATGTGCGGGGATCGCGGTCAGTGCAGACCCGGTGGGCCGAAGGGCCAGTTTCCGCACTGTATCTTTAAACTAAATTAAAGGGTGAGAATACAAAAACAGGGATATAATGCTGAGGCTTTATAAGGCACTGGTCAGACCACATTTGGAGTATTGTGAACAGTTTTGGGCCTCATATCTGAGGAAGAAAATGCTGGTGCTGGAGAGGGTCCATAGGAGGTTTACAAGAATGATCCCAGGAATGGTTGGGTTAACATATGATGAGCGTTTGAAGGCACTGGGCCTGTACTCGCTGGAGTTTAGAAAGATGAGGGGGGACCTCATTGAAACTTACCAAATACTGAAAAGCATAGATAGTGGATATGGAGAGGATGTTTCCAATAGTGGGAGAGTCTAGGACCAGAGGCCATAGCCTCAGAATAAACGGAAGTACCTTTAGAAGGGAGATGAGGAGAAATTTCTTTCGTCAGAGGGTGGTAAATCTGTGGAATTCATTTTAAAGGTGAAGATTGCCAGATTCTTAATTAGTACAGGTATCAGGGGTTATGGGGAGAAGGCAGGAAAATGGGGTTGAGATGGAAAGATTAGTCAGCTATGATTGAATGGAGTAGATTCTGTGGACGAATGGCCTAATCCTGCTCCTCGTACATATGAACTTACAGGTATTAATTAAAATGAATAGAATTGGACAAACTTCACAGCCTTACCTCAAAGCCAGACCGAATTCCTTCACAGATGTTTGTACCCCCTTTAGCTAATGTTGGTAACAGCTTTACAAGATCCTCTCTCACTTTATCATTATTGATCCTTTTTAAACGCGTTTGAATGCTTGCACCGCTGTTAAAAGTGACAATTCCCGCATATGATCCGGTCTCAGCGATCTGCAGCAAGAATATCTCAGCTGCTTGTCGGAGCCTGCCAATGCGATTCTCCTGTATATCAAAAAGGCACCGATTAGTGTCCAGAAACAAAAAACGTGGCAGGGCCATGGGGAGCGTTATGGAGGGCAGAGGGATCCAGGAGTGGAGGTACATATTTCCCTGAACATGGCATCACAGGTGGATAGGAAGGTCAAGCGGGCTTTCAGTACATTAACCTTCATCAGTCAAAACCTTTTACTGTATCTCGGTGTATATGACAATAATAAAGCATTGCCAATACTAACAGCGAATTCAGCAAAACATCACGATGGAATATTGTAAAAACCTTACCGTCCCCATGCTTCCTGAGACATCAAGGACTAAGCAAAGCACACGATCCTTGGCCTGAAGGAGCGTGAATGTTGGTTCGACCGAACCAGTGTGGGGCGAGGAAATGTTTCTGAAATCTTCCGACTTGCTGATCACGTCCCAAGTGCTACTGTAATTGCACATTCTGTTCTGCATGTTGGGCGCTTCAACATTGTGAGTCTTGTCATCACAGAATTTATCCACCTGGAAGTTTGCAGAACTGAGGTGAAAGAGGCTAGAACCACTCAAAAAGCACTCAACAATATGCCGCTAAATGTAAAACTACAATATATTGAGAATAGTACCCCAGCATGCTGTTCTGGAATCCAGTCAAGACCATGGATTCTCCATACTCTCCCCTCTCTCTCGCTCACTCCCCACACTCTCTCTCCCTTTTCTCTCTTGTCCTCTTTCACCCCCTCTCTCCTCCCTCTCCCTCTCTCCTCCTTCTCTATCTCTCCTTCCTCTCTCACCCCCCACTCTCTCTGTCTCCCTCTCCCCTCTCCTACCCTCAGTCTCTCCACGTCTCTCTCTTCACCTCTCTCACTCTCCCTCAGAACCCCCTGTCTCTCTCCCCCTCTCTCCTCCCTCTCCCCCTTTTCTCTCTCAGCTAACTCTCTTCCTACCCTTTGTTTCTCTCTCCCTCTCTCCCCCCTGTCCCACTCTCTCTCCCTCTCTCCCTCATCCTCCAAACTCTCTCCCCCTCTCTCCACCTTCTTTCTCTCTCCCTGCTCCTTACTCTCTTCCTCCTCCCTCTCTCTCTCCCGCCCTTTCCTTCTCCCTCCTCTGGCCCCCAACGTTGGACCATTGACCAAAGGTCCACCAATAGACAATAATCCAGTGGGTGGAATGAAAATTGACAGTTGTCCTCTCAAATCCATAAGTAAGTCCCCAGACTCTCAGAGTGTCCACTTAAGTCCTAATTAGTAAGTTTGGCAGCTCCATTTAGAGCCAGCAACAACAACCAACAATCTGGGCAAATAACAAGCTTCCTGTGGCTTTACTTACATTCGGCAATCCTTGTAAGTACATTATTGAAGATGATGACCTCTGATTTTTCTCTGGGAAGAATTGGCATTGTTTGTTTGGTAATCCTGTGCTTTCATCAGTGGTACATGAAGAACACACACTGCCCTTACATTCAGCAGTCTTTCCTCTTATGCTGAGAGAACATCTGCAAGTCAAAATAATAATTAGAAATCTGCACTTGCGTTCATACGTATTTGTACACTTGGCAATTTCATCAGAACAGATGAGGAGTGATCAAATTTACCGGTCCAGAAAAAAATGCTGGAGAAACTCAGCGGGTGAGGCAGCATCTATGGAGCCATAGATGCTCCATAGATGCTGCCTCACCCGCTGAGTTTCTCCAGCATTTTTGTCTACCTTCGATCTTTCCAGCATCTGCAGCTCTTTCTTAAATATACTGGTCCTCTCATTTACAGCGTAGTCTTCAATTCTGATCAGTTGCCTGTAAATTGCCCCTAGTGTGGGTAGGATAGTGCTCGTGTATGGGGATCGGTGGTAGGCATGGACTCGGTGGGCCGAAGGGCCTGTTTCCTCACTGTGTCACTAAACTAAATTAAACAACCCCTGGCATTTTGTTGCAGAAACACACCACCCTCTGTATAAAAAACTCGCCTCAAACCTCTCCTTTAAACCTTGCCCCTCACATTTTAAAGCTATAGTCTTTGATATTTCTACTCTTGGAAAAAGGTGTTGACTGTCCACTCTCTCATCATTTTATATAATTCTGCCAGGTCTCCCCTCAATCACCGGAGTTCCAGAGAAAACAATCTAAGCAAATATTAGGGGAGGTTGGACACTAAATAATTGGAAGTTGCTGTAGAAATATAATTCCTCCCTGATTTCTTTCAGCTAGAAATTGCAAAGAGCAATTCAGATTATGCACTTAGCCTTGCCGTACCTTGTTGCTTCAGTAGTTTCGCTGTCAGATATGTAAAATGGAACCGCATCATTATATTCGTCAAACACACCCCAGCGAAGATGGGCCCATGCACGAACAAATACACTACCTGTGAAAATAATTATTTTTGCAATGGTGAATTCAGTTCTTTCGCATTCTCAGAGGTCCAAATAGCAACCAAGAGCATCTGAGTCAGTCTGGTTATGCACCCACATTGACTTGTGTTGAATTTGCCCAGGAAGCCACACATTGGAGAAGGAAGAAGCATACAAAGAAGGAACAATAGGTTGGACGGCACGGTGGAGCTGTGGTAGAGTTGCTCCCTTGCAGCTCCAGAGACATGGGTTTGATCCTGACCACGGGTGCTGTCTGTACGGAGTTTGCACGTTCTCCCCGTGACCTGCATGGATTTTCTCCAGGATCTCTGGTTTCCTCCCACACTCCAAAGACGTACAGGTTTGTAGGTTAATTGGCTTGGTAAAATAGTAAATTGTCCCTAGTGTATGTAGATAGACACAAATGCTGGAAAAATTCAGTGGGTGAGGCAGCATCTATTGGGCGAAGGAATAGGTGACATTTTGGGTCGAGACCCTTCTACATACACATCTATGGAGCGATAGTGTATGTAGGTTAACTTTAGTGTATGGGGATTACTGGTCGGCGCGGATTGTAGGGTCTGCTTCCGCACAATATCTCTAAACTAAAGTTATTAAATGATACACTTGGGTGTTTGACAAAATATCATGTTACCCCAATTTAGTTTTAAGCAGTACATACAATACATGAAATAGCAGTGCAAATTAATTTAATGTAATTTACCTTTCGGACAGTAAATGGAGGTAATTTTGTCGTTTAGAATGAAGTTTGGGGTGAAGTGAATATACCGTCCCTTCTCGCCACACCCGCCATACTGCAGGGTGTATGGAGTATCTCCTTGTTTAAGATATGGTTCAGCAATGATTACACTCGCCTATGAAAAAAAATTGCACATTCCTAGGTGAAAGTCCCTCCGCACAAACAGAAAACACTGCCAAGAGGGGAATTCAAGAGCATTTAATTGTCATATGTACTGAAACATAAATAAAACAAAAACAATATTAGTGCAAAACAAAGCAAAAGAGCAAACAAGACAGATCGTAGTTTGGAATTTAGTTGCTGTTTGTACTGTTCCATAGCCTAGTAGTTAGAAAGAATCTGTTCCTGAACCTGGAGGTCACAGTTTGCAGACTCCTAACACCTTCTTCCCGATGGCAGGTGTGAATCTTTGTAATGCTGGCTACCTTTTTGAGGCAGTACCTCCCTTAGATCTCTTCAATGGTGGGCAGCTCAGTACCCAAGATGGGCTGTGTCCATCACTGTTAGTAATCTCCTTGTAAATTGTGAATTTTAATATGCTATGTTTGAGAACTTCTGGCCGTGTCCCACGGTGCGAGTTCATTCCAAGAGTTCTTCCGAGTTTCCCCTGATTCGAACTCGGAGATTTACGGTAATGGCCGCTCGTCGGCACTCGGGGCTCTCGTGGACATTTTTCAACATGTTGAAAAATCTTCACGAGTCTTCCCGAGCTTACCTGCCGTTAGTGAGTCTTCCCGAGTACCTGCCGTTAGCGTAACGAGCCACTAAGAGACATCCCTGAGCTCCGATATACCCGCTACGTTCATTCTCCGTGCTTACCACGAGCTTGATTTTTTTCAAACTCGGGAGAGCTCTTGGAATGAACTTGTACCGTGGGACAGGGCCATTCGTGTAAGAGTATTGAGAGATCTGGGGTCAATCTTGCTTATGTTTCCCTCATTTCTGCCTGACCTATTTGCCCCAGTACATCATACTCCAAGTCTTTCCAGACTCCATTCTATCAATGTTCCTTGTGCTTGAACAATTCCCCATTGTCCTTTTGGGCCAGGTTCTCATTCCTGCAAGCTTCGATCCTGACTTCCTGTCTGTTCGGAATTTGCTCGTTCTCCCGCAAGGATTTCCTGAGGGTGCTCCGGTTTCCTCTCACATCTCAAAAAAGATTTCCATTTGTAGTATTAATTCGCCTCTGCAAATTGTCCCTTAGTGGTCTGAAGAAGTGTCTTGACTAGAAACATCACCTATTCCTTTTCTCCAGAAATGCTTTTTGTGTCTATCTTTGGGATAACATAGAACTTGTATGAATGAGTGGTCGATGGTCGGTGCGGACTCGGAGGGCTGAAGGGCCTGTTTTCATGCTACATCTCTAAACTAAACTAACTATACTTATTCATTTACCAAAATAAGTTCAATTTTTTATTGTCTATAGGGAATTACCTTGTCTCTCATTGAGAGGCTATTAACTAGGGTGACACAGTGGAGTAGTGGTGGTTGCTGCCTAACAGTGTCAGAATTCCAAGTTCAATCCTGACCAAGGGTACTGTGTGTAAGGAGTTTGTAGTTCTCCCCGTGACTGCGTGGGTTTTCTCCGGTTGCTCTGGTTTCCTCCCACACTCCAAAGACGTGCAACTTTTATAGGTGAATTGGATTCTATAAATTGTCCCGTGTGTGTAGGATAGAAGTAGTATGAAAGTGTGATTGCTCGTCGATGTGGACACAGTGGGTCGACAAGCCTGTTTCCACACGGTATCTCTAAACTAAAATAAACTAAACGGATAGGGAGATAGTACATATATAACATATAACATATAACAATTACCTGTAAGAATATCTAGGTAAGTTGCTATTCGGCCTGATTTATCCTCAATTTCCTCAGCTCCATCACTCAACTCAACATAACACTCACAACCTACAATGGGCTTTTTAGGAGGTGCCGCTGGTGGAAATTGACTAATAATAATTTAAATCTCTCACCCCTTTGCACTTACCTTCTCGTATGACTCAGTACTTGGTCTCTGAACCACGTTCGACTTCAGTGCCCAGGTAGCAGGTAGCACGATTTTTACATCTGAGTAGTAAAGTTGATGCATTGTAGCTTTGGAGAGGTAGTTCGAGGCTTCAGTCATCATCTCCTGCAAAGTAAATTCAGGATTAAAAGATAATTCTTGGCTTTTAATCACCTGGCGGGCAGCGTAAGAACGCGGTAATGCGCCATTAACTCACATTAAATCCGAAACACACGCAAGATGAATAACCTACAATGAACAAAACAGCAGAAATTAGATCGCTTCAGACATCACCTCACCTTAACGTTTTCAATGAGCTTGTTGTTATATTGGATGTTGGGATTTATCGCAATAACAATGTTTCGATACCCATTGTTGACCAGTGTAACTCTGGAGCAGTTCAGAACACAGACATTCAGGAGACAGTGCAACACGAAGCCTAGGATTCTGTGAAACATCTTCATTGCTCTGAAACTCAACTCTGCTCAATAATACTTCATACAAAGCAAGAAATAGGTTCTCTAGTGACACCCATTTCCTGGGAGTGAACGGAAAAGTTTGGTGAGGGTTGTACGATGCGGTGAGGAACTGAGTGGGAAATTCCAGCCCACTGCAAATATAGAAACATAGAAGCATAGAAATTAGGTGCAGGAGTAGGCCATTCGGCCCTTCGAGCCTGCACCACCATTCAATATGATCATGGCTGATCATCCAACTCAGTATCCTGTACCTGCCTTCTCTCCCTACCCCCTGATCCCTTTAGCCACAGGGGTCACATCTAACTTGCTCTTAAATATAGCCAATGAACTGGCCTGAACTACCTTCTGTGGCAGAGAATTCCAGAGATTCACCACTCTCTGTGTGAAAAATGTTTTACTTTAATATATTCCTTTGTTCAGCATGTGCAAGGCCAGTATTTTACAATGATCTTGCCCAGATTTGGGGAATTGAGGACCAGAGGACATAGGTTTAAGGTGAAGGGGAAAAGATTTAATAGGAATCTATGGGCTAACTTTTTCACACAAAGTTGTGGGTGTATAGAACAGGCTGCCAGTCGAGGTAGTTGAGGCAGGAACTATCCAAACACTTATGAAACTGTTAGACAGGTACATGGATAGGACAGTGATAAAATGCAGTCAGAGATAGTAAGACTGGTGGGAGAACTGGGAAGGGGGAGGGATGGAGAGAGAGGGAAAGCAAGGGTTACTTGAAGTAAGAGAAGTCAATGTTCATACCGCTGGGGTGTAAGCTGTTCTTCCAATTAGTGCTGGGCCTCACTCTGACAATGGAGGAGGCCCAGGGCAGAAAGGTCAGTGTGGGAATTGGAGGGGGAGTTAAAGTGTTTAGCAACTGGGAGATCAGGTAGGTCTTGGCGGACTGAGCGGGAGCTGATCAATGAAATGATCGCTGAGCCTGCACTTGGTCTCGCCGATATATAGGAATCCACACCTGGAACAGCGGATACAGTAGATGAGGTTGGAGGAGGTGCACGTGAACCTCTGCCTCACTAGAAAAGACTGTTGGGGTTTTTGAAAGGAGTCGAGGGGGGAGGTATAGGGACAGGTGTTGAATCTCCTGCGGTTGCAGGGGAAAGTACCTGGGATGGGGACGGTGTGGGTGAGAAGGTATGAGTTGACCTGGGAGTTGTGGAGGGAATGATCTCTGCGGAAAGCAGAAAGAGGTGGAGATGGGAAGATGTTGCTAGTGGTGGGATTCCATGGGAGGTGGCGAAAATGTCGGAGGATTATGTGCTGTATGCGACGGCTGATGGGGTGGAAGGTGAGGATAGGTGGACTGTCCCTGTTACGACTGGGGGGGGAGGGGGAGTAAGAGCTGAGCTGCAGGATATCGAGGAGACCCTAGTGAGGACCTCATCTATATTTATAAGGAAACCCTTGCATACCCTCTCTCTCCATCCCTCCTCCTTCCCAGTTCTCCGACCAGTTTTAACCATATAATTTAACCATATAACAATTACAGCACGGAAACAGGCCATCTCGGCTTTACAAGTCCGTGCTGAACATCTCTTTTCCCTTAGTCCCACCTGCCTGCACTCATACCATAACCCTCCATTCCCTTCTCATCCATATGCCTATCCAATTTATTTTTAAATGATACCAACGAACCTGCCTCCACCACTTCCACTGGAAGCTCATTCCACACCGCTACCACTCTCTGAGTAAAGAAGTTCCCCTTCATGTTACCCCTAAACTTCTGTCCCTTAATTCTGAAGTCATGTCCTCTTGTTTGAATCTTCCCTATTCTCAAAGGGAAAAGCTGATCCACATCAACTCTGTCTATCCCTCTCATCATTTTAAAGACCTCTATCAAGTCACCCCTTCTCCATCCTGCCATCTGGGAAGAGGTACAGGAGCATTAGCTGCAAAACCAGCAGGATGCTCCTCAGCTTCTTCCCGCAGGCTATAAGACTGATAAACGGACTTAGCCCCCTGCCAAAGTATCGCGCACCAACCATCAACCTGGACACACTGCAGCAACTGTCGATCGGAACGCCTTTTGATGTTTAGTAGAGAGTAGAGTGTTTAATTTAATTTGTTCATGATATATGTTTTTTATTTCTAGTTATTTGTTGTTATTTGTACTGCACACTGAATGGACACTGGTTGAGTAACTTTTTTTTGTTTCCTCTGGGTATGTGAGTACTCAGGAAAATGACAATAAAGATATACTGATACTGATACTGACTTAACCTTCTGCGCTCCAGAGAATAAAGACCTAACTTATTCAACCTTTCTCTGTAACTTAGTTGTTGAAACCCAGGCAACATTCTAGTAAATCTCCTCTGTACTCTCTCTATTTTGTTGACATCCTTCCTATAATTGGGAGACCAAAATTGTACACCATACTCCAGATTTGGTCTCACCAATGCCTTGTACAATTTTAACATTACATCCCAGCTTCTATACTCAATGCTCTGATTTATAAAGGCTAGCATACCAAAAGCTTTCTTTACCACCCTATCTATATGAGATTCCACCTTCAAGGAACTATGCACGGTTATTCCCAGATCCCTCTGTTCATCTGTATTCTTCAATTCCCTACCATTTACCATGTACGTCCTATTTTGATTTGTCCTGCCAAGGTGTAGCACCTCACATTTATCCGCATTAAACTCCATCTGCCATCTTTCAGCCCATTCTTCCAAATGGCCTAAACCACTCTGTAGACTTTGGAAATCCTCTTCATTATCCACAACACCCCCTATCTTGGTATCATCTGCATACTTACTAATCCAATTTACCACACCTTCATCCAGATCATTGATGTACATGACAAACAACAAAGGACCCAACACCGATCCCTGAGGCACCCCACTAGTCACCTGCCTCCAACCCGACAAACAACCATCCACCATTACCCTCTGGCTTCTCCCATTCAGCCATCTTGCTATTCCTGCATTTATACCCAACAGTTGAACCTTCTTAACCAACCTTCCATGAGGAACCTTGTCAAAGGCCTTACTAAAGTCCATATAGACAACATCCACTGCTTTACCCTCGTCAATTTCCCTAGTAACCTCTTCAAAAAATTCAAGAAGATTAGTCAAACATGACCTTCCAGGCACAAATCCATGCTGACTGTTCCTAATCAGACCCTGTTTATCCAGATGCTTATATATATTATCTCTAAGTATCTTTTCCATTAATTTGCCCACCACTGAAGTCAAACTAACAGGCCTATAATTGCTAGGTTTACTCTTAGAACCCTTTTTAAACAATGGAACAACATGCGCAGTACGCCAATCCTCGGGGACTATTCCCGTTTCTAATGACATTTGAAATATTTCTGTCATAGCCCCCCGCTATTTCTACACTAACTTCCCTCAATGTCCTAGGGAATATCCTGTCAGGACCTGGAGACTTATCCACCTTTATATTTTTCAAAAGTACTCTCTCTGACTACATTATCTCTGTGTGTTTGTTTTGCTGTTACCTTCCCCCAGCTAACAATGCTCTTTTCTACATTTTCCTTGATCTCCATTCCCTTTGTCCTGTTTTCACACCTTGCACTTTACACTATGTATCTCCCTCTCTCCTGACATCAGTCTGAAGAAGTCTCGACCCGAAACGTCACCCATTCCTTCTCTCCAAAGGTGCTGCATGTCCCGCTGAGTTACTCCAGCACTTTGTGTCTATCTCCGGTTTAAACCAGTTCCTTCCTACACAGGTACATGGATAGGCCAGGTTTGGGGGGATATGGGCCAAACGCAGGCAGGTGGGACTCGTGTAGTCGGGACATGTTGGCTGGTGTGGGCAAGTTGGTCCGAGGGGCTTGTTTCCCCGCTGTATGACACTGTGACCTATTTATTATCATCTCCAATTGCCCTTGAGAAGACTAAACTGATTAAAAAAATTGTTCCAATCATAAAACTGAAATAATTTAATGCAAAGTTGTAATGTGATTTAGTTCAATCTGAAATTTAAAACTTAACAAAAATTAGATTAGAAAAAGACACAAAGTGCTGGAGTGACTCAATGGTCAGACAGCATCTCTGGAGAACATGGAAAGGTGACGTTTTGCTTCAGGACCCTTCTTTGTGGACTATAGGCCTATTCCTGTACTGTACTGTTCTATGTTAATTCCCACTGTATTCCTTTTTCACCCCCACCAGTCCGTCCAGAAGTGTCTCTCCTTTTGTTCACCTTTTCTATACTTTCCTTTCCCTGCCCCCCACTTGTTTCTTAGACATACCGGCCTGCAACACCTGGTTCCATCTGTCCATCATCCTAATACCTATCTATAGGATTGAGGACTGAGTCTGAAGAAGAGTCACAATCCAAAACATCATCTACTCATGTTCTCCAGAGATGCCACCTAACCCGCTGAGTTACTCAAGCACTTTGTGTATTTTTTTTGTAGACCAGCATCTGCAGTTCCCAATATCAACATTGGAATAGACATGAATTGGCTGTGGTAGACTGGGAATAAGACATGGCAGTAGAGAAATAATTGCTAGCATTTAAGTAAATAATACATGTTAGTCCTTTGGCCCATCAAGTCCATGCTGATCTTGGATCACCATACTCTAGTTCTATGTTATCCCACTTGCACATCCTACACACCAGGGGCAATTTACAGACGCCGATTAACCTACAAACCTGCACGTCTTTGGGATGTAGGAGGAATCCTGGAGCACCCGCAGAAAACCTCACAGGGAGGTCACAGGGAGAATGTACAAACTCCGCACAGACGACATCCGTAGTCATGATCGAACCTCGGTCTCTGGCGCTGTGAGGCAGCAGCTCTACTGCTGCGCCACTGTGCCGTCAGTGCATCCTCCAGCAAAGACCACATGGTTTTCAGTGAATACATAAAACCTTAAGCTACCAAACCCCATGGGAAACATGAAAACAGACTGTAAATAGGACGCAAGCACAAAAAGATGGATGGAAATGAAGGTGGCTCCTTTTTAGTCTGAGACGTGTGATATTATATTGTGCAATAAGGAAAGGGCAGAGAAATTAAACAAATATTTTGTAGCCGCCTCCATGGAAGAGGCCCCAGAAATAGTAGGGAAACAATGTGGGGAGAGACAGTGGAGCAGAAAGAAAATGGAGTTTGTGAAAGAAACATTTGGAAAAATTGGTTGCAGAGTTGGCCTTCTTCTCAAGGAATTGAAAGAGATACGCATAGAAAAATGGATGCACTAGTTGTGGTGATCCAGAATTACATGGGTTATAAAATGGGTTATAAGAAGGCAGCAAACTTCACACTACTGTTTACAAAAAAGGAAGACAGAAAATAAGGAACTATAAAGTGGTCATCTGGAAATCAGTGATAGTTGAAAATTTGAAAGGGAAGTAGGATTTAGTAAATCTGGTTAGAGTTTGAGGTTTTAAGTGGAAGGGTGAAGGGTGAAGGGAACCAGGCAGTGGTCTTGGTGGATTTTGACTTTCGTAAAACTTGAGATAATATGCCACAGAAAAAAAATGATTTAACAAAGTTCATTAGAGAGGTTTGGGAAAGCAGAAGTTGGGAGTGTTGTGACTAGTGTGGCATCGTAGTGGTCAGTGCCCGGGGCTATATTCATGCCAGTAATTTGAGTATTGGAGTTATACAACGGGGAAACTGACCCTCTGACCCAACTTGTCCATGCCAACTATATCAATACCAGTGATTTGAGTCATAGTTACACAACAGGGAAACAGGCCCTATAATCCCACTCATCTGTGCCGACCAAGAGGACTATCTAAGCTAGTCTTAATTGCCCATGTTTGACCAGTTGGGGGCTATGGGTGAGTGGTGGAATATTGCGTTTGGGGACCAGCCCTCCCGTGTGACAGGGACTCAATGGGTCCCACTTGGTCTAATATCCCTCTAAACCTTTCCTATCCATGAATGTATCCAAATATCTTTTAACTATGTATTGTAATTTGAACCATCTCAAACTCCTCTATAAATTGGGTTTAGGACCGGGAGTGATATATCCAAGTTTACTTATGGTATATAGCAGGGTGAGAAATTGGGAAGATGCGTGAGGCTTCAGAGCAGTGTAAACTGCATTAGATGCTTGGGTGAGATCATGATAGAAAATATATAGAGGAAAAATGTGACATCATCCATTTTGGTAGCAAGATACAGAAGTGGTAGTTTATTTAATTGTGAGAGTCATGGAGTTGAAACAGGCTCATCCATGCCAATCAAGATGTCCCATTTACGAGAGTCCCACTTGACTGTGTTTGGCCCATATCCCTCTAAACCCACGACACAGGTGTCAGGTGTTATGGAGAGAAGGCACGAGAATGGGGTTAGGAGGGAGAAATAGATCAGCCGTAATTGAATGGCGGAGTAATCTTGATGGGCCAAATAGCCTAATTCTGCTCCTATCACTTATGACACGGTGCATTCACTTCATTATCTTCAATTCTACTGAATGCTTCAAATCAACAATCATTCTTTTAAACGTGGAACATTTAGTAAAGTAAGATGTCCTATAAGGGGAAATTAAGTCATGTGCCCTTATCCAGTCTATGCTGAGGTTATGGTAGAAGAGTCAAAGTAAATATAGAGAGAGTGTTTGTTATTGAAGGAACGCTTCGCATTATAGTAATGATAGGGGTACTTTAATGAGGTTTGGGAAAGAACATAGAACATAGAGCACAAGAAAAAAGTTTGTGGCCACAGTGTCTGTGCCGAACATGATGCTGACCATCTCTTAGCTAACTGCACATAATTCATATACCTCCATTTCCTGCATATCCATGTGCCTGTTCAGAAATTTGTGAAATGCCGTTATCAGAACTGCCTCAACCACCACCCCAGACAGCGCATTCTAGGCACTCTCCACTGTGTTAAAACATTGCCCCGCACATCTTTAAACTTTGCCCCCTCTCATTTTAACCTATGCCCTCGAGTATTTGATTTTTCCATCCCGGGAAAAGATTCTGATTGTCTGCTCCATCTATGCATCTCATAATTTTATGTACTTCTATCAGATCTCTCCGCAACCTCCAGCGCTCCAGAGAAAACAATCTATGGCTGTCCAACATTTCACTGTAAATGGATCCTCGACTTCCTGACCAACAGATCCCAAACAGTGAGGGTAGGGGATAAATTATCCTCGATGATAATCCTCAACACTAGTGCCCTGCAAGGATGCGTTAGTAGCGACCTTCTTTACGCCTTGTACATCCACCATTGTGCAACCGTGTCCAAATCGAATTCAATTTTCAAATACGCAGCAGCGCCACCATTGTAGGCCTGATATAAAATAATGATGAAACTGAGTACTGGAAGGAGATCACAAAGGAGATAGTGATCGACTTCAGGAAGCGGAGCGGTGCGCATACCCCAGTTTGCATTGACGGCGCCGAAGTAGAGATGGTTGAAAACTTCAAATTCTTAGTAGTCAATGTCACCAACAATTTCTCCTGGACCACCCATATTTAAGCAACGACTAAGAAAGCACACCAACGCCTCTACTTCCTTAGAAGGTTTAGGAGGTTTGACATGTCTCCAACAACTCTCACCAACTTCTATAGATGCACCATAGAAAGCATTTTATTAGGATGCATCACAGCTTGGTTTGGGAACAGCTCCATCCAAGACCGCAAGAAATTGCACCGAATTGTGGATGCAACCCAGACCATCACAAAAACCAACCTCCATTCCATTGACTCTATTTACATCTCACGCTGCCTCGGTATGGCCAGCAGCCCAATCAAGGATGAGTCGCACCCTGGCCACTCCCTCTTCTCCCCTCTCCCATCAGGCAAAAGGTATAGATGTGTGAAAACACACACCACCAGATTCGGAGACACCAGTTTCTTCCCATCTTCCCACAAAGACTTTAAGACTTTTGTCTTCCATCACAGTGAGGAGGTGCCTGGTGAACTCCCTGTGGTAGATGTTAAATTTGTGTTTATTGTGTGTTTTTGTTATTTTATTATATGTATGACGGCAAGGCACGAAATTTTGTTCAGACCGGAAGGTCTGAATGACAATAAAGGATACTTTACTTACTTTACTTACCTGTTATCAGGCAACTGAATCATCCTAGCGAGAAGTGCCAAACTACTATCTTCCTCATTGGTGACCTTTGGACTATCCTTGGTGTAAGGGTTTTCTGCGTCGAGCTTTCGCCCGACCTAAGGTCCCTGTGGTTTACTCTGGTCCCTCGACCAGGCCGCGCACCCTGGATCCCTGTGAGTGGCTCGACCCACTCACCCCCTACGGTTCTAGACACTGGACTTAGTTGCAGGAGCGTTGATAGTGCAGAAAATTCAACCAGACCAGATTTGAAGACCAGGGTTTAAACAGGAAAAAAACTTTTATTTAGCGGTTGGGACTACGGTACATGAATACTTTGACACAGTTCTATAAGGCATATGCATAATTACAGTTCCTGTTTCAGGATCATAGACGCAATAACTACGATACAATTCTCGAGTGCGGGACGGGGAACGTACGGCACATCGTAAAATTTGCCAGCACATCTACACTTACATCCATGTTAATATAACCCCCTCCCCCTCCCCTCTACACTAAACTATGTCCAGGATGTGCAGTATTGGGGTACATGCTCACCATGGGGCGATTACTGAGGTTACTGGCTGGTCGTGTTGCTTCCTCCGATTAGGTGGCTGTGGAAGGATCGTCGGCGGTTGTCTCGGTCTTTCGGGTGGTTCCGGGGGTTCACCTCGCCCAGGGGTCCTACTGCTTTCCTTTTCTTTCCACGTGGCGGGGACTCCAGCCGGAGTGTGTGTCACACTAGACACCGTGTACTTTTTTAAGCGCTGTCCTGTGTCCTCTCTCTCTCTCTCTCTCCGCAAGTCTCCAGATTCGTTCAGTGACTCCTTCTGTGTCTCCCTCCTTTTTCCTTTTTTAAACCCAAAAATCGTGGCCAGTTATTCTAATCCTGACCCGTCCTATCTCCCGCCAGATCTCGGGATCACTTTCCTTACAAGATGGGTTTCGAGCTCTCTCTTTGTTCTGGTTTATGTCCGGGAGTACCGGTGATGGCTAGACGGTCTGTTAATTTGTTTCTCGATAAGAGGTGATGGGTTTAACTGGTTTTCCCATCACCGGCCAGGTAGGTTTCTATGGGCTATTGTGCTCCCTTAACGAGATTAACTCTGTAGGTCGGCTTGGGGCATTGTGATGCCTGCTGATGTCAGCGCCCCAGTGTCTGGACTTCGACCTCGTTTCGGGGGTTTCTGCACGGCCAATATCCATCTATTGTTCAGGCCGTGACTTTGCAGAAACCCAGAGACTGGGCTGTGGGGTTTTGCTTTTGTGGCTGGTCACGAGGTCCCGCGGCCATCTTGGGCCTCACTGATTGTGACATCCCTTGTTAAAACTGACCGCAGCTTTTCTCTCTCTCAGTCCCAGTCCCGTATAAAAAATGTCCAAAATGCAGCTCTTTGGTTTTGTTGATTGTAGCATGAGGGAAAACTTCTCAAATCTTACATTGGTCAGACTTTGCAGGCTTTACCTTGCACTAAACGTTATTCCCTTATCTATATTATTAAAAGTCTCATCTTGACCGTTTCCTGTTTGCGCTGTGCTTTGATTTTAGAAAAAAACGCTATCACATATGGCTGTGATTTTTTTGGCCATCTTTCTCAGTCCTCCGATGATTTTTCCCATCGATGAAAAATAAAAGACTTATTAGTGTTAAAAAAATCTTGAGGTTCTCTCTCCTATCAATCACCGCCATGAAGTCCACGCCCCTTCCGGTGGGAGGGGGGAGGGACTATAAAACCCGGAAGTGTGGACGTGGCTCAGTCTGTCTGCAAGATGGTGAGGGAGAGGTCACGACTCTCTGTCTGAGCTGGGAATCTACAGAACACTGTGAGTATGCAATGTATTTGAATAAATGATTTGTTAGCCCTTAATGGAAATGAAATGAGTTGTTTGGTCTGCCCTATGCTTGAAACTGCAATGGCAATGGAAAGGAAGTGAAAATGCAATGAGCTGTTTGGCTTGGGCCTGCCCTGTGCTTGAAACTGCAATGGCAATGGAAATGAAGTGAAAATGCAATGAGCTGTTTGGCTTGGGCCTGCCCTGTGCTTGAAACTGCAATGGCAATGGAACTGAAGTGAAAATGCAATCGGCTGTTTGGCTTGAGCCTGTCCTGTGCTTGAAAGTGCAATGGCAATGGAAATGAAGTGAAAATGCAATCAGCTGTTTGGCTTGGCCTGCTTTGTGCTTGAAACTGCAATGCAATGGAAGTGAAATGAAAATGCAATGAGCTATTTGGCCTGCCCTGTGCTTGAAACTGCAATGCAATTGGAAATGAAATGAAATGAAATTAGTTGTTTGGCCTGCCTGAAACAACGAATTTTGGCCCTATTAGCCTTGTCCCGTTTACTGAAAATGGCAGTATTAGCCCAGGAGGAGCATTTTGGCCATAAAGGCCCGTGCCAGACCAGGAAAAGTCCAGAAAAAGTGCCTTTCACTGAGATTTCACAGATTTTTTTTTAAAGAGCCCCTTCGGCCCAACAGGCCTGTAATAGCCCAGGAGTTCCTTCGGCCCATCAGTAAGTATTCCCCCTGCAAGTATTAAACCTCACCCCAGTATTTTTCTCCCTCCCTTCATTTACTCCCTGTGAGATCCAGGCCAGGATAGACTTACCTCCTTCATTGCTGTGATCTGCAGAAAAAGATGAAAAATGCCTAAAATTGATTCTCCACCCTCTCCCCCTTCTCTCTCACAGTCTCGCACCTGTTTTGGGCAGAATTTCTGGCAGTTTCTGAGCTGCCAGCCAACCAGGCCTGAGTGACTGAGCTGCCAGCCAACCAGGCCTGAGTGACTGAGCTGCCAGCCCACCAGGCCTGAGTGACTGAGCTGCCAGCCCACCAGGCCTGAGTGACTGAGCTGCCAGCCTAAGAATCCATTCGGCCCACAATGTCCATACTAGCCCTCTAGAAACCAGTCCCTTCGGCCCACAACACCCATACTAACGCTCCAGAAAGCCTCCTCCCCACTGGCCAGCAATATTGGAATTGGTGGAGAGGTGGAATATTGCGTTGGGGGACCAGCCCTACCGGGTGAACATGGGACCCAATGGGTCCCACTTAGTCTAGTCATGTATCTATACACTGTAAATACCACCTAATCCAGGCATCATTCTGGTAAAGATAGATATACAATGCTGGAGTAACTCAGCTGGTCAAACAGCATCTCTGGAGAAAAAGAACAGGTGATGTTTCAGGTTGGAACCTTTCTTCAGACTAATCATTCTGGTAAACCTCCTCTGCACGAATTCAAACTCAGGTCTATTACATTTATACCCATCTCAGGTATAAAAGGTATAAATGTCAAAAGGGTTCAGATTGCGGTGTCAATTTTGCAAACGGTAGTTTTCTTCCAAGAAAAGGGAACCAGCTTCTACAGGTGGTGGTGGTGATAGTTAGAAGTAAGTAAAAACAGGTTCTTGTGGCTACCCAACAATGCACTGTAAAACAGAAAACCATGAACCAGGTTCTGCAAGTTTCTTGCGAGGGAAATAAGTGAACGTTGTCTGCCCTTTCTCCAAACTCATTTTCTGACCAATTATACAATCTGTTTCCCATCTTTATGAACCTTTGCTCAGCTCTGCATCGTTCTGATCAGTGAATTTGTCCCACTTTCACAAACTGATTCACGACCTCTGCCGAGTTTGCCCTTGACATACTCGCAGCATGGTCATCACGAGGTCGTAGGTAGGTCGTAGCAGGCCGTGATGCTAGTCGTAGGTACTCGTGGCATCAAGTACGTTGCGACGTTTTTTCTAGCCTGATGAAAAATGTCCACGAGTAAAAAAGGTCGTGAATTAGGTTGTGAAATTGTGACAGGCCCTTTAACCCCTCCCGAGTCTCTACCATACAAGCTTATTAGTAGAGACGACAACATTCTGGAGTAACTCAGCGGGTCAGGCAGCATCTCTGGAGAAAAGGAATAGGTGTCGTTTTGGGTCGAGAACCTTCTTCGAACTGAGAGTCAAGGGAGAGGGGAACAAGATATGAAAAGGTATAAAGAACAAATGAATGAAAGGTATGAAAAGAGCAAATCAAAACTTGTCAGATGATCAAGGATTGGTGGAGCTCACAACAATCCATTATTGGCTGTGGTGAAGGTGATAATGAGAGGATACAACAGTGAAACTAAACAGGACGACAGTGAAACTAGAAGGACCACTAGGGTGGGGGAGGGACGGAGACAGCAGGACTAAACAGGACCAATCTATCGCCTGGAATGGGGAAGATTGCAGCAATTGGTGAACACTGCCCAGTCCATCCCTCTGCTCCACAACACTCCCCAGAGCCCAGCCATTCAGTGTGAAGGTCTTGCCCTGGCTTGACATTCCAAGATTCAACAGCTAGCATTTATCTGCTTTAATTTCCATCAACCATTCCCCAGCACACGTTCCCAGCTGATTAAGGTCCTGCTGTCATTTTTGCTAATCATGCCTATTACATTCTCATCCAAATCATAGAGTCATAGAGTGATACAGTGTGGAAATAGGCCCTTTAGTCCAACTTGCCCACACCGGCCAACATGTACCAGCTACACTAGTCCCACCTGCCCACGTTAGGCCCATATCCCTCCATACCTGTTCTATACGTGTACCTGTTTAACTGTTTCTTAAATGTTGGGATAGTCTTTACAAGATCCTCTCTCACTTTATCATTATTGATCCTTTTTAAACGCGTTTGAATGCTTGCACCGCTGTTAAAAGTGACAATTCCCGCATATGATCCGGTCTCAGCGATCTGCAGCAAGAATATCTCAGCTGCTTGTCGGAGCCTGCCGATGCGATTCTCCTGTATATCAAAAGGGCACCGATTAGTGTCCAGAAACCAAAAACGTGGCAGGGCCATGGGGAGCGTTATAGAGGGCAGAGGGATTTAGGAGTGGAGGTACATAGTTCCCTGAACATGGCATCACAGGTGGATAGGAAGGTCAAGCGGGCTTTCAGTACATTAACCTTCATCAGTCAAAACCTTTTACTGTATCTCGGTGTATATGACAATAATAAAGCATTGCCAATACTAACAGCGAATTCAGCAAAACATCACGATGGAATATTGTAAAAACCTTACCGTCCCCATGCTTCCTGAGACATCAAGGACTAAGCAAAGCACACGATCCTTGGCCTGAAGGAGCGTGAATGTTGGTTCGACCGAACCAGTGTGGGGCGAGGAAATGTTTCTGAAATCTTCCGACTTGCTGATCACGTCCCAAGTGCTCTTGTAATTGCACATTCTGTTCTGCATGTTGGGCGCTTCAACATTGTGAGTCTTGTCATCACAGAATTTATCCACCTGGAAGTTTGCAGAACTGAGGTGAAAGAGGCTAGAACCGCTCAAAAAGCACTCAACAATATGCCGCTAAATGTAAAACTACAATATATTGAGAATAGTACCCCAGCATGCTGTTCTGGAATCCAGTCAAGACCATGGATTCTCCATACTCTCCCCTCTCTCTCGCTCACTCCCCACACTCTCTCTCCCTTTTCTCTCTTGTCCTCTTTCACCCCCTCTCTCCTCCCTCTCCCTCTCCCTCCCTCCTCCTTCTCTATCTCTCCTTCCCACTCTCACCCCCCACTCTCTCTGTCTCCCTCTCCCCTCTCCTACCCTCAGTCTCTCCACGTCTCTCTCTTCACCTCTCTCACTCTCTCCCTCAGAACCCCCTGTCTCTCTCCCCCTCTCTCCTCCCTCTCCCCCTTTTCTCTCTCAGCTAACTCTCTTCCTACCCTCTGTTTCTCTCTCCCTCTCTCCCCCCTCTCCCACTCTCTCTCCCTCTCTCTCTCATCCTCCAAACTCTCTCCCCCTCTCTCCACCTTCTTTCTCTCTCCCTGCTCCTTACTCTCTTCCTCCTCCCTCTCTCTCTCCCGCCCTTTCCTTCTCCCTCCTCTGGCCCCCAACGTTGGACCATTGACCAAAGGTCCACCAATAGACAATAATCCAGTGGGTGGAATGAAAATTGACAGTTGTCCTCTCAAATCCATAAGTAAGTCCCCAGACTCTCAGAGTGTCCACTTAAGTCCTAATTAGTAAGTTTGGCAGCTCCATTTAGAGCCAGCAACAACAACCAACAATCTGGGCAAATAACAAGCTTCCTGTGGCTTTACTTACATTCGGCAATCCCTGTAAGTACATTATTGAAGATGATGACCTCTGATTTTTCTCTGGGAAGAATTGGCATTGTTTGTTTGATAATCCTGTGCTTTCATCAGTGATACATGAAGAACACACACTGCCCTTACATTCAGCAGTCTTTCCTCTTATGCTGAGAGAACATCTGCAAGTCAAAATAATAATTAGAAATCTGCACTTGCGTTCATACGTATTTGTACACTTGACAATTTCATCAGAACAGATGAGGAGTGACCAATTTACCGGTCCAGAAAAAAATGCTGGAGAAACTCAGCGGGTGAGGCAGCATCTATGGAGCCATATATGCTCCATAGATGCTGCCTCACCCGCTGAGTTTCTCCAGCATTTTTGTCTACCTTCGATCTTTCCAGCATCTGCAGCTCTTTCTTAAATATACTGGTCCTCTCATTTACAGCGTAGTCTTCAATTCTGATCAGTTGCCTGTAAATTGCCCCTAGTGTGGGTAGGATAGTGCTCGTGTATGGGGATCGGTGGTAGGCATGGACTCGGTGGGCCGAAGGGCCTGTTTCCTCACTGTGTCACTAAACTAAATTAAACAACCCCTGGCATTTTGTTGCAGAAACACACCACCCTCTGTATAAAAAACTCGCCTCAAACCTCTCCTTTAAACCTTGCCCCTCACATTTTAAAGCTATAGTCTTTGATATTTCTACTCTTGGAAAAAGGTGTTGACTGTCCACTCTCTCATCATTTTATATAATTCTGCCAGGTCTCCCCTCAATCACCGGAGTTCCAGAGAAAACAATCTAAGTTGCAGCAAATATTAGGGGAGGTTGGACACTAAATAATTGGAATATAATATAATATAAATATAATTCCTCCCTGATTTCTTTCAGCTAGAAATTGCAAAGAGCAATTCAGTTTATGCACTTAGCCTTGCCGTACCTTGTTGCTTCAGTAGTTTCGCTGTCAGATATGTAAAATGGAACCGCATCATTATATTCGTCAAACACACCCCAGCGAAGATGGGCCCATTCACGAACAAATACCCTACCTGTGAAAATAATTATTTTTGCAATGGTGAATTCAGTTCTTTCGCATTCTCAGAGGTCCAAATAGCAACCAAGAGCATCTGAGTCAGTCTGGTTATGCACCCACATCGACTTGTGTTGAATTTGCCCAGGAAGCCACACATTGGAGAAGGAAGTAGCATACAAAGAAGGAACAATAGGTTGGATGGCACGGTGGAGCTGTGGTAGAGTTGCTCCCTTACAGCTCCAGAGACATGGGTTTGATCCTGACCACGGGTGCTGTCTGTACGGAGTTTGCACGTTCTCCCCGTGACCTGCATGGATTTTCTCCAGGATCTCCGGTTTCCTCCCACACTCCAAAGACGTACAGGTTTGTAGGTTAATTGGCTTGGTAAAATAGTAAATTGTCCCTAGTGTATGTAGATAGACAAAAATGCTGGAGAAATTCAGTGGGTGAGGCAGCATCTATTGGGCGAAGGAATAGGTGACGTTTTGGGTCGAGACCCTTCTACATACACATCTATGGAGCGATAGTGTATGTAGGTTAACTTTAGTGTATGGGGATTACTGGTCGGCGCGGATTGTAGGGTCTGCTTCCGCACAGTATCTCTAAACTAAACTGAAACTAAAGTTATTAAATGATACACTTGGGTGTTTGACAAAATATCATGTTACCCCAATTTAGTTTTAAGCAGTACATACAATACATGAAATAGCAGTGCAAATTAATTTAATGTAATTTACCTTTCGGACAGTAAATGGAGGTAATTTTGTCGTTTAGAATGAAGTTTGGGGTGAAGTGAATATACCGTCCCTTCTCGCCACACCCGCCATACTGCAGGGTGTATGGAGTATCTCCTTGTTTAAGATATGGTTCAGCAATGATTACACTCGCCTATGAAAGAAAATTGCACATTCCTAGGTGAAAGTCCCTCCGCACAAACAGAAAACACTGCCAAGAGGGGAATTCAAGAGCATTTAATTGTCATATGTACTGAAACATAAATAAAACAAAAACAATATTAGTGCAAAACAAAGCAAAAGAGCAAACAAGACACATTGTAGTTTGGAATTTAGTTGCTGTTTGTACTGTTCCATAGCCAAGTAGTTAGTAAGAATCTGTTCCTGAACCTGGAGGTCACAGTTTGCAGACTCCTAACACCTTCTTCCTGATGGCAGGTGTGAATCTTTGTAATGCTGGCTACCTTTTTGAGGCAGTACCTCCCTTAGATCTCTTCAATGGTGGGTAGCTCAGTACCCAAGATGGGCTGTGTCCATCACTGTTAATAATCTTGTAAATTGTGAATTTTAATATGCTATGTTTGAGATCTTATGGCCGTGTCCCACGGTACGAGTTAATTCCAAGAGTTCTTCTGAGTTTGCCCTGATTCGAACTCAGAGATTTACGGTAATGGCCGCTCGTCGGCACTCGGGGCTCTCTTGGACATTTTTCAACATGTTGAAAAATCTTCACGAGTCTTCCCGAGCTTGAGAGTATTGAGAGATCTGGGGTCAATCTTGCTTATGTTTCCCTCATCTCTGCCTGACCTATTTGCCCCAGTACATCATACTCCAAGGCTTTCCAGATTCCATTCTGTCAATGTTCCTTGTGCTTGAACAATTCCCCATTGTCCTTTTGGGCCAGGTTCTCATTCCTGCAAGCTTCGATCCTGACTTCCTGTCTGTTCGGAATTTGCTCGTTCTCCCGCAAGGATTTCCTGAGGGTGCTCCGGTTTCCTCTCACATCTCAAAAAAGATTTCCGTTTGTAGTATTAATTCGCCTCTGCAAATTGTCCCTTAGTGGTCTGAAGAAGTGTCTTGACTAGAAACATCACTTATTCCTTTTCTCCAGAAATGCTTTTTGTGTCTATCTTTGGGATAACATAGAAACATAGAAACATAGAAATTAGGTGCAGGAGTAGGCCATTCGGCCCTTCGAGCCTGCACCGCCATTCAATATGATCATGGCTGATCATCCAACTCAGTATCCCGTACCTGCCTTCTCTCCATACCCTCTGATCCCCTTAGCCACAAGGGCCACATCTAACTCCCTTTTAAATATAGCCAATGAACTCGCCTCGACTACCCTCTGTGGCAGGGAGTTCCAGAGATTCACCACTCTCTGTGTGAAAAAAGTTCTCCTCATCTCGGTTTTAAAGGATTTCCCCCTTATCCTTAAGCTGTGACCCCTTGTCCTGGACTTCCCCAACATCGGGAGCAATCTTCCTGCATCTAGCCTGTCCAACCCCTTAAGAATTTTGTAAGTTTCTATAAGATCCCCTCTCAATCTCCTAAATTCTAGAGAGTATAAACCAAGTCTATCCAGTCTTTCTTCATAAGACAGTCCTGACATCCCAGGAATCAGTCTGGTGAACCTTCTCTGCACTCCCTCTATGGCAATAATGTCCTTCCTCAGATTTGGAGACCAAAACTGTACGCAATACTCCAGGTGTGGTCTCACCAAGACCCTGTACAACTGCAGTAGAACCTCCCTGCTCCTATACTCAAATCCTTTTGCTATGAAAGCTAACATACCATTCGCTTTCTTCACTGCCTGCTGCACCTGCATGCCCACTTTCAATGACTGGTGTACCATGACCCCCAGGTCTCGCTGCATCTCCCCTTTTCCTAGTCGGCCACCATTTAGATAATAGTCTGCTTTCCTGTTTTTGCCACCAAAATGGATAACCTCACATTTATCCACATTATACTGCATCTGCCAAACATTTGCCCACTCACCCAGCCTATCCAAGTCACCTTGCAGTCTCCTAGCATCCTCCTCACAGCTAACACTGCCCCCCAGCTTAGTGTCATCCGCAAACTTGGAGATATTGCCTTCAATTCCCTCATCCAGATCATTGATATATATTGTAAATAGCTGGGGTCCCAGCACTGAGCCTTGCGGTACCCCACTAGTCACTGCCTGCCATTGTGAAAAGGACCCGTTTACTCCTACTCTTTGCTTCCTGTTTGCCAGCCAGTTCTCTATCCACATCAATACTGAACCCCCAATGCCGTGTGCTTTAAGTTTGTAAACTAATCTCTTATGTGGGACCTTGTCGAAAGCCTTCTGGAAGTCCAGATACACCACATCCACTGGTTCTCCCCTATCCACGCTACTAGTTACATCCTCGAAAAATTCTATAAGATTCGTCAGACATGATTTACCTTTTGTAAATCCATGCTGACTTTGTCCAATGATTTCACCACTTTCCAAATGTGCTGCTATCCCATCTTTAATAACTGACTCTAGCAATTTCCCCACTACCGATGTTAGACTAACTGGTCTGTAATTCCCCGTTTTCTCTCTCCCTCCCTTCTTAAAAAGTGGGGTTACGTTTGCTACCCGCCAATCCTCAGGAACTACTCCAGAATCTAAAGAGTGTTGAAAGATTATTACTAATGCATCCACTATTTCTGGAGCTACTTCCTTAAGTACTCTGGGATGCAGCCTATCTGGCCCTGGGGATTTATCGGCCTTTAATCCATTTAATTTACCCAACACCACTTCCCGGCTAACCTGGATTTCACTCAATTCCTCCAACTCCTTTTGACCCGCGGTCCCCTGCTATTTCCGGCAGATTATTTATGTCTTCCTTAGTGAAGACGGAACCAAAGTAGTTATTCAATTGGTCCGCCATATCCTTGTTCCCCATGATCAACTCACCCGTTTCTGACTGCAAGGGACCTACATTTGTTTTAACTAATCTCTTTCTTTTCACATATCTATAAAAACATTTGCAGTCAGTTTTTATGTTCCCTGCCAGTTTTCTTTCATAATCTATTTTTCCTTTCCTAATTAAGCCCTTTGTCCTCCTCTGCTGGTCTCTGAATTTCTCCCAGTCCTCCGGTATGCTGCTTTTTCTGGCTAATTTGTACGCATCATCCTTCGCTTTGATACTATCCCTGATTTCCCTTGTTATCCACGGATGCACTACCTTCCCTGATTTATTATTTTGCCAAACTGGGATGAACAATTTTTGTAGTTCATCCATGCAGTCTTTAAATGTCTTCCATTGCATATCCACCGTCAACCCTTTTAGAATTAATTGCCAGTCAATCTTGGCCAATTCACGTCTCATACCCTCAAAGTTACCTTTCTTTAAGTTCAGAACCATTGTTTCTGAATTAACAATGTCACTCTCCATCCTAATGAAGAACTCAACCATATTATGGTCACTCTTGCCCAAGGGGGCACGTACAACAAGACTGCTAACTAACCCTTCCTCATTACTCAATACCCAGTCTAAAATAGCCTGCTCTCTCGTTGGTTCCTCTACATGTTGATTTAGATAACTATCCCGCATACATTCCAAAAAATCCTCTTCCTCAGCACCCCTGCCAATTTGATTCACCCAATCTATATGTAGATTGAATTCACCCATTATAACATAGAACTTGTATGAATGAGTGGTCGATGGTCGGTGCGGACTCGGAGGGCTGAAGGGCCTGTTTTCATGCTACATCTCTAAACTAAACTAACTATACTTATTCATTTACCAAAATAAGTTCAATTTTTTATTGTCTATAGGGAATTACCTTGTCTCTCATTGAGAGGCTATTAACTAGGGTGACACAGTGGAGTAGTGGTGGTTGCTGCCTAACAGTGTCAGAATTCCAAGTTCAATCCTGACCAAGGGTACTGTGTGTAAGGAGTTTGTAGTTCTCCCCGTGACTGCGTGGGTTTTCTCCGGTTGCTCTGGTTTCCTCCCACACTCCAAAGACGTGCAACTTTTATAGGTGAATTGGATTCTATAAATTGTCCCGTGTGTGTAGGATAGAAGTAGTATGAAAGTGTGATTGCTCGTCGATGTGGACGCAGTGGGTCGACAGGCCTGTTTCCACACGGTATCTCTAAACTAAAATAAACTAAACGGATAGGGAGATAGTACATATATAACATATAACATATAACAATTACCTGTAAGAATATCTAGGTAAGTTGCTATTCGGCCTGATTTATCCTCAATTTCCTCAGCTCCATCACTCAACATAACACTCACAACCTACAATGGGCTTTTTAGGAGGTGCCGCTGGTGGAAATTGACTAATAATAATTTAAATCTCTCACCCCTTTGCACTTACCTTCTCGTATGACTCAGTACTTGGTCTCTGAACCACGTTCGACTTCAGTGCCCAGGTAGCAGGTAGCACGATTTTTACATCTGAGTAGTAAAGTTGATGCATTGTAGCTTTGGAGAGGTAGTTCGAGGCTTCAGTCATCATCTCCTGCAAAGTAAATTCAGGATTAAAAGATAATTCTTGGCTTTTAATCACCTGGCGGGCAGCGTAAGAACGTGGTAATGCGCCATTAACTCACATTAAATCCGAAACACACGCAAGATGAATAACCTACAATGAACAAAACAGCAGAAATTAGATCGCTTCAGACATCACCTCACCTTAACGTTTTCAATGAGCTTGTTGTTATATTGGATGTTGGGATTTATCGCAATAACAATGTTTCGATACCCATTGTTGACCAGTGTAACTCTGGAGCAGTTCAGAACACAGACATTCAGGAGACAGTGCAACACGAAGCCTAGGATTCTGTGAAACATCTTCATTGCTCTGAAACTCAACTCTGCTCAATAATACTTCATACAAAGCAAGAAATAGGTTCTCTAGTGACACCCATTTCCTGGGAGTGAACGGAAAAGTTTGGTGATGGTTGTACGATGCGGTAAGGAACTGAGTGAGAAATTCCAGCCCACTGCAAATATAGAAACATAGAAGCATAGAAATTAGGTGCAGGAGTAGGCCATTCGGCCCTTCGAGCCTACACCGCCATTCAATATGATCATGGCTGATCCAACTCAGTATCCTGTACCTGCCTTCTCTCCATACCCCCTGATCCCTTTAGCCACAGGGGTCACATCTAACTTGCTCTTAAATATAGCCAATGAACTGGCCTGAACTACCTTCTGTGGCAGAGAATTCCAGAGATTCACCACTCTCTGTGTGAAAAATGTTTTACTTTAATATATTCCTTTGTTCAGCATGTGCAAGGCCAGTATTTTACAATGATCTTGCCCAGATTTGGGGAATTGAGGACCAGAGGACATAGGTTTAAGGTGAAGGGGAAAAGATTTAATAGAAATCTATGGGCTAACTTTTTCACACAAAGTTGTGGGTGTATAGAACCGGCTGCCAGTCGAGGTAGTTGAGGCAGGAACTATCCAAACACTTATGAAACTGTTAGACAGGTACATGGATAGGACAGAGATAAAATGCAGTCAGAGATAGTAAGACTGGTGGGAGAACTGGGAAGGGGGAGGGATGGAGAGAGAGTGAAAGCAAGAGTTACTTGAAGTAAGAGAAGTCAATGTTCATACCGCTGGGGTGTAAGCTGCCCAAGCGAATTATGTGATGCTGTTCTTCCAATTAGTGCTGGGCCTCACTCTGACAATGGAGGAGGCCCAGGGCAGAAAGGTCAGTGTGGGAATTGGAGGGGGAGTTAAAGTGTTTAGCAACTGGGAGATCAGGTAGGTCTTGGCGGACTGAGCGGGAGCTGATCAATGAAATGATCGCTGAGCCTGCACTTGGTCTCGCCGATATATAGGAATCCACACCTGGAACAGCGGATACAGTAGATGAGGTTGGAGGAGGTGCACGTGAACCTCTGCCTCACTAGAAAAGACTGTTGGGGTTTTTGAAAGGAGTCGAGGGGGGAGGTATAGGGACAGGTGTTGAATCTCCTGCGGTTGCAGGGGAAAGTACCTGGGATGGGGACGGTGTGGGTGAGAAGGTATGAGTTGACCTGGGAGTTGTGGAGGGAATGATCTCTGCGGAAAGCAGAAAGAGGTGGAGATGGGAAGATGTTGCTAGTGGTGGGATTCCATGGGAGGTGGCGAAAATGTCGGAGGATTATGTGCTGTATGCGACGGCTGATGGGGTGGAAGGTGAGGATAGGTGGACTGTCCCTGTTACGACTGGGGGGGGAGGGGGAGTAAGACTGAGCTGCAGGATATCGAGGAGACCCTAGTGAGGACCTCATCTATATTTATAAGGAAACCCTTGCATACCCTCTCTCTCCATCCCTCCTCCTTCCCAGTTCTCCGACCAGTTTTAACTATATAATTTAACCATATAACAATTACAGCACGGAAACAGGCCATGACGGCTTTACAAGTCCGTGCCGAACATCTCTTTTCCCTTAGTCCCACCTGCCTGCACTCATACCATAACCCTCCATTTCCTTCTCATCCATATGCCTATCCAATTTATTTTTAAATGATACCAACGAACCTGCCTCCACCACTTCCACTGGAAGCTCATTCCACACCGCTACCACTCTCTGAGTAAAGAAGTTCCCCTTCATGTTACCCCTAAACTTCTGTCCCTTAATTCTGAAGTCATGTCCTCTTGTTTGAATCTTCCCTATTCTCAAAGGGAAAAGCTGATCCACATCAACTCTGTCTATCCCTCTCATCATTTTAAAGACCTCTATCAAGTCACCCCTTCTCCATCCTGCCATCTGGGAAGAGGTACAGGAGCATTAGCTGCAAAACCAGCAGGATGCTCCTCAGCTTCTTCCCGCAGGCTATAAGACTGATAAACGGACTTAGCCCCCTGCCAAAGTATCGCGCACCAACCATCAACCTGGACACACTGCAGCAACTGTCGATCGGAACGCCTTTTGATGTTTAGTAGAGAGTAGAGTGTTTAATTTAATTTGTTCATGATATATGTTTTTTATTTCTAGTTATTTGTTGTTATTTGTACTGCACACTGAATGGACACTGGTTGAGTAACTTTTTTTTGTTTCCTCTGGGTATGTGAGCACTCAGGAAAATGACAATAAAGATATACTGATACTGATACTGACTTAACCTTCTGCGCTCCAGAGAATAAAGACCTAACTTATTCAACCTTTCTCTGTAACTTGGTTGTTGAAACCCAGGCAACATTCTAGTAAATCTCCTCTGTACTCTCTATTTTGATGACATCCTTCCTATAATTGGGAGACCAAAATTGTACACCATACTCCAGATTTGGTCTCACCAATGCCTTGTACAATTTTAACATTACATCCCAGCTTCTATACTCAATGCTCTGATTTATAAAGGCTAGCATACCAAAAGCTTTCTTTACCACCCTATCTATATGAGATTCCACCTTCAAGGAACTATGCACGGTTATTCCCAGATCCCTCTGTTCATCTGTATTCTTCAATTCCCTACCATTTACCATGTACGTCCTATTTTGATTTGTCCTGCCAAGGTGTAGCACCTCACATTTATCCGCCTAAACTCCATCTGCCATCTTTCAGCCCATTCTTCCAAATGGCCTAAACCACTCTGTAGACGTTGGAAATCCTCTTCATTATCCACAACTATCTTGGTATCATCTGCATACTTACTAATCCAATTTACCACACCTTCATCCAGATCATTGATGTACATGACAAACAACAAAGGACCCAACACCGATCCCTGAGGCACCCCACTAGTCACCTGCCTCCAACCCGACAAACAACCATCCACCATTACCCTCTGGCTTCTCCCATTCAGCCATCTTGCTATTCCTGCATTTATACCCAACAGTTGAACCTTCTTAACCAACCTTCCATGAGGAACCTTGTCAAAGGCCTTACTAAAGTCCATATAGACAACATCCACTGCTTTACCCTCGTCAATTTCCCTAGTAACCTCTTCAAAAAATTCAAGAAGATTAGTCAAACAAGACCTTCCAGGCACAAATCCATGCTGACTGTTCCTAATCAGACCCTGTTTATCCAGATGCTTATATATATTATCTCTAAGTATCTTTTCCATTAATTTGCCCACCACTGAAGTCAAACTAACAGGCCTATAATTGCTAGGTTTACTCTTAGAACCCTTTTTAAACAATGGAACAACATGCGCAGTACGCCAATCCTCGGGGACTATTCCCGTTTCTAATGACATTTGAAATATTTCTGTCATAGCCCCCCGCTATTTCTACACTAACTTCCCTCAATGTCCTAAGGAATATCCTGTCAGGACCTGGAGACTTATCCACCTTTATATTTTTCAAAAGTACTCTCTCTGACTACATTATCTCTGTGTGTTTGTTTTGCTGTTACCTTCCCCCAGCTAACAATGCTCTTTTCTACATTTTCCTTGATCTCCATTCCCTTTGTCCTGTTTTCACACCTTGCACTTTACACTATGTATCTCCCTCTCTCCTGACATCAGTCTGAAGAAGTCTCGACCCGAAACGTCACCCATTCCTTCTCTCCAAAGGTGCTGCATGTCCTGCTGAGTTACTCCAGCACTTTGTGTCTATCTCCGGTTTAAACCAGTTCCTTCCTACACAGGTACATGGATAGGCCAGGTTTGGGGGGATATGGGCCAAACGCAGGCAGGTGGGACTCGTGTAGTCGGGACATGTTGGCCGGTGTGGGCAAGTTGGTCTGAGGGGCTTATTTCCCCGCTGTATGACACTGTGACCTATTTATTATCATCTCCAATTGCCCTTGAGAAGACTAAACTGATTTAAAAAATTGTTCCAATCATAAAACTGAAATAATTTAATGCAAAGTTGTAATGTGATTTAGTTCAATCTGAAATTTAAAACTTAACAAAAATTAGATTAGAAAAAGACACAAAGTGCTGGAGTGACTCAATGGTCAGACAGCATCTCTGGAGAACATGGAAAGGTGACGTTTTGCTTCAGGACCCTTCTTTGTGGACTATAGGCCTATTCCTGTACTGTACTGTTCTATGTTCTCTGTTAATTCCCACTGTATTCCTTTTTCACCCCCACCAGTCCGTCCAGAAGTGTCTCTCCTTTTGTTCAGCTTTTCCATACTTTCCTTTCCCTGCCCCCCACCTGTTTCTTAGACATACCGGCCTGTAACACCTGGTTCCATCTGTCCATCATCCTAATACCTATATAGGATTGAGGACTGAGTCTGAAGAAGAGTCACAATCAAAAACATCATCTATTCATGTTCTCCAGAGATGCCACCTAACCCGCTGAGTTACTCAAGCACTTTGTGTATTTTTTTTGTAGACCAGCATCTGCAGTTCCCAATATCAACATTGGAATAGACATGAATTGGCTGTGGTAGACTGGGAATAAGACATGGCAGTAGAGAAATAATTGCTAGCATTTAAGTAAATAATACATGTTAGTCCTTTGGCCCATCAAGTCCATGCTGATCTTGGATCACCATACTCTAGTTCTATGTTATCCCACTTGCACATCCTACACACCAGGGGCAATTTACAGACGCCGATTAACCTACAAACCTGCACGTCTTTGGGATGTAGGAGGAATCCTGGAGCACCCGCAGAAAACCTCACAGGGAGGTCACAGGGAGAATGTACAAACTCCGCACAGACGACATCCGTAGTCATGATCGAACCTCGGTCTCTGGCGCTGTGAGGCAGCAGCTCTACTGCTGCGCCACTGTGCCGTCAGTGCATCCTCCAGCAAAGACCACATGGTTTTCAGTGAATACATAAAACCTTAAGCTACCAAACCCCATGGGAAACATGAAAACAGACTGTAAATAGGACGCAAGCACAAAAAGATGGATGGAAATGAAGGTGGCTCCTTTTTAGTCTGAGACGTGTGATATTATATTGTGCAATAAGGAAAGGGCAGAGAAATTAAACAAATATTTTGTAGCCGCCTCCATGGAAGAGGCCCCAGAAATAGTAGGGAAACAATGTGGGGAGAGACAGTGGAGCAGAAAGAAAATGGAGTTTGTGAAAGAAACATTTGGAAAAATTGGTTGCAGAGTTGGCCTTCTTCTCAAGGAATTGAAAGAGATACGCATAGAAAAATGGATGCACTAGTTGTGGTGATCCAGAATTACATGGGTTATAAAATGGGTTATAAGAAGGCAGCAAACTTCACACTACTGTTTACAAAAAAGGAAGACAGAAAATAAGGAACTATAAAGTGGTCATCTGGAAATCAGTGATAGTTGAAAATTTGAAAGGGAAGTAGGATTTAGTCAATCTGGTTAGAGTTTGAGGTTTTAAGTGGAAGGGTGAAGGGTGAAGGGAACCAGGCAGTGGTCTTGGTGGATTTTGACTTTCGTAAAACTTGAGATAATATGCCACAGAAAAAAAATGATTTAACAAAGTTCATTAGAGAGGTTTGGGAAAGCAGAAGTTGGGAGTGTTGTGACTAGTGTGGCATCGTAGTGGTAAGTGCCCGGGGCTATATTCAGCCGGAGTGTGTGTCACACTAGACACCGTGTACTTTTTTAAGCGCTGTCCTGTGTCCTCTCTCTCTCTCTCTCTCCGCAAGTCTCCAGATTCGTTCAGTGACTCCTTCTGTGTCTCCCTCCTTTTTCCTTTTTTAAACCCAAAAATCGTGGCCAGTTATTCTAATCCTGACCCGTCCTATCTCCCGCCAGATCTCGGGATCTCTTTCCTTACAAGATGGGTTTCGAGCTCTCTCTTTGTTCTGGTTTATGTCCGGGAGTACCGGTGATGGCTAGACGGTCTGTTAATTTGTTTCTCGATAAGAGGTGATGGGTTTAACTGGTTTTCCCATCACCGGCCAGGTAGGTTTCTATGGGCTATTGTGCTCCCTTAACGAGATTAACTCTGTAGGTCGGCTTGGGGCATTGTGATGCCTGCTGATGTCAGCGCCCCAGTGTCTGGACTTCGACCTGGTTTCAGGTGTTTCTGCACGGCCAATATCCATCTATTGTTCAGGCCGTGACTTTGCAGAAACCCAGAGACTGGGCTGTGGGGTTTTGCTTTTGTGGCTGGTCACGAGGTCCCGCGGCCATCTTGGGCCTCACTGATTGTGACATCCCTTGTTAAAACTGACCGCAGCTTTTCTCTCTCTCAGTCCCAGTCCCGTATAAAAAATGTCCAAAATGCAGCTCTTTGGTTTTGTTGATTGTAGCATGAGGGAAAACTTCTCAAATCTTACATTGGTCAGACTTTGCAGGCTTTACCTTGCACTAAACGTTATTCCCTTATCTATATTATTAAAAGTCTCATCTTGACCGTTTCCTGTTTGCGCTGTGCTTTGATTTTAGAAAAAAACGCTATCACATATGGCTGTGATTTTTTTGGCCATCTTTCTCAGTCCTCCTCCAATGATTTTTCCCATCGATGAAAAATAAAAGACTTATTAGTGTTAAAAAAATCTTGAGGTTCTCTCTCCTATCAATCACCGCCATGAAGTCCACGCCCCTTCCGGTGGGAGGGGGGAGGGACTATAAAACCCGGAAGTGTGGACGTGGCTCAGTCTGTCTGCAAGATGGTGAGGGAGAGGTCACGACTCTCTGTCTGAGCTGGGAATCTACAGAACACTGTGAGTATGCAATGTATTTGAATAAATGATTTGTTAGCCCTTAATGGAAATGAAATGAGTTGTTTGGTCTGCCCTATGCTTGAAACTGCAATGGCAATGGAAAGGAAGTGAAAATGCAATGAGCTGTTTGGCTTGGGCCTGCCCTGTGCTTGAAACTGCAATGGCAATGGAAATGAAGTGAAAATGCAATGAGCTGTTTGGCTTGGGCCTGCCCTGTGCTTGAAACTGCAATGGCAATGGAACTGAAGTGAAAATGCAATCGGCTGTTTGGCTTGAGCCTGTCCTGTGCTTGAAAGTGCAATGGCAATGGAAATGAAGTGAAAATGCAATCAGCTGTTTGGCTTGGCCTGCTTTGTGCTTGAAACTGCAATGCAATTGGAAATGAAATGAAATGAAATGAGTTGTTTGGCCTACCTGAAACCACAAATTTCGGCCCACAAGGCCCCTATTAGCCTTGTCCCTTTTACTGAAAATGGCAGTATTAGCCCAGGAGGAGCATTTTGGCCATAAAGGCCCGTGCCAGACCAGGAAAAGTCCAGAAAAAGTGCCTTTCACTGAGATTTCACTCAGATTTTTTTTTAAAGAGCCCCTTCGGCCCAACAGGCCTGTAATAGCCCAGGAGTTCCTTCGGCCCATCAGTAAGTATTCCCCCTGCAAGTATTAAACCTCACCCCAGTATTTTTCTCCCTCCCTTCATTTACTCCCTGTGAGATCCAGGCCAGGATAGACTTACCTCCTTCATTGCTGTGATCTGCAGAAAAAGATGAAAAATGTCTAAAATTGATTCTCCACCCTCTCCCCCTTCTCTCTCACACTCGCACCTGTTTTGGGCAGAATTTCTGGCAGTTTCTGAGCTGCCAGCCAACCAGGCCTGAGTGACTGAGCTGCCAGCCCACCAGGCCTGAGTGACTGAGCTGCCAGCCCACCAGGCCTGAGTGACTGTGCTACCAGCCCACCAGACCTGAGTGACTGAGCTGCCAGCCTAAGAATCCATTCGGCCCACAATGTCCATACTAGCCCTCTGGAAACCAGTCCCTTCGGCCCACAACACCCATACTAACGCTCCAGAAAGCCTCCTCCCCACTGGCCAGCAATATTGGAATTGGTGGAGAGGTGGAATATTGCGTTGGGGGACCAGCCCTCCCGGGTGAACATGGGACCCAATGGGTCCCACTTAGTCTAGTCATGTATCTATACACTGTAAATACCACCTAATCCAGGCATCATTCTGGTAAAGATATATATAAAATGCTGGAGTAACTCAGCTGGTCAAACAGCATCTCTGGAGAAAAAGAACAGGTGATGTTTCAGGTTGGAACCTTTCTTCAGACTAATCATTCTGGTAAACCTCCTCTGCACGAATTCAAACTCAGGTCTATTACATTTATACCCATCTCAGGTATAAAAGGTATAAATGTCAAAAGGGTTCAGATTGCGGTGTCAATTTTGCAAAAGGTATTTGGATCTCTTCCACTAAAAGGGAACCAGCTTCTACAGGTGGTGGTGGTGATAGTTAGAAGTAAGTAAAAACAGGTTCTTGTGGCTACCCAACAATGCACTGTAAAACAGAAAACCATGAACCAGGTTCTGCAAGTTTCTTGCGAGGGAAATAAGTGAACGTTGTCTGCCCTTTCTCCAAACTCATTTTCTGACCAATTATACAATCTGTTTCCCATCTTTATGAACCTTTGCTCAGCTCTGCATCGTTCTGATCAGTGAATTAAAGGGCCTGTCCCACTTTCACAAACTGATTCACGACCTCTGCCGAGTTTGCCCTTGACATACTCGCAGCATGGTCATCACGAGGTCGTAGGTAGGTCGTAGCAGGCCGTGATGCTAGACGTAGGTACTCGTGGCATCAAGTACGTTGCGACGTTTTTTCTAGCCTGATGAAAAATGTCCACGAGTAAAAAAGGTCGTGAATTAGGTTGTGAAATTGTGACAGGCCCTTTAACCCCTCCCGAGTCTCTACCATACAAGCTTATCTGTAGAGACAACAACATTCTGGAGTAACTCAGCGGGTCAGGCAGCATCTCTGGAGAAAAGGAATAGGTGTCGTTTTGGGTCGAGAACCTTCTTCGAACTGAGAGTCAAGGGAGAGGGGAACAAGATATGAAAAGGTATAAAGAACAAATGAATGAAAGGTATGAAAAGAGCAAATCAAAACTTGTCAGATGATCAAGGATTGGTGGAGCTCACAACAATCCATTATTGGCTGTGGTGAAGGTGATAATGAGAGGATACAACAGTGAAACTAAACAGAACGACAGTGAAACTAGAAGGACCACTAGGGTGTGGGAGGGACGGAGACAGCAGGACTAAACAGGACCAATCTATCGCCTGGAATGGGTAGGATTGCAGCAATTGGTGAACACTGCCCAGTCCATCCCTCTGCTCCACAACACTCCCCAGAGCCCAGCCATTCACAGTGAAGATTCAACACCTAGCATTTATCTGCTTTAATTTCCATCAACCATTCCCCAGCACACGTTCCCAGCTGATTAAGATCCTGCTGTCATTTTTGCTAATCATGCCTATTACATTCTCATCCAAATCATAGAGTCATAGAGTGATACAGTGTGGAAATAGGCCCTTTGGTCTAACTTGCCCACACCGGCCAACATGTACCAGCTACACTAGTCCCACCTGCCCGCGTTAGGCCCATATCCCTCCATACCTGTTCTATCCGTGTACCTGTCTAACTGTTTCTTAAATGTTGGGATAGTCCCTGTCTCAACTACCTCACCTGGCAGCTTGTTCCTTACACCCCACCACCTTTTGTGTGAAAACGTTACCCCTCAAATTCCTGTTAAATCTTTTCCCCTTCATCTTAAACCTATGTCCTCTGGTCCTTAATTCACCTACTCTGGGCAAGAGTCCCCGTGCATCTTGCATCAATTAGTTAAATCGTTGATATAAACTACAAACAACAAAGGGCTCAGCACCAATTCCAGAAGCAAACCACTAGTTACAGACCTCCAGTCTGAAAACCAACCTTCCATGACTACCCTCTGTTCCTTCCATGAAGTCAATTCTGTATCCAGTCGGCCAGCTCTCCCTGAATCTCATGCGATCTAACCTTCCAGGGCAGACTGTAGGTGCTGTCTGTGTGGAATTTGTATGTTCTCCCTGTAACTGTGTGGGTTTTCTCTTCCATAATCCAAATACGTACAGGTTTGTAGGTTAATTGCCTTCTATAAATTGCCTGAGTGCGTAGGTTGCGAAACTGAGATAACACAGAACGAGTGTACGGGTGATCGTTGTTCGGTGTGGACTCAGTGGGATGAAGGGCCTGTTTCCACACTGTATCTCTAAACTAAACTGAGTGAAAATATTTTTTCCACATTTCCCCTCCAAACCTTTCAGTTAGTTGAATCTATACCGCCTGTTTTACAGACACACAAGAAATTGCAGATGCTGGTTTACAAAAAGAAGATACAAAGTGCTGGAGTAACTCAGCGGGTCAGGCAGCATCTTTTGGAGAACATGGATTGGTGTGGCTTCTCAGACTCTTCCTCAGACTGATTGTGGTGGGGGCTAGCTGCGTGGAGAAAGCTAAAGGGGAGGAGAGGAAGGACAAGGCCTGTTGTGATAGATGGATACAGCTGCGGGACTTCCAAGAAAGACAATTTCTTGCCTATTTACTCCACTGGGCTCCTCATGTTTATAATCCTCACTTTAGTTAGATTGAGCTCTAGGGGCTAGTGGAATCAAGGGATATGGGGAGAAGGCAGGCACGGGTTATTGATTGGGGACGATCAGCCATGATCGCAATGAATGGCGGTGCTGGCTAAAAGGGCCGAATGGCCTCCTCCTGCACCTATTTTCTATGTTTCTATGAATCTCTCCCTCTCCACAGCCTTATTTGATTCAAGGCAAACATCTCTAGGTTGTAAACATTTCCTAATGCTCCAATTTTCTGGATCTGGAAGAATCTTCATGAAGTCTAAAGAAGTGTCTCGACCCGAAACGTCACCTATCCATGTTCTCCAGAGATACTGTCTGACATGCTGAGATACTCCAGCAGTTTGAGTCCTTTAGCTTCTTCGTAAATCTCCTAAGCTTTTTAGACTTTAGAGATACAGCGTGGAAACTGGCTCTTAGGCCTAGAGAGCAGTGGCGCTTTACCAAACCAGTAGAGGTGCTTTCGATAAGGTTGCATTCAGGAAGATTCATCACCGGGTTAGAGAGCCCTTCTTAGTTTAGTCTAGTTTAGAGATGCACCATGGAAACAGGTCATTTGTCCCACCGTCGCCGCCGACCAGCGACCCCTGTACTTAATCATCTATCCTACACACTAGGGACAATTTTACAGAAGCCAATTAACCTACAAACCTGCACATCTTTGGGATGTGAGAGGAAACAGGAGCACCCGGAGAAAACCCACATGGTCATCGAGAGAATGTGTAAATTTCGTACAGAGAGCACCTGTAGTCAGGTTCGAACCTGGGTCTCTGGTGCTGTTGTGCAGCAGCTCTACCGCTGTGCCACCTTGCTGCCCGTGTCCAGCTCAGTTGCATCTCTCCTACAATGCAGTGACCAGAACTGTACACAACCCTCAAACTGTGGCCCAACAAGTGTTGCCCACAAGACAGGAAACATGAAAATAAACTGTAAGACCTTCTGCAATTATTTAATAAGGAAAAGAGTTGGAAAGGCAAATGTACAGATGCCCACACAGATGGGGGAAATTTACAAGGAAATAACCATGTCTTGTGTGATGACGTAAAATCTGCCAGAAATAACAAAAACAGATGGGTCTTTCCAGAATAAGAATCCGAGTGAACATGGAAACTGATAAATTCTCAGGAGTCAAGAGTCAAGAAGAGCCAAGAGCATTTAATTGAGGGCAGGACAGAGATAGAATGTCATCAGAGACAGTAAGACTAGTGAGAGAACTGGGAATGGGGAGGGGATGGAGAGAAAGGGAAAGCAAGGGCTACTTGAAGTGAGAGAAGTCAATGTTCATGCCGCTGGGGTGTAAGCTACCCAAGCAAAATATGAGGTGCTGTTCCTATTTGCACTGGGCCTCACTCAGTCAATGGAGGAGGCCCAGAACAGAAAAGTCAGATTGGGAATGGGAGGGGGAGTTAAAGTGCTGAGCAACCGGGAGATCAGTATTAAACCAACATTTCTCCAGAGAGCAGGCTGTAGCTATTTGGCTACTACAGTGATCAATGCTTGGACCACAGTTGTCAGATTTATACGTGTGCTGACAGTACAAACCCAGGTGAGAATATGAGTAGGGAGGAGGATTAAGAGAGACTTCAAGGGGAAATGGACATTGAGTACATGGCAAAACTTAGGGCACATGGTATTGGGGGTAGAATGCTGACATGAATAGAGAAGTGGTTGGTAGACAGGAAACAAAGGGTAGTGATTAACGGGTCAGTTTCAGAATGGCAGGCAGTGACTAGTGTGGTACCGCAAGGCTCGGTGCTGGGACCGCAGCTATTTACAATATACATCAATGATTTGGTTGAAGGGATTCAAAGAAACATTAGCAAATTTGCAGATGACACAAAGCTGGTCGGAGAGGCAGCTTTTCTCCGGGCTGCAGCTTCGACCCGTCCTCACGGCCTACCAGCGGGCCTGGAGCGGAGTTTCCTGTCGGGCACTGCCCAGAACCACGGCTTCGGCAGCGGCACAGCGCTGGAGCGCTATCGTGGAGCGGGCGATGCCTTGCCTGGGTCGCCGCGCTGGAGCTCCGGTGAGCTGAAGACCGCTGAGGAAAACATCGCGAGCTGCGGGTTTGAGGAGCGGCCAGCTGCGGGCGGCGGCGCCGAACTGTACACCGGGAGCCTGGGATCTCTAGATGAGATTGCCAGTAGTGGAGCTCCAACTGGCCTTGTTGGCTTCGGAAGCCGCGGCCTCCAGTACGGAAGCGGCCGTTCCAGGTGTCCCAAGCCGCTGCGAGGATTCTCCCGACGCCGGAGTAACATCACCCGGCGAGAACGGCCAGGAACATCGGGCCTCCGTAGAGGCAACTGTGGAGGCCTCAATGGGCCCAACTATGGGTGAACTGGGGTTGGGGACTGGACTTTGTGCCTTCCCTCATGGTGGGAGCCATTGTGGGGGAATGTTCTTTATGTTTAATCTCTTATTAATGTTATGTCTGTATTCTTTCTTTATGTGCTGCACTGGCAAGAAGCATTTCACTACACCTAGGTGTATGTGACTAATAAATAACCTTTGACCTTTGAACCTTTGAAGCTGGGTGGCAGTGTGAACTGTGAGGAGGATGCTATGAGAATGCAGGGTGACTTGGGCAGGTTAGGGGAGTGGGCAGATGCATGGCAGATGAAGTTTAATGCGGATATATGTGAGGTTATCCACTTTGGTAGCAAAAACAGGAAGGCAGATTACTATCTAAATGACATCAAGTTGGGAAAAGGAGAAGTACAATGGGAGCTGGGGATCCATGCAGGTAAGCATGCAGGTACAGCAGGCAGAGAAGAAAACGAATGGCATGTTGGCCTTTAAAACAAGAGTAATCGAATATAGGAGCAAAGAGGTCCTTCTGCAGTTGTACAGAGCCCTAGTGAGACCGCACCTGGAGTATTGTATGCAGTTTTGGTCCCCTAATTTGAGGAAGGACATTCTTGCTATTGAGGGAGTGCAGCGTAGGTTTACAAGGTTAATTCCCGTGATGGCGGGACTGTCATATGCTGAGAGAATGGAGCAGCTGGGCTTGTACACTCTGGAGTTTAGAAGGATGAGAGGAGAGCTCATTGAAACATATAAGATTGTTAAGGGTTTGGACATGCTAGAGGCAGGGAGGCAGGAAACATGTTCCCAATGTTGGGGTAGTCCAGAACCAGGGGCCACAGTTTAAGAATAAGGAGTAAGCCATTTAGAACGAGGAAACACTTTTTCTCACAGAGAGTGGTGAGTCTGTGGAATTCTCTGCCTCAGAGGGCGGTGGAGGCAGGTTCTCTGGATGCTTTCAAGAAAGAGCTAGAAAGGGCTCTTAAAAATAGCGCTGGGGATATGGGGAGAAGGCAGGAATGGGGTGCTGATTGGGGATGATCAGCCATGATCACATTGAATGGCGGTGCTGGCTCGAAGGGCCGAATGGCCTACTCCTGCACCTATTGTCTATTGTCTAAAACATGGCAGATGCAATACAATGTGGCACAATGCGCTGGTGCATATAATAGAAATGCAAAGTATTTTTAAAGTTTAGTTTATTATTGTCATTTGTACAGTTACGGTGAAATGTTTTGTTTATACTGTCAGCGAAAAGACTATACATGATTATAATCAAGCCATCCACAGTGTGCAGACATGAGATAAAGAGAATAATGTTTAATGCAAGATAAAGTCCAGTGAAGTCCGATAAAATATAGTCCGAGGGTCTCCAATGAGTAGATGGTAGGTCAGTGATAACAGCTGGGAAGAAACTGTCCCTGAATTTGGATGATTTTGTTTTCATACTTCGATGCCTCTTGTCTGATGGGAGAGGGGAGAAGAGGGAGTGACTGGGGTGAGACTCATCCTTGATTATGCTGCTGGCCTTGTCGAGGCAGTGTGAAGTGTATATGGAGTCTATGGAAAAGAGGTTGATTTGCGTGATGGTCCGGGCTACATCCACAACTCTGGGATTTCTTAGGGTTTTGGATGGACATAGATACTAACCACTGAAAGCCCAGCATGACATGACATTCAGTTAAGAAATCAAGAAGTATGCTTGTTTCAGTTACAAGATTATTGATATTGATAATTGCACTAGAAGTAAGTGTGTCTTACTGTAATTATACAGGGCATTGGTGAGAGAAAGTACAGCAAAAAGAAAATCAAATTACCGGAGAAATAAGGAACAGCAGATGCTGGTTTACCAAGGAAAGCCACAAAATGGCGGAGTAACTCAGGTCAGGCAGCATTAGTGGAAGGAAATGGACAAACAACTTTTCGAGTCGGGAGCCTTCTACAGACTGATGAAGGTGAGTGAAGATAGTGGTAGAAAGGGGAGGGGACAAGGGATGGGGCAAGACCAGGCAGGTGGCTGGTGGATTCAGGTAAGGAAGGGTTGATGGGCAGGTGGGTCAGGTGGGGGAGAGGGGATGGTGATTTTAATCAAGACTGAAGGTGATAAATGGGCAAGATAATGGACATGGGGAGCATGGTGACGCAGAGGTAGAGTTGCTGCCTTACAGCACCAGAGAACCGTTTTAATCCTGACTACGGGTGCTGTCTTTACGGAGTTTGTATGTTCTCCCTGTGAAATAGAAACATCGAAATATAGAAAATAGGTGCAGGAGTAAGCCAGCTCCAATATTGGGTGAGTTCAGAACCAGGGACCACAGTCTAAGAATAAAGGGGAGGCCATTTAAAACTGAGATGAGAAAAAAACTTTTTCACCCAGAGAGTTGTGAATTTGTGGAATTCTCTGTCACAGAAGGCAGTGGAGGCCAATTCACAGGATGAATTGAAAAGAGAGTTAGATAAAAGAGAGTCACATCCAGTGGGCGCCACACGATGGCAGCCTCGCCAACAGTCTGTCTGTCTGTCTTTCCGTTTTTTTTGTTATTTTTAGTGTGTTTTAAAAGTTTGTGTTAACGTTCTCTGGTTTGTTTTATGTGGGGAGTGGGGGAGGGGGTCGGGGAAACTTCTCTCAATTTCTTATCTTGACGCGATTGTTTTCAGGATCGCATCTCCGGTCACTCTGCGGCCCAACATCATGTAGCTGGCGGCCTTGCTCGGGACTGACTTTGAGCCCCACCGCGGGGACATGGACTTATCATCCCTTGCCTGGGATCGAAGCTCCAACTGCGGTCTGTGTATTTCACCATCGAGGGGCTCGCAGTCTCGGGTAGAGACCGATGTCGGGAAGCTCCAAACGACGCAGAAGGTTTCGATCAGCCCCAACCTGGTGCAGGAAAGCTGAGATTCCCCCCCCCCTCCCCGATGCAGGAGCTTGATTGCCCCGACGCGGAGGGCCCGACCTCCGGCTACGGGAGCCACGATCACCCCGTCAACGGAAGGCTCGAGGCCCCTGACCACGGGAGAACAAAGAAGGTAAGAGATTGAACTTTTCTTTGCCTTCCATCATAGTGAGGAATATTGAGGAGTCACTGTGGTGGTTGTTTATGTTAAAATGTATTTTGTGTGTTCTGGTGCTTTTTATTGGGATGACTGTAAGGCAAATGAAATTCCTCGTTTGTTGCAAAACATACTTGGCTAATAAAGTATGATTATGATTATACTTGAAAAAACTAATTAGACAGACAAACAGAAAATTTTGTGTAGGAAGGAACTACAGATGCTGGTTTACACCAAAGATTGACACAAATGCTGGAGTAACTCACCGGGGCAGGCAGCATAGAAACATAGAAAATAGGTGCAGGAGGAGGCCATTTGGCCCTTCGAGCCAGCACCGCCATTCATTGTAATCATGGCTGATCATCCACAATCAGTAACCCGTGCTCACTTTCTCACCATACCCCTTGATTCCGCTAGCCCCTAGAGCTCTAATCATTGTGGATGATCAGCCATAATCACATTGAATGGTGGTGCTGGCTCGAAGAGCCGAATGGCATACTCCTGCACCAATTGTCTATTGTCCATTGTCTATTGTTTACAGAATGTTTACCTGTCCATCAAACATATAACTATGTTTACATATCTGTTGTACTTCTGCAAGTTAGAAGACATATGAGAATAAAACACTCTTGACTGTCTGGAGACTGGATCCACATACAGTCTGCTGAGCCCTGAGTTGTCAGAATTTCAACTCGATCCTCTGCCATTAGTGAATCTACCCTCTGTTCCCGTGGGGGGGTCCCACCAACGCTGGCAGCGGCCTAATGCTCCACATGATGGATGATGAGATCTCCACACATGCCGGGCATGTTCTGCTCTCCACCACCTATAACCCCAAGACTGATTCAGGCCAAAATAAACACAAGGATATCAACAGCATTTTCCATGACTATCCTGATAAGCTCTTGTGCTGTACCCTGGTTCAGCTCTTGTCAAGGCAAAGCTTTTGACTGTACCTCAGTACACTTGACAATAAACTAAACTGAACTAAACTCTGTTCATCTGTCATAGTGGGTGAGTGCACTTTTTTCATTCAGTTTTTTCGCCCCAGCTATTATCAGGCAACTGAACCATCCTACCAACAGAGGGCAGTCCTGAACTATCTTGCTCATTGGAGAACCTTGGACTATCTTTAATTGGACTTTATTGGACTTTATCTTGCACTAAACATTATTCACATTATTCCATTTATCATGTATCTGCACACCGTGGATAGCTCGTTTGTAATCATGTATTGTCCTTCTGCTGACTGGTTGGCACGCAACTAAAGCTTTTCACTCTACATCGGTACACGTGACAATAAACAAAACTACAGTGTGGATACAGGCACTTTGGCCCACCAAGTCCACACCACAATTACCCAAACACTAGTTCTATCCTACACCCTAGGGACAATTTAAGAAACCAATTAACCTACAAACCTGCAGGTCTTCAGAGGACACCAGAGAAACCCACAAAGTCAAAGGGAGAACGTATAAACTTCACACACAGGCAGCACCTGAGGTCAGGATTGAACCCGGGTCTCTGGCACAGTAAGGCAGCAACTGTAACACTATGCCACAATGCCGCCCTTACTGTTTGTAAAAATAATGGGCGGCACTGTGGCACAGCTGGTGGAGCAGCTGCCCCTCACAGCACTAAAGCAGTGGCCCTACCAGTCACGCCACTGTGAAATCATTGTTAATGCTTGGTGACATTGTCATGGCAAGAGTCCAGGAAACAGCTGGTGTTTGTATGAGAAAATCCTCCAGGATTTTCTTTTCAATGTAAAGCCATTTATGCTCAGCACTAACTTTTGATTAATATTCATTCATGTTGAGTTATGCAATTTTGCTAAATGGTGTGTTTGCAAAAGTTCTACCTAACTTTAGAAAAATGTTTTACCAAACCAATTGTCTTGGATAGTACGGTGGTGCAGCTGGTAGAGCTGCTGCCTTACAGCACCAGAGACCCAAGTTTGATCCTGACCACATGCTCAGCACTAATTTTTGATTAATTTTCATTCATGTTGAGTTACGCAATTTTGCTAAATGGTATGTTTGCTTGTACTCGCTAGAATTTAGGGCCTGTAAATAACTTCCATTAGAGACTTTTTAACCCTTATAATTAAACCTTATAATATCCTTTACCCTTATAATCAACTCTATCCACAATGACTCTACGTCTTCTGATCCTATATCACCCTTCGCTAAGGACTGAATTTCATTACTAACCACAGAGCTACCCCACCAACTCTGCCCACCTTTCTGTCTTTCCGATAAGATGTATAACCCTAAATATTCGGCTCCCAGCTCTGATACTCTTGCAGCCACGTCTCCGTAATGCCTACAACATCATGTTACTCTCTTCTCCCTTTTCAAACTATCTGTCTTGTTATTTCTGGAGACCTCCGTGACCTGTCAATAGACAATAGACAATAGTTGCAGGAGTAGGCCATTGGGCCCTTCGAGCCAGCACCGCCATTCACTGTGATCATGGCTGATCATCTACATTCAGTACCCCGTTCCTGCCTTCTCACCGTATCCCTTGAATCCGCTATCTTTAAGGGCTCTAACTCTCTCTTGAAAGCATCCAGAGAATTGGTCTCCATTACCTTCTGAGGCAGAGAATTCCACAGATTCAGATTTCCTGTACTCTCTTTGACGTTAACTCCACACATAAGCCTTCCACATTGTTGACTCCACCCCCCCACACTATTTAGTTTAAACCCACCCATGTAGCACTAGCAAACCTGCCTGCAGAATATTGGTCCCCCTCTAGTTAAGGTGCAAACAGTCCCTTCTGTACAGGCCACCCCTGCCCCAGAGAGATCCCAATGGTCTTGGTTCTTGGTCCTCCAAAATATTCCAATGGAATTTAAACTGGAGGTCGAGAAAACTTAATCCTTGCCCCCTGCACCAACTCCTCAGCCACACATTCGGCTCCCCTATGCCTCTGTTCCTCCCCTCACGAGCATGAGGTACTGGAAGCAAACCAGAGATAACTACCCTGGAGGTCCTGCTTTACACCCTCCTACCTAATTCTCTATACTTGCGTTGCCGAACCTACTTCCTCTTCTGACCTATGTCGTTTGTGCCTACATGCACAACTACTTCCGGCTGCCCCCCTTCCCTGTTGAGGATGTCCTGCAATTGATCTGAGATGTGTTGGAGCCTGGCACCAGGGAGGCAACACACCATCTTTGAGTGTCGCCTGTTACCGCAGAATCTCCTGTCCACACCTCTGACAATGGAGTCACCCACCAATATAGCTCTGCCTGACGTCGGTCTCTCCGGTTGAGCCTCCGCTCCGGGATTCGAGTCACAGACCTGTCCGCCACTTAGACTGGAAGTGTCATCTGCCCCGACAGCTCCCAAGAGGGTGTACCTGTTTTCAAGAGGTTCATCCACTGAGGTCACGTGCACTTGTTTAATCCCCTTCCTTGCTGTCTCTAATCTTCGCACCTCCTGTACTCTCGGAGTGATGGCCTGACTGTAAGTCCTGTCCAGGAAGCTTTTGTTTCCCAGATGGTCCGTAGGTCATCCAGCTGCTGCTCCAGTTCCCTAACTTGGTCCTTGAGGTGCTGCATCTGGACACAGTTCCCACACGTGTAGTGGTCAGACGCACCAGCAGTGCCCCTAGCTTCCCACATCCTGCAAGAAACATACTGCAACAACATACCTGCCATCACTGCAATAATTCACTTATTAAGATAATTATCGCAACACACACAGAGCTGATTTAAACGTAGTCTTCTTGCCTCAGCCTCTTCGCCGACTCACACTTTACCTCCCCACGTTACCCCAGAGCCAAAGACTCATGCTGTACCTCCACACGGCACTTCCCCTCAACACGTCCGCTCCCAACATGTCGGGTCTCCTATGTCGTTGGGGCTGCAACGTGGAGCGGCCTCCAGCAGGAACGTCCTGGGGCTCCAGTCACGGAGCTGCGGAGCTACTCACCATCATGGAGCTGGCCGATTCCGGAGCAGGAGGAGCGGTGGTGGCGCGCTGCTGTGACCTGACCCCCGGAGATTCGGAGGCTTACCGCAGGTCTGGCAGACAGTAATATTGGGAGCCCGCGGGTCCCTGGTGGGAGACCGCTTTTCGAGGCTTCTGCAACGGCGACTTCACCCGCCCGAGTCGCGGGGTCGAGGATAACCTGGAGCGGGGCCTTACATCACCGCCCGGCGCGGCTTCAACGGCTGCGGGACTTTGCTAGCGCCCGCCGGGGGCTCCAACCACAAGACCCGGAGCGTGGCCTTGCATCGCCCGGCGTGGCTTTAATGGCCGCGGGACAATTGCCATCGCCCGCCGGGGGCTTTGACTCTGACATCGGGAGGGGAATGGGGAGTGCAGGGGAGAGATAAGTTTTTTTGCCTTCCATCACAGCGAGGAGGAGAGGCGCTGTGATGGATGTCTGTGTAAATTGTGTTGTGTCTTGGGTCTTTTTTTTCATGTGTGTATGACTGCAGAAACAACATTTCATTTGAGCCTCTGAGGTTCAAGTGACAAATAAATTGTATTGTGTATTGTAACAGGGCGCTCCGCTGGTCAGCCTTCTCTTTTATCTGCTGCAAACTATCTCCAGCTAAGCCTATCGAACGCCTGCTTCACTCTAATGTCCCACCTCGACGATTTGCACTCTGAAACTGCAACTCTAACTTCTTCCCGCCGACTTTTTGAATCCTTTGTCTTTTTAAAAGCAGATTCTTCCGACATTTCCTCCCACATGCCAAGAACGTGTGGGTTTGCAGGTTTATTGGCCCTCTGTAAATCGATCCTAGTGTGTAGAGAGTGGATGCATAAGTAGGTTAACATAGAACTAGGGTCAATTGGTGATTGTTGGTCAATGTGGACTTGGTGGGCTGAATTGCAAACAGGCTTTATTCAGAAACGGTACTCATATTATAATCTAAGAAGATTATTTAATATTATATATTCCAAGAGAATTATTAATGAAGATCTAGCAATAATTTCACTTGACGCTGAAAAAGCATTTGATCAGGTCGAATGGCCTTATTTATTTTCGGTGATGGAAAATATGCAGCTAGGGGAGAAATTCTGTACATGGATAAAACTGTTATATACAAATCCCACGGCTAGAATACTTACAAACCAAAGGTTGTCACCTAAATTTAGCCTATCTAGAGGTTGTAGACAAGGATGCCCATTATCTCCATTATTATTTGCGCTTGCTATTGAGCCACTGGCAGAAAGAGTTAGGGGGCATCCGGAAATACATGGGTATAACACAAAGGACACAGTGAATAAAATTTCTCTATACGCAGATGATGTATTAATTTACATTACAAAACCAGAAATTAGTATTCCAAACTTATTAAAGCTAATAACCCAATTTGGTTCACTTTCAGGATACAGAATAAATTGGAATAAAAGTGAAATTATGCCAATAAGGGAACATAACAAACAGACAATACAACAATTTCCATTTAAAATAGTAAATGAAAAATTTAAATATCTAGGTATTTATGTAACTAAGATATATACATCATTATTTAAAGCAAATTTCCCCCCATTACTGAACAAACTACATAAGAATATTCAATACTGGAAAACACTTCCTATCTCAATGGTAGGCAAAATCAATGCCATAAAAATGATTTTTTTACCGCAAATACTATATCTTTTTCAGACAATTCCGATATATCTGGCAAAAAACTTTTTTAAAAAATTGGACTCTATTGTTAATGATTTTATCTGGGATTATAAGAATCATAGGATAAACAAAAGACACTTGTGTAAATCAAAAATAAATGGAGGCTTGGTTTTACCCAATTTTTTGTTTTATTTCTGGGCAGTTAACATTAAAAATATGAATTTCTGGTTGGAAGAAATAGATCATCAACCAGACTGGTTAAAAATGGAAAAGGAAGATTGTTTACCTTTTGATATCGGTTCGATATTATTTGCTACGTCTAAATTAAACAAAAAAATTTATAGGGAAAACCCTATAATATTTAGTGCTATACGAATCTGGAAACAATTAAAAAAGACATTAAAATTAGATAATTTATCACTTTTTCTTCCAATTGTGAATAATCCTTTGTTTAAGCCTTCATGGTTGGACGGGGGTTTTACACAATGGAAGAATTATGGAATTAAAAATATGGGACAACTTTACAAGGAAGGTACTTTTCTGACATTTCAGGAATTGCAACAGACTTATGGACTTCGAGGAAATGATTATTTCAGATATCTTCAACTTAGAGATTATGTAAAATCGAACTCCCAAAATTTTCGAATTAGAAATTCAGAAATTCTTGATGAATGTTGGAACAAACATCCTAATACAGAAAAATTAATATCTTATATATACAATATTTTATTAGACAGTGACATTCCCTCGACGGACTTACACAGACAAACATGGGAAAAAGAATTAAATCAAGTAATAACGAAAGATACTTGGGAAGAAAGTTTGCAACACATACATCAGTGTTCACTAAACGCCAGACATTCTCTAATACAATTTAAAGTAATACATAGGTTACATTATTCAAAAACAAAACTACATAAAATTTTTCAACATATCTCACCTATATGTGATAAATGTCAACATTTAGAAGCTACATTATCTCATATGTTTGCAAACTGTATAAAAATAAAAAAATTCTGGGTAAATATTTTTAGTATAATATCTAAAGTAACCAGCATACAATTGGATCCAGATCCAAAATTAATAATACTCGGAATATTAGAATTAAATCAAACACTTAGAACAATACAAAGAAACTTTATTGATTATAGTTTAATAACAGGAAAAAAATTAATTCTAAAATTTTGGAAAGGCCCTACGGCCCCCACAATCAAAATGTGGATTATAGAAATGACGGAGACCTTAAACGTGGAAAGAATCAGATTTTCCCTGTTGGATAAACAGGAATCATTCGTTGGAACATGGTCTCCTTTTATTGATTACTTAAAGGGTCAGAATGGTTCAGCACAGGAACCTGACTAGCACGCGGGCTAAAGAATGGATGAAATATTACACTCTGAAATGTACGAAAATATCTCGAATGAAGTCTTTTTTATTTTAACAAATTTTTCCATTCTTCTCTAACTACCTTTTTTTTTTTGTTTGTTGTTTTTGTTTTTTGTTTTTCTTCTCTTTCTTTTCTTTCTTTACTTCATCTATCTCTTTAGTTCTATCTAGTTTAAAAAAAAAAAAAGGTAAAAAGTATTGGAGACAATGTAATAATAATTGACATGTAATGATGTATTTTGGTTATGTACCTATCTCCAATAAAAAATATTTTCAAAAAAAAAAAAAAAAAAAAAAAAAAAATGAATTGCATATATCCATACCGTATATCGCTGAACTAAGCTGAACATCTTTATCTTGAAGAAATAGGGGTCATAGATTTAGCTTCTGTCCCTGACTGTAAGCAGAAGCCAGACTAATCAAAAATAGCCTTGAAATTACTGTGTACGCAAAGCATCTGATTGCTTTGCTGAAGTAACTTAATTCCCCCAGGACTTTTTCATATATGTTATTAATGAATGTTCAATGACCACACCTAAATTACAAAATTCAAAGAAAAATATCTCCCACAGGCTGTAATTACCCGTTCTCAATGCTGGAGTGTTTATGAACTGAGCATGTGAACTATTGTGTTGCAGGGGGACTATTTTGATGGAAAAGCGATTTATGCTCTATAAAGCAAAATTCCGACAATTTCTCAGTGGGCAAGAGGTTCCTTTGTGTTTTAAATATACTATAGGCAAGTTTATTTTATTTTCCAATCATCTCCAATCTACTTAGGGCGGCACGGTGGCGCAGCAGTTGAGTTGTTGCCTTGCAGCGCCACAGACCCGCTTTCGATCCTGACTACGGGTGCTGTCTATACGGAGTTTGTAACACCTTCCCGTGACCATGTGGGTTTTCTCCAGGTGCCTTCCACACTCCAAAGACATACAGGATTGTAGGTTAATTTGGATTCGGTAAAAATTGTAAATTGTCCCTGGTGTGTAGGATAGTGCTAGTGTGTAGGGATCATTTGTCGGCATGGACTCGGTGTGCCGAAGGGCCTGTTTCCGCGCCGTATCTCGAGACTAAACTAAACTTCATACTTTCAGTCTCAGATTCATTTCTCCTTCATTCAGTTATTGCTAGTTTATTCATGTCTTTTGCTGTAAAGCTTCTCAAAATCCTACGCCTTGACCAGACTTGAGGACACATCATCTCTCTGTTCGCTGCTCAACTGTCCTGTCCACCTGCACCATTCTTCTTGAATCTCATCGGTACATCTTGTTAAATTAAGTGGTTGCACTTAATCCTGAGTTATTGCTATTAGTGGTGTCAAAAATGTAACATTTAATGTACAATCCCTCAGTACCCAAGGTTTCTGTGGAGAAAACAAAAGACACAAAGTGCTGGAGGAACTCAGCAGGTCAGGCGTTCTCAGGAGGGCATAGAGAAAGAGTCGGGATCCTTCTTCAGACTGATTGCAGTAGGGGAAGAGGAAGAGGTGAAAATAGGTGGGGCAGGCCAAAGCCTGACAAGTTTAGTTTACGTTACTTTAGTTCAATTTAATTTAGTTTAGTTTAGAGATACAGCGTGGAACCGTCCACATCGACCAGTGGTCACTCATATACTAGTTCTATCCTACACACTAGGATCAATTTACAAAGCCCAATTAACCTGCAAACCTGCACGTCTTTGGGATGTGGGAAGAAATCAGAGCAAACCCAGGCAGTCCCAGGGAGAACGTGCAAACTCCACCCAAACCGAGGTCAGGATTGAACCTGGGTCTCTGGCGCTGTGAGGCACCAACTCTACTGTTATGCCATTGTGTTTTGTTCAATTTCTATAATCAGAATTTTGCAACCAAAACAGTATTATTAGTCCTGAGAATACTATTGAGTAAAATCTAAAGGAAACGTAGTTCTGCTATAGAAATCATCTAAATTAAATGATCTGTTACAGAAGAGATCCACTCCAAAAAGTCAGTCAAAGTCAATTTTATTCATCACATGCACTCAAAAGGTGCAGTGAAATGAATTTGCCAGCAGCGATACACTTTAAAGAAACACACAATACACAATAGAATTTAACACAAACATCCACCATAGCATTCTTCACTGTGGTGGAAGGCAACAAAGTTCTGTCACTCCTCATCCTTTGTTCATCCGTGGTCGTGGCCATAAACCCTCCATAGTCGCCGCTACGGATGGCCCGATGTACAGGCCCTCTTGTTGGGATGATCAAAACTCTGACGTCGGGACGGTCAAACACACGCTTGGAGTGCCCGAATCGGCACTTTCCTATCGGAGACTGCGGCTTTAGGATGTTATAGGCCGCAGGCGGGCGATCAGAGCTCTTCTATGCTGCACCCGCTGCTGAAGCTCCGGGCCTGACTCCGGGAAAGGTCGTTCCAATCCAAGCTGTTAGGCCGCAAGGGAGGCGACATGGAAAAAGTTGCCTCTCTGTCGAGGAGCCGTTTCCCCCTTTCCCCCCCAACCACCCACCACACAAGACACACCAAGAGAAAGCTAAACTAACATTTACTTACTTACTGAATAATAATAATACATTTTATTTATGTGCGCCTTTCAAAAGTCTCAAGGACACCTTACAGAATTTAACAAGAGTAAAAAACATATAATCGGAGTAAAATAAATAATAAAGACATCACCAATACACAAATTAAAGACAGAATTCAATCCAAAGACAAAAAACCAAAAAAACCCCCATCAAAAACACAATGTGAGGAGAGAGCAGCGGCAGCTAAACCGCGCCAGCGTACACTCTCCCTTCCGACAGCCATCTTGGACACAAACTAAAATAATCACTTACACACAAAAATCATCCCCCCACAATGGTTACCACTGTGGGGGAAGACACAATGTCCAGTCCCCATCCCCAGTTCTCCCAAAGTCAGGCCTATTGAGGCCTCCGCTATTGCCTCTACGGAGGCCCGATGTTCCTGGCCGTTCTCGCCGGTTGCTGTAGCCCCGGCGTCGGGAGAGTCCTCTCAGCGGCTGGCCACCTGGAACGGTCGCTTCCTTACCGGAGACCGCGGCTTCCGAAGCCGACAAGGCCGCGCCGGTTTGGAGCTCCCAGGCTCCCGATGTTGAAGTCGGCGCCGCCCGCTCCGCTCCGCAGACCCGCAGCCCGGAGGTGTTGAACCCGGCGGTCACAGCTCACCGGAGCTCCAGCGCGTCGATCCAGCGCGGCGACCCAGGCAAGGCATCGCCCGCTCCGCGATAGCGCTCCAGCGCTGTGCTGCCACCGAAGCCGAGGTACTGGGCGGTCCCCACCAGGACACGGCGCTCCACGCCTGCTGGTAGGCCACGAGGACGGGTCGACGGGGCAGCCCGGAGAAAAAGCTGCCTCACCGACCTGGTAGGGACCTAGAAATATAGTTACCCCCTCCCCACCACATTAAAAAGTCTATTTCTCCCACAAACAAAACACAGGACTCACTAGAACTATTAAAAAAAAAGTGAATTAAACGGACGGCTGCTGGTTAGCAGCCGTTCCCCAAGATGGCTCCTCCTCTCTGACTACTTACTTACTGCCTATTATTCCTCCTGGCATGTAGGGCAGCAACGACGGTCCTCCACTCCTGTCTGTTCTGGGCTAGCTTCTGGACACTACCCCGGGTCAGGTCCATTGTTTTCATTTCCTCCTCTACAGTTCGACGCCAGGTGGTTTTGGGTCTCCCTCTTTTCCTTTTCCCTTCGGGTATCCAGCGCAGGGCTATTGTTGGGATGCTGTCTGGCTCTATTCTCAGTATATGGCCAATCCAGTTCCAGCGCCTTCTCATGATGATGGTGTCCATGCTCTCTTGTTGGCCTTTCGGTTTTTACCATTGACATGCATCCTAGCATCTGTCAATAGCCCTGGAAGTCCAGCATGCTCAGTAGTGTTGATTCCTTCAGTTGCTGTTTCCGTAACATATTTGTTGTACAAGACAGGGTTGTTAGCCCTGTGCTCAACCCCCAACCTGGAGGCCCAGTGGATCGCTCTTTGTCTCGCCTCTACCACTCGACCTGTCCAGCATGGGAGACCCTAACAGGAGACGAATCTCCCGCTGGCATAGCTCCAGGGGTCACTGAGACACACAAGCTCCCCGACCACGACAAGGTTACAATCAAACGGGGAAAACTAACATTTAGACACACCAAAAAAAAGGCGAAATAACGAACACGCTGCTGGCAGGGCAGCCAACTTGCAGCACCCCCAACCAACTAATAAAATAACTTGGTTTTAAGTGCTCTCGTTTTTTACAGAAAGTGAATAAAACAAAACAGCCATTTAGGATTTTTTTTTAATTGGTGCAGGGCTACATCAAAATCATTCAATTATACGGATTCCATGTCAGTTAAAAATAAACGCACAACATTCTTCAAAAGCAACAAATCTAGACAGATTGGAGAGATATAATGTTTAAGCATTAGGATTGTTCCAAGTTTATCACAGTGGTTTCAATAGTCAAAACCACGCGATCTTGAGTTTAATTTTGAGTTTGAGTTTAGTTTATAGTCACATGAACCGAGGTACAGTGAAAAGGTTTTGTTGATATTCACGCCAATCCTAAGAGGATAAGGGCTGAATTTCCCAGGGATTTCTCCCAGTTGTTGGGGAAAGGAACATAAAGAGCCTCAGAAAAACTCGAGTTAATTCCTTTGATTTTCACCACCACCCACGCCCATAATAAATCAGAACAAAGTAAATGCTTGGATTAATAACATAATTACTTGCTTTCTCTGTATACAAAATGTGTAGGAAGGTACTGCAGATGTTTGTTTAAACCGAAGATAGATACAAAAAGCCAAGTAACTCAGCGGGTCAGACAGCATCACTGGAGAAAAGAATTAGGTGATTCCCCCTGATTCTCATCTGGAGAAGGGTCTCGACCCTCAACGTCACCTATTCCTTCTCCCCAGAGATGCTGTCTGACCCATTGACCCATTCTGTGTTTATCTTCTTGCTGTCTATTGCAACCTCTCCTCATCTTCTTGTTTCCCTTTTAGTTTGTACCAAAAGATCAGTAATCCTACAACCAAGCAAACGAGAGGCAACACTATTACTGTGATCAAAATAGTTCTTGGTCTGTGATTGTCTATGATAGGCAGAGGCTCAACGGAAGTAATCATGGCAACATTGGACATCTTGGAAGGCTGATTCTTTTCATCATAAGCAAGGATGGCAAAGTAGAGGGTCGTTCTTTTCTCCAGTTTGGTACTTTCAGGGACAATTATAAACATTTCCTTGGAGCCAAATGGCTGTGGATTCAACTCCGTCAAGTTAACTTGTTCAGCTCCGGAGAAACTATGTGGCAGCAGTAATTTGTTGCTCATTCTCATCTCATAGTAGGATGCTGATAAAGATAAGAAACAAATGAATGCATTGACATATTGCTGGAAAAAATATTTTGATGATTAAAGGTACAAGAAAAAGAGAACAGATTGGGTTTCACATGGCGCAGCGGTAGAGTTGCTGCCTTACAGTACCAGGGACCCAGGTTCAATCCTGACTACTGGTGCTGTCAGTATGGAGTTTGTACGTTTTCCCTGTGACCTTGTGGGTTTTCTCCAGGTGCTCTGGTTTACCCCAACACTCCAAAGATGTACATGTTTTAGGTTAATTGGCTTTGGAAAAGATTGTAAATTGTCCCTAATGTTAGATAATGCGAGCATAAGGTCGGTGCGGACTCGGTGGGCCAAATGGTCTCTCTCCACGCTGTATCTGTAAAGCCTAAAATGAACCTTTTGCTAATTTATAGCAAATTACTAGTTGAGACATCATCTTCAGGACAGTAATAACGAGGAACTGCAGATGTTGGTTTACTAAAGAAAGACACAAAATGCTGGAATAACTCAGGAGGCGGGGATGTTCTTCAAAACATTTTACATTTTGACAGCCCCACTGTGAAATCTCTTTGTGGTCTGCCCACTTTGAAGTTCTCCTCCCTTCAAAGGGAATTCTGCGAGACCCTCTCTCATTGCTCCTCTTCCGTGATTAACAGCCATGCTCTGTCCTGCCTCTCCTCCCTTCCAACTTTCTTTCTCCACCCCCCCACCACCTTCACCTTCAATCAGTCTGAAGAAGGGTCCCGACCCAAAACGTCACTTATCCATGTTCTCCAGAGATGATGCCTGTTATGGGGCTGTCCCACTATACGAGCTAATTTAAGAGTTCTCCCGAGTTTCTCCTGATTCGAACTCGGAGAATTATGGTAATAGCTGCTCTTAGGTACTCAGGGCTCTCGTGGACATTTTTCAACATGTTGAAAAATCTTCACGAGTCTTCACGAGCTTACCGCATTTCCCGAGTACCTGCCGTTAGCGTTATGAGCCACTAAGAGATGTCCCAAGCTCCGACGTACCCGATACGTACATTCTACGTGCTTACCACGAGTTTGATTTTTTTTTTAACTCGGGGAGCTCTTGAATTAGCTTGTACAGTGGGATAGCCCCTTTACTCCAGCACTTTGTATCTACCTTCAGTATTGTGCCCAATGTAGGGTATCAACCTTTAGACATGGAAATTGATTGTGGTGTTTGAACAAAAATGCTGAAAAGAGTAATGAGCAGATTTATGGGAATGCTGCCAGTATTCGAGGGCCTGAGCTGTAGTGAGAGGTTGTGCAGCCTAGGAGCAAAGGAGGCTGAGGGGTGGTTCTACAGGGGTGTATAAAATCATGAGGGGAATAGACAGGGTCAATGTACAGAATCTTTTACCCAGAGTATGGGAATCAAAAAACAGAGGACATCAGTGAAGGTGGGAGGGGAACGATTTAATAGAAACTTAAGGGGCACCAATTTTTACTCAGGGGTGGTGGGTATATGGAAGGAGCTGCCAGAGGACCTAGTTGTGTCAGATACGACAACAGCATTGAAAAGACACTTGGGACAGGTGCATGGATAGGAAAGGTTTAGAGGGATATGGGCTAAACACAGGCAAATAGGAGTATCTTGGATCGGTAGAAAGCATACAATAGACAATAGGTGCAGGAGTAGACCATTCGGCCCTTCGAGCCAACACCGTCATTCACTGTGATCATGGCTGGTCAGCCACATTCGGTACCCACTTCCTGCTTTCTCCCCATATCCCCTGACTCCACTATCTTTAAGAGCTCTATCTAACTCTCTCGTGAAAGCATCTAGAGAATTGGCCTCCACTGTCTTCTAAGGTAGAGAATTCCACAGATTCACCACTCTCTGGGTGAAAAAGATTTTCCTCATCTCCGTTCTAAATGGCCTACCCCTTATTCTTAAACTGTGGCCCCTGGTTCTGGACTCCCCCAACATCAGGAACACGTTTCCTGCCTCTAGCGTGTCCAATCCCTTAATAATCTTATATCTTTCAATAAGATTGCCTCTCATCCTTCTAAATTCCAGAGTGTACAAGCCCAGCCGCTCCATTCTATCAACATATGACAGTCCCGCCATCCCGGGAATACTGTTGGGCTGCATCACAACTTGTTTTGGGAACAGGACATAGAAAGATACATTTCTGAATAATCTGAACTATGGTGATGTAGTCTGACTATCAACAATGATCACTGTGAAATCTTAAATTATTCTGTGTGACATTATCTAGCATATGTAAAACGTATAGGCCTGTCTACAGTAGATGCCTATCTGAACTGATCTCATCTGCCTGTACATGGTCCATATTCCTGTACTTCCATATGCCTATCTAAAAGTCTCTTAAATGCCACTGTATCTGCCTGTATCACCCTTGGAAGTGAATTCCAGGCCCGCACCATTCTCTGTGTAAAAAAAACTTGCCCCGCACATCTCCATTAAACTTTACCGCTCTTACCTTATAGCTATGCCCTCTGGTGTAGCACACTTTCACACAGGGATAAAAAGGTTCCAGAAGTCTACCTTATCTATCTATGCCTCTCATAATTTTATGTACTTCTATCAAGTCTCCCCTCATCCTCCGACGTTCCAGAGGCATGGACTCATGGGTCGAAGAGTCTGGTTCCATGTTGTGTGATTCGACAAGTAAATTCTCCAAAACACCAGGCTTTCCTTGCCTTCGTAGTTACATGTTCCTTCTTCCTGGTCAATTTACTTCCATTGTGTCACACCTCAACTGGTCAGCAGAATTCCTTGACCATTTGTGTAGGAAGGAACCGGTTTACACCGAAGGTAGACACAAATGCTGGAGTAACTCAGCGGGACAGCATCTCAGGAGAAAAGGAATCGGTGATGTTTCGGGTCAAGATCTAAAGAAGGTTCTCGACTCGTAACGTCACCTATTCCTTCAAGTTCATAAGTTCATAAGTGATAGGAGCAGAATTAGGCCATTTAGCCCATCAAATCTACTCTGCCATCCAATCATGACTGCTCTATCTTTCCCTCTCAACCCATTCTCCTGCCTTCTCCCCATAACCACTGACACCCATACTAATCATGAATCTATCTACCTCTGCCTGAAAAATATCCATTGATGGCCTCCACGGCCTTCTATGGCAATGAGTTCCACAGATTCACCACCCTAAAGAAATTCCTCCTCATCTCCCTCATGACTATGTCCTTTTAATCTGAGGCTTGGCCTCTGGTCCTGGACTCTCCCACTGGTGGAAACATCCTCTCCACATCCACTTTATCCAGACCTTACATTATTCAGTAAGTTTCAATGAGGTGCCCCCTCTCCAGAGATGCTGCCTGACCCACTGAGTTACTGCAGCATTTTGTATCTATCTTCCCCAGCTATTTGATCACTTCATTGCTGGAATTTTTTTTTCTCTGTAAGCCCCATATAAATATGGGAGCATTTACCTGTTCCTTGATCCAGATCTGCTCCTGGTGCGGTCCATTCCAGCTCAATCCTATCTTCAAGTACTCTTGCTTCAAGGTCCGTGATTTTACTCGGCGGGAAGTTGACAACGGGAATGTCCACGGGATTTGAAATCGCTCCTCCAGATTTGACCCTGCTGAAGTTTCCGATCTGTGCCACGAGATTTTCTTCACTGACGGTGGGTCTTGGCGGATTCGGATGAACAACACCTGTGTGGAAGGAAAGACATTTATCTCCAGTATCCAGAATCCATTGACCAAACCAGCACTGAACACGAATATGGAAAGTAGTCAGGAACAAGAATACTTCCACTCAGATCCTGAGTGCCTCCTGTTGGGGAACAGCAGGCACAATGGATCTATTCTGACATTTTCACCCTGATTCCCTTTGTCGCGATGCTGGAAGTAAGCATGAGAAATATTGAAGCCACTCAAAAGAGCTAGCAGCACATCCTGACCATCAGCCAGAGTCATTAGCACAATATCACTGTTCCCTGATGCTGGAGTGAAATGTGAATCAGGTGGTAAATAAGGCTTTTGGTACATTGATCATCCTGTAATGTGGTGACCAGACCTGCACACAATACTCCAATCATCATGAAAACTCACCTATTTTTCAAGAAAATTAATCTGCCATCCTTTCATCCGGAATCACCAGATAAATTTCTATTAATGCTTCGACTTACACATTTCCCATTAGATGTTTCACATGAGAAAATCACAGTTTCCAGTTGGTAGAGCTGCTGCCTCACAGCACCAGAGACCCGGATTTGATCCTGACCTCGGGTGCTGTCTGTGTAGAGTTTGCACGTTCTCCCAGTGACCAAGTGGATTTCTCCCATGTGCTCCAGTTTCCAAAGACGTGTGGGTTTGTAGGTTAATTGGCCTCTGTAAAATTAACCCTTGTGTGCAGGGAGAGGACGAGAAAGTAGGAATACGTAGAACTAGTGTGTACGGGTGATTGATGGTAGGTGTGGACTCGATGGGCTGAAGTTTCCCAGCTGTATATCTAAAACTAAAACCTAAAACTAAAACTGAACCTGGTAAGTTTTAGAGCACATGGGGGACAAAGTTTCAGCAAATTTAAAGGGAGTGTGGGAAGCCAAACATTCTTCTTCTTGCACTCAATGTTACTCATGTTATTTCCTTTACCATGTATCTATACACTGTGAATGGCTCGATTGTAATCATGTATTGTATTTCCGCTGACTGGTTAGCACGCAACAAAAGCTTTTCACTCTACCTCGGTACAGTTGACAATAAACTAAACTGAACTCTGGGGAGCGCAGGAATCGGTGAGTAGATTCTTGGAGTTTAGAAGGATGAGGGGGGGGGGGAACCTCATTGAAACTTACTAAATAGTGAAAGACTTGGATAGAGTGGATGTAGAGAGGATGTTTCCACTAGGGAGAGAGTCCCGGACCAGAGGTCAATGCCTCAGAATGAAAGGATGTTCCTTAAGGAAGGAGACAAGGAGGAATTTCTTTAGTCAGATGATGGTGAATCTGTGGAATTCATTGCAACAGAAGGCTGTGGAGGCCATCAATGTACCTCTGAGAAAAGCCACACAGGTCACGGGGAGAACGTGCAAACTCCATACAGACAAGCACCCGTAATCAGGATCGAATCCAGGTCTCTGGCGGTGTTTCATAAGCCAAGAAATAAATGAGTGGTCCACTCAGTACATCCCTGTTTTTAGTATCAGTCCCTGGCAAAGGAAAATGCATCAGCAATGAGTCATAAAGATGTACAATCAGAAACAGGAGCGTCAGCAAACATTGTCCACGTGAGATCTTACAATAAGGTTTACGACATCTCCTGGTTGCAATGTTCAGCCGCTGAGGCCTACGGGAACCTCCCGGTTGTCAACCAATTCAACTCCCTTTCCCATCCCCATCCCACCACGTCTGCACCGACTAGCAATACAATACAATACAATTTATTTGTTATCATTTGAACCTCTTGAGGTTCTAACGAAATTTGGTTCCCCCGCACATTAACACTATCCTACACACACGAGGGACAATTTTACATTTATACCAAGCCAATTAACCTATAAAACCTGTACATCTTTGGAGTGTGGGAGGAAACCGAAGATCTCGGAGAAAATCCACCTAATTTGAGGAAGGACATTCTTGCTTTTGAGGGAACCCAGCGAGGTTAGTTCCCGGGATGGCGGGACTGTCATATGATGAAAGAATGGGGCGACTGGGCTTGTATTCACTGGAATCTAGAAGGATGAGAAGGGATCGTATAGAGACATATACAATTATTAAGGGACTCCACACGCTAGATGCAGGAAACATGTTCCTGATGTTGGGGGAGTCCAGAACCAGGAGCCACAGTTAAAGAATAAGTGTTGGGCCATTTAGAACTGAGATGAGGAAAAACATTTTCACCCAGAGTGGTGAATTTGTGCAATTTCCTGGCTCAGGAGGCAGTGGAGGCCGATTCACTAGATGCATTCAAAACAGAGTTATATAGAGCTCTTAGGGCTAGCGGAAACAAGGGATATGGGTAGGTCAGAAACGGAGTACTGATAGTGGATGAACAGCCATGATCACATTGAATGGCTAGAAGGGCCGAATGGCCTACTGCACATATTGTCTATGTATCTATGTATTTATTTAGGTCACAAGGAGAATGAACAAACTCCATACAGACAGCACCTGTAGTCAGGATCGAACCTGGGTCTGTGGCGCTGTAAGGCGGTAACTCTACTGCTGCGCTAACATGTTGCCCTGTAAGTTTGATCCAAAACAAACTTGCTGTTCAATGGCTCAGAATGGCTAGCATGGCATGGTGGCATAGGGGTAGAGTTGCTGCCATAGGGCGCCAGAGAACCGGGTTCAAACCTGACTAAGGGTGCTGTCTGTATGGAGTTTGTATGTTCTCCCACGACTTGCTTGGGTTTGTGCCAGGACCATCAGTTTCTGCCCACATTCCAAAGACGTGCAGGTTTATAGGTTAATTGGCTTGGCATAATGGTTAAATTGTCCCTAGTGTGTGTAATACTAACGTTGGTATGTGGGGATCGCTTGTCGGCACGGATTCGGTGGGCCGAAGGCCATGTTTCCGTGCTGTATCTCTAAACTAAACGACATCACAAACCACTGCAAAGATATATTTCATTGTCTTCGTTTGCATTGCCAAATATTTATTACCATCAATGGTGAGTCCCCGTATGTAAATGGCGTCCCCCACTCTCTTGCTAGTCAGGTTTGAGGGCCCTTCAATTCCCTCAACACGCACCTTGAAGCTGTACCTTCCACGTCCAGTAATGTTCAGGAAATACCTGGAGTAAACCCCATCATTCCTGCGAGTATCAGCCCCTGAAAGCAAGTAAAGGCAAACATGTATAAGAAGGAACTGCAGATGCTGGTTTACCCCGAATATAGACACAAAATGTAACTCAGCGGGGTCAGGCAGCATCTCTGGAGACAAGGAATAGGTGAGACCATTCAACAGAACGAGTCAGGGAGAGGGAAACTAGAAGTATGGGAAGCTACAGAACAAAGCAGAGTCCGCATCAATGACGCTGGGCAGGTGGAGCCCACAATGGTCCATTGATGGCTGGGGCCGAGGTGATAACGAAGGAACACAAACGATGAAATTAGCAAATAGAAAATACTCCTACCTGCCTAAATGTTTCTTAAATGTTGCAATAATACCTGCCTCAACTTCCTCCACCGGCAGGTCGTTCCATATACCCACCACCCTTTGTGTGAAAAAAGTTACCCATCAGGTTCCTGTTAAGCCTTCCCCGCCTCACCTTGAACTTCTGGCTTGGATTACATCAGGGATAAATATTTCTCATGGCTGGAACCCAATAGAAAAGGTCCTTTACCCACACAATGAGAGGGAAAGATAGATCAGCCAAGATTGAATGGTGGAGTAGACTTGATGGGCCAAATGGCCTAATTCTGTTCCAAGAACTTATGACCAGTCCACTCTTTGTCAATGGATCACTCCCAAATGTTCACCTTACAGTCACGGCACTGTTAACAATTCACGCAAACTCCAATTTTATTTCTCAGACATTTTCATGTAACCTACCTACGCCATTATCGAAAAGTTTGTGTTCATCTGTGACACCACTGGGAAGTTCAACAATGATTATCACCTTCGCATTTAAGACTGGTAAAAACCCCTGAGAGACTTCCACGTAATTAACCATCGGGCTTTTGGGATCCTCCCAGCTGACCCTGGGGTTAACGGTAACGGGGGCAACATTCTCATCCACTGCTCGAGATGTCACGGTCATCGTAACCTTCTGCGTCTTTCCAGAGTTTGTGATGTTGTAAACCCAGTTCCCTACCTGGGAGATAAATGGTCAGGGTTAATCCAAGGACAATGATATCAAAACAGACAAGTTCTGCGTTATCACCTTCCCCACAGCCAACATTGGACCATTGTGGTCTCCACATTTCCTTCATCATCGTTGCTGGGTTCATAAGAGGCAGAATTAGGTCATTCAGCTACTCCGCCATTCAATCATGGCTGATCTATCTTTCCCTCTTGACCCCATTCTCCTGCCTTCTCCCCCATAACCTGCACTAATCAAAAATCTAACTTTCTCTGCCTTAAAAATATCAATTGATGTCCTCCATAGCCTTCTGTAGCTTCGATTTGTTCTTTTGCATAGTTTTGTACCATTTCATATCTCTCTTTTGCATATCTTTATATCTATATCTCTATTCTCCCTTTCCCCTGAAGCTCAGTCTGAAGAAGGGTCTCAACCGAAAACATCACCCATTCCTTTTCTCCAGAGATGCTGCCTGTCCTGCTGAGTTACTCCAGCATTTTGTGTCATCTATCTTTGGTGTAGACCAACACCTGCAGTTCCTTCCTAGACAAGTTCCTGTGATATCTAGATGATATTTAAAATCAGTAAAGCTTAACAATGGGATTAATTACTATCTAGGTGCAAGGGACTCTTGAGAAAATGGTGGTGAGCCTTTTCTTTGAACTAACACAGTGTTGTTAAGCTCCCTCGACCCAGTTATGTTGAAAATTCCAAGATCTTGATGCCAGTGGTGAAGAAGGAATGGTATTAAAGGTTCAAATTGACATAGGGATAACTTAAAGATGAAGGAATTCCAATGCATCTGATACATAAAGTCATAGACATAGAATAGTTTAGCATGGAAACAGGTCATTCGGCCCAACTTGTCCATGCCAACCAAAATGCCCAATCATTTACCTCATCCCAATTACTGAATAGGTCAATAATCGGCAGCACATATAAAGTTGGGACCTGTCACAGGAGGTTGAGTTGATTTTAATTTATTGTCACATGTATCGAAGTACAGTGGAAAGCTTTTGTCACATGCTAACCTGTCAGCAGAAAGACAATACATGTTTACAATCGAGCTGTCCACAGTGTACAGATACATGATAAAGGGAATAACGTGAATAACCTTTAGTGCAAGATGAAGCCAGCAAAGTCTGATCAAAAGTAAAGATAGTGCAAGGGTCACCAATGAGGTAGATAGCAGCTCAGGACTGTTCTCTGGTTGTGGTAGGATGGTACAGTTGCCTGATAATAGCTATGAAGAAACTGTCCCTGAATTTGAGGATGAATAGCATTAAATAGACAGTACATGGTCAATGCAGCCTAACGGGAATGGGTGTGAATAACGAGTAATTGATTGTAAAGTTAATAGAAAATAAAATACAAACTACCAGAAAAAGGAGTCAGCTCCATCAAGGCCTGGATAGAGTGGATGTGGAGAGGATGTTTCCACTAGTGGGAGAGTCTAGGACCAATGGTCATGGCCTCAGAATTAAAGGACGTTCCTTTAGGAAAGAGAAAAGGAGGAATTTCTTTAGTCATAGGGTGGTGAATCTGTGGAATTCATTGCCACAGAAGGCTGTGGAGGCCAAGTCAATGGATATTTTTAAGGCAGAGATAGATAGATTCTTGATTAGTACGGGTGTCAGGGGTTATGGGGAGAAGGCAGGAGAAGGTGGTTAGGAGGGAGAGATTGATCAGCCATGATTGAATGGCGGAGTGGGCTGAATGGCCTAATTCTGCTCACATCACTGTTGCTGCTCCGGCACTTTGGAACACCTTGCCGTTGCACATCAGACAGGCCCCCTCACTGTCCATCTTCAAAACCAGTGTTAAAACACATTTTTATTCCTTGGCTTTCGACACTGCTTGAGACTTTGCTCCTGTTTTTAGTGCTTTTAATGTTTTTTAATTTTTATTGTTTTTAGTCCTTCGTTTAAGGTTTTTTTTTTATTGTTTATGTAATAATTTCTTGTCCATGATCAGTCATGTACAGCACTTTGTTGCAACTGCGGTTGTTTTAAAGTGCTCTATAAATAAAGTTATTATTATTATTAATATCATCACTTCTGAACTTATCTGTGGAGAGACATTCAAAATAATGTTTCAGGTGCTTTCGAACGTACCTCTGCAGTGCCTGGAATTTGGAGTCGTGCTGTGTGTGTTGCGTCCTCGGATTGAAAGTGCCTCTGAGTGTAGATCTTCCCTCTGGGGGAATGGAGGATCACACCCGGTTTACTATCCTCCCAAGTGACCACAAAATATGTGTTGTTTCCAATGGTTTTATCAATAGAAACGATATCACTAAACCAACCACCTTTATCAATACTCCTTCCTAAACTTTCAAGCTGTGAATCAAGGAAACAGACTGATATTGTATTGTAAAACACTTTGTAGAGTGAGAATAAATGCAAAATAATTCTCTAACGCTATCAAACCTGGATTGCCTGTTGGCTAAGGTCACCATCTTCTGATACTAATCCAGTGAAAGCATCATTGAGTCCGTTTTCGTCTACTTTATCAGTGACTGCGAGCTGTAGACCACCTATTAAATGAAACATAAAATAATCCTTAACTCACATATTATCCATTATCCATGGTCAATGTCCATTCAGAACTGAATAAAAAAAATTAGGCCTTACAAATTCCTGTAAAGTGAGATCCGCCCTTTGAAAAATTCAAAATAAAACTACTAAATGGATTGAACTTGGTTGCAACACCGGTGGCGATAATACTGCTCAATTGCTGTGGGTAAAGCAAGACTTTTGTGGTAAGTTTGCTTTAGGTATTGGTAATCACAACAAAGACAGAGATTTGGAAGAAATGGGTCATTTTCTGGCTGGATGGATAGACGTGACCAGGGAGCCCCCAAAGATTGTTTAGTGGCCCTCAATAATTGTTGATGCAGGTGAAAGACTTGGCGGAGGGAGCAGAGTGTATTTAGTCCTGTTGCCGGTTTTTCGGCGACCTGCTACGACTGTGACAGTCGCCGGCAGTCGCCTAAAAAATCACCTAGTGGGACAGGCTGTTAAAGTCTACGTCAGGCAATGATGTGCTAATGGGAGGGGGCGTGTGGCAGAGAGGATATTTGGAGTCCGCAACAGAATATAAATGGGTTGATTAAGTGGGAAATAACTTGGGAAAAGACCTGGAGAAAGATTGTAGATGAACCAAGTACGTCTGTACTTGGTTCATGAGAATGGAATGAGATGTTTTGGTGTATGAATCACAAATATTTAGCAGGGAGGTGCAACAAGTAGTTGCAAAGCTAATACAGGTGCACAACCTTTTATCCGAAATTCCAAATAACGAAAAGCTCCGAATAGCGGACATTTTTTCGGTCCTTGAAGAAAGGTCTTGAAGACGTTCACCGAGGGCGGCCCGCAGAGGTGACAGCGGAACCTCCGGTCGGTCCACGAAGAAAGGGGAACTAAATCCCCAGTGTATCGTGAGTCTTGCGTGGGAACTTTTTAACTCAGCGGGCAGGCAGCAACAGATTGTCGCTCCCTTCAGTTTCACCCCACCTACACCCCTCTGCTTCCCGGCCATGTGTGTGACCCCTTCCCTCCCCTCTCCAGCTCTCCGCCCATTGCACCGGCGCGGGGGCTTTGCACTGTCTTCACGTCGGCGATGCCAGCAGGTCAGTGCCGGAGACGTCAGGACCAACCGGACACCGACCCCCAGGCCCACAGTAAGCATGAGATCCCAGAGACCCACAGCCAGCAGCAGCCCAGCCCCGTTCCAACTCCAGAGGAAAACTGCAAACTGGCCGGAGACGTCAGGACCACCAGAAGCCGCTCCCCGATGGGCCGCTACGGCGACAAGTGGCAGTTCGCCCACAGCCCGAGCTGCGCCCCCTCATCGGGACACCGACCCCCAGGCCCACTGCAAGCACGGAGATCCCAGATCAGCAACTCCAGCCCAGCCCCGCTCCAACTCCAGAGGAACACGCTCCCCGTAGGGGCAGAAGCTGATGGTGTGCAAGGTACGTCTTGTTCTTGGGGTGGCGCAGCTCGAACTGTGGGCGAACTGCCATTTGTCGCCGTAGCGGCCCATCGGGGAGCGGATTCCTCTGGAGTTGGAGGGACAGGGAGACACAGCGGCTTTTGAGAATGGTGGGCAATCACTTCCAAAGTTCTGCCCACACAGTCAGTACACCTCTCCTACACTTGTCTCCCGCACTAAGATAATCTCGCAGAGAATGATCCCAGCCTAACCCTCCCTATTCTCTCCTATTCTGCAAGAAAAAAACTACATTGAAGACTCAAACTCGTGATCGAGTAACTGCCGGGATCGAGGCGCAAACTCGCGACCTTGCGGATATGAGCCGAGCACTCTACCACTGAGCAAGCCGTTAAAATCTACGCTAAAAATCTTCCATTCCTAAAGCCGAAAAATTACGAATTACGAAAAGTGTCTGGTCCCAAGGCTTTCGGATAAAAGGTTGTGCACCTGTAGTAAGATTAAATGAGAACTTTTTTTTTTTTTTGAAAATATTTTTTATTGGAGATAGGTACATAACCTAATTACATCATTAGTCTTACATTTTAAAATTGATAATATTGTCAATTATTATTACATTGTCTCCAATACTTTTTGCCTTTTTTTTTTTTTAAACTAGATAGAACTAAAGAGATAGATGAAGTAAAGAAAGAAAAGAAAGAAGGAAAAAAAAAAAAAAAAAAAAAAGGAAAAAGATAGTTAAAGAAGAATGGAAAAATGTATTAAAATAAAAAAGACTTCATTCGAGATATATTCGTACATTTCAGAGTATAGTATTTCATCCATTCTTTAGCCCGCGTGCTAGTCAGGTTCCTGTGCTGAACCATTCTGACCCTTTAAGTAATCAATAAAAGGAGACCATGTTCCAACGAATAATTCCTGTTTGTCCAACAGGGAAAATCTGATTCTTTCCACGTTTAAGGTCTCCGTCATTTCTATAATCCACATTTTGATTGTGGGGGCCGTAGGGCCTTTCCAAAATTTTAGAATTAATTTTTTTCCTGTTATTAAACTATAATCAATAAAGTTTCTTTGTGTTGTTCTAAGTGTTTGATTTAATTCTAATATTCCGAGTATTATTAATTTTGGATCTGGGTCCAATTGTGTGCTGGTTACTTTAGATATTATACTAAAAATGTTTACCCAGAATTTTTTAATTTTTATACAGTTTGCAAACATATGAGATAATGTAGCTTCTAAATGTTGACATTTATCACATATAGGTGAGATATGTTGAAAAATTTTATGTAGTTTTGTTTTTGAATAATGTAACCTATGTATTACTTTAAATTGTATTAGAGAATGTCTGGCGTTTAGTGAACACTGATGTATGTGTTGCAAACTTTCTTCCCAAGTATCTTTCGTTATTACTTGATTTAATTCTTTTTCCCATGTTTGTCTGTGTAAGTCCGTCGAAGGAATGTCACTGTCTAATAAGATATTATATATATAAGATATTAATTTTTCTGTATTAGGATGTTTGTTCCAACATTCATCAAGAATTTCTGAATTTCTAATTCGAAAATTTTGGGAGTTCGATTTTACATAATCTCTAAGTTGAAGATATCTGAAATAATCATTTCCTCGAAGTCCATAAGTCTGTTGCAATTCCTGAAATGTCAGAAAAGTGCCTTCCTTGTAAAGTTGTCCCATATTTTTAATTCCATAATTCTTCCATTGTGTAAAACCCCCGTCCAACCATGAAGGCTTAAACAAAGGATTATTCACAATTGGAAGAAAAAGTGATAAATTATCTAATTTTAATGTCTTTTTTAATTGTTTCCAAATTCGTATAGCACTAAATATTATAGGGTTTTCCCTATAAATTTTTTTGTTTAATTTAGACGTAGCAAATAATATCGAACCGATATCAAAAGGTAAACAATCTTCCTTTTCCATTTTTAACCAGTCTGGTTGATGATCTATTTCTTCCAACCAGAAATTCATATTTTTAATGTTAACTGCCCAGAAATAAAACAAAAAATTGGGTAAAACCAAGCCTCCATTTATTTTTGATTTACTCAAGTGTCTTTTGTTTATCCTATGATTCTTATAATCCCAGATAAAATCATTAACAATAGAGTCCAATTTTTAAAAAAAGTTTTTTGCCAGATATATCGGAATTGTCTGAAAAAGATATAATATTTGCGGTAAAAAAATCATTTTTATGACATTGATTTTGCCTACCATTGAGATAGGAAGTGTTTTCCAGTATTGAATATTCTTATGTAGTTTGTTCAGTAATGGGGGGAAATTTGCTTTAAATAATGATGTATATATCTTAGTTACATAAATACCTAGATATTTAAATTTTTCATTTACTATTTTAAATGGAAATTGTTGTATTGTCTGTTTGTTATGTTCCCTTATTGGCATAATTTCACTTTTATTCCAATTTATTCTGTATCCTGAAAGTGAACCAAATTGGGTTATTAGCTTTAATAAGTTTGGAATACTAATTTCTGGTTTTGTAATGTAAATTAATACATCATCTGCGTATAGAGAAATTTTATTCACTGTGTCCTTTGTGTTATACCCATGTATTTCCGGATGCCCCCTAACTCTTTCTGCCAGTGGCTCAATAGCAAGCGCAAATAATAATGGAGATAATGGGCATCCTTGTCTACAACCTCTAGATAGGCTAAATTTAGGTGACAACCTTTGGTTTGTAAATATTCTAGCCGTGGGATTTGTATATAACAGTTTTATCCATGTACAGAATTTCTCCCCTAGCTGCATATTTTCCATCACCGAAAATAAATAAGGCCATTCGACCTGATCAAATGCTTTTTCAGCGTCAAGTGAAATTATTGCTAGATCTTCATTAATAATTCTCTTGGAATATATAATATTAAATAATCTTCTTAGATTATAATATGAGTACCGTTTCTGAATAAAGCCTGTTTGGTCAGGGTGTATTAATTTATTCATCACTGTACTTAATCTATGCGCTAGTATTTTAGTTAAAATTTTCTGATCTGTATTTAAAAGTGCAATTGCTCTGTATGATCCCGGGTCTTCCAGATCTTTATCAGCTTTAGGAATAAGTGTTATTATTGATTCATTTAAAGTGTCTGGAAGTTTCTGTTGAGTATATATATACTCATACAGTCTTTGTAAACGTGGGCTAAGCAAATCATAAAATTTTTTATAAAATTCGGAACCTAAACCATCTGGTCCTACTGCTTTACCATTTTTTAAAGAGCCAATAGACTCCTCAATATCCTTTATCGTAATCTCCCTTTCTAATAATTCTCTATCGTTTGAATCTAAACCTTTTAAATTACATTTTATTAAAAAATCTGCTATTCCTTCTGATTGTGCTACAGTTTTAGTTGAATAAAGGTTATGATAGTATTGGAGAAATCTATCATTTATGTCCTTGGGCATTTTTAATAATTCTCCTGTCTCTGTTCTAATTTTATGAATTGTTTTTTCCCCTTCCATTTTTCGTAACTGACGTGCTAATAATTTTTGTGGTTTGTCTCCAAATTCAAAATGTAGTTGTTTGGTTTTTTGATAAAGTTTTATTACTTGTTCTGAATACATTTTATTTAATTTATATTTCAATACAGCAATTTTATTATGTTTTAAAGTAGATGGCATTCTCGCATTTTCTATATCTAGTTGCTTGATTTCAATTTCCAATGTTTGTTGCTTAATCCTGTTCTCTTTATTATAAAATGCTTGAGCAGAAATTAATGTACCTCGAACATACGCTTTAAACGTTTCCCACATAAGAGAAGTAGGTGTGTCAGGGTTGTCATTTACCTCAAAAAATATTTGAATCTGTTTAATAATATATTCCTGGCATGATCTTTCGTTCAAAATTTGTGGGTTAAATCTCCAATATGCTTGTTTCTCGGACATTCCATTTAATTTAATCATGAATGTTACAGGTGCGTGATCTGAGATTATAATGTTATGGTATTTTGAATTATAAATAAATGGGATAAACGTAGAGTCAACTAAAAAATAATCTATTCTTGAGTATGTTTTGTGTACTGGTGAGTAAAATGAATATTCCCGTCCAGTTGGGTTTTCTATTCTCCAGACATCCTTAATATTAGTGGTATTAATAAATGAATTTAGAAATACACTTGATTGAGATTTTACTTTTTTTTGCCTTGATGATCTATCTAAGTATGGATCTAATGTACAATTGAAGTCTCCTCCAATTATTAATTTATATTGTGTAAATTCAGGAATTTTATTAAATGTTTTATTAAAAAACTTGGGGTTATCAAAATTAGGCCCATAAACATTAAGAAGAATCACTTTTTCTCCATTTAACTCTCCAACTAATATAATATATCTACCATCAATATCCACTATTGTTGAAGAGTTCTTAAAAGGTATTCCTTTACGAATTAGTATTGCAACTCCTCTGGACTTATGGGAAAAGGAGGAATGATATGACTCAGCGATCCACTTAGCTTTAAGTCTATGTTGAGATTCCTTTTTAAGGTGTGTTTCTTGTAGAAATATTATATCTGTTTTGATTAAATTTAGATGTGCCAAAACTTTACCTCTCTTAATTGGTTCATTAATTCCCTTGACATTCCAACTACAAAATGTTATTCCCTGACCCCCTCTTATCATATTAACATCTTGCATATTGTTTCTAAGGTGGTCTATAACCGATCAGAAGGTACAACACATAGAACCTGACCCTGCTCCCGAACCTCAAATAGATGAATTTAAAATCATATACATCGCTCTTCCGAACACATCTCCTTGTATTAGTCTTATTTTTCCATTCAAACAGAGTTTTAAAATCTTCTCGTAGTCACTCACGTGACTCCGAAGTAAAATAGTAAGATTAAACGAGAACTTACCAGTTTGAAGTTTGATCTGTATTTTATGAGGAGTTACGATGAGGGATTACGTGAAGAACCCGTCCAGCATGCATGCGCGACATACTTCAAAGCAGCGGTGTGGAATCACAGACAACACAATACTTGAAATAAACATAGTAAAGATAAGGAGAACTAAGATACCAGATGATCTCTGTAATTGAGGGTGGGAGCGGAGGGCACGTAATCCCTCATCGTAACTCCTCATAAAATACAGATCAAACTTCAAACTGGTAAGTTCTCGTTTAATCTTACTATTTTACTTCGGAGTCACGTGAGTGACTACGAGAAGATTTTAAAGCTCTGTGATTTCAAACCGTGTAACAGTCCATACTTCACTCGCTGCCGGTCATCCAAGGGAGGAAGTATGTTATCTTAATCAAACATGAATCTGTTTGTAAAACAACAATGGTATTATTTGAAAATAATAACAAAGAAATTAATGCTCCCCCGGGCTTAAATTGTATTTTTTTTTTTTTTGCAGCATCTAAATTCTCTCTGCAAGTGAAACCGGTTTTATAATGGCTTGTTGTAGAATGTTTGAAAAGTTCTTTCCATGGACCACCCCACTGTTACCAGGGTAGGTCCAATGGCACATCCATACTGTTAGCCGCCGACATGGATGCTGCTCTGGTGGAGTGAGATGTGTAAATATCGGTTACCACTCCAGCAGCTCCCAATACCTGTTTGAGCCATCTAGAGATGGTTTGACTCGGTAGCCTGACCCAGTGGCTTTTTTGTGGCTGACCTATTGCTTTTTGTCTCCCTCGGGAATTTTAGGTTGTGTTGATATATTGTAGAAGGTGAGTCATGACACATAACAGTGGTCAGGTGGGTATGCCTGGAATTCCATAATGAGTCCTGAAAGTTCCTGGTCTACACAGTTTTACCAGCTCCTGAATGGTGAATGTTATTTGGTCTGATGTTATGACCCTATTGTCCAGTCTGAGTAGGTAAAAGGACTGGTCCCTTATGCTGAGACTAAGCCATCAGCATGGCCGTATACAGGGTAGTTGTTTTCAGAGTAAGGGATCTGGCTGGTGGCCATCCCTTAGGTATGTCAGGACAACGCTGACATCCCAGATCTTGGTATATCTAGGTCTAGGGGGTTTTGAATAGAAGGTACCTCTCATTAATTTGGCCACCAGTGGACGAGACCCGTAGGGGCAGAAGCTGATGGTGTGCAAGGTACGTCTTTTTCTTGGGGTGTTACCCTATGGCCTGTTTCCCTTGGTGCCTGTCTTAGATAGGCTGACAGTGCACTTCCAGCACATTTGATAGTGCTATAGTTCAGACCTTCATCGTGGTGAAGGCTGGCCAGGAACTCTGGTACATAGATATAGTGGTTGATTAGTAGGTTGTCTCTGTTATCGAGCAGTATGTTTCCCATTTTCTTATACTGGAGAGATATTGTTTCTTGGTGGAAGTCGGTGAGATGCTGTCATCGTATCTATGGTCCTATTTGACAATCCCAGGTCCATCAAAAGGCCTTTTTGGAATCTGCAACCCAGTAGGCTTATTCTGTCATGGCATGGGTGACTTTCGCCTGATACAGGGTGGATCAGTAGATCTGGTCCACTGTGAATGGTCAGGGGTTTCAATGACCCTGTCAAGGATCACTGGGAACCATGGCTGTGTAGGCCAGTCGGGTGCTACCTAAAAGTCCGAAGCAAAGTTCATCTGTATTTTGCGTAGTACCTGACTGATGAGGTAGAAAGGGGGGGGGGGGGTAACATAGAGATTAGTTCCCCCCAGTTCAGCGAGAATGTATCCATCGCCGCTGCCTCAAGGTCTGGTTCCCAAGCGACATACATCGGTACGTGGTGATTCAGTCGGAATGCAAAGAAATCGATATCTGGTGTTCCATATTGCTTTGTAATTTCAGCAAATACTTTGGGGTTTAACATGTCTGTCACAGTATTTAGCTTACCTGGTAGGTAAGTTGCTGATAGCCAAGTATGTTTGTCGACACACCATTACCAGTTTGTGTTGATCAAATTGTCACATGATATCGATTTTATCCCGCCCATGTGGTTAGTATAGGCCATCACTGTGATATTGTCAAATTGTAAACGAACATGCAAAATGGTGCACTTTTGAACAATATGCTTTTAACCCATAGAACGCACCCAACATTTCCAACTAGTTTTTATGTCCAGTGTCTGCAGTAGTGATGACTCTAGATTAGTCCATCTACCACCTGTTCTGGATATGGATTATTGATAAATGATGGGACTGGAACTATGCCAAATGTTCTCTTTCCATCATTATAGGTCTGAAAATAGGCAATTTCATGGTTCAGTCAAAATGACCTGTATGTTGTTTAAAACGCTAGCACCTTTGCTCTAATGCAAAGGTCCAAGTTAAGTATCTGGTAATGCTGCTACTAATTTCCCAATTACCCTTGCCACTTTGTCGAATGGTTGGTTGATTGTTAACCATTAATTTGTTACAGGTTTGTGCCAATTCTGCTGACTTTCCTTTTGGCAACGTTGTAGACATGTGGACTGAGTTAATTGAATACCAGATAGTCAATAATTGTGGATGGTGTCAACATAGATTTATCTGGATATGTGACAAAGCCCAAGGCTAAATAAGTTTTTAATGGCTAATGCTGCTGAATTAGCTAATTCCATGGTTTTGTCTAGTGTTAAATATCATCGAGATATGCCATGACAATATGTTTTGTTAATAGTGTCAGGGCTGGTTTAAATATCTTGGAAAACAGTTTTGGCTCATATTAGATCATTAGTCAATAATTTGTAATGCCATAGTTACCCCATCCAGGTAAATTTTTAGCTATCTCTGATGATCTTTATGAATGGGTACTGAATAGTATGCATCTTTTAAGTCAATGCCATAAAGTATCCTTAGGAAATCCATTGTTTGGCAGTTACAAATGTTTTCCATTAAAGTGTGTATACCTGACGAAAGTATTCAATGTGGTTAAGTCCATTTTTGGTTTTAGTAAATTTAATATGAATTCCAAAGGTTCATATTTAGACTTCTTTATGACCCCTTTGTATGTAACTTCTCCAGTTCAGTTTGTCCCTCCTGTTTTCTTTTCAGTGAGAGGGTAAAACCCCTTTCGGGTGCATGCTAAACTGGTGGCAAATTTTTCTTAAATTCAATTTTTATCCTTGAATACTTTTTGGTATATAACTACTAAGTGTGATAGTTCTTCATGCTTCCAAAAATAGGTGTAGTTTCCCCCCCTGTTAACACAATCCCCTCACCTTTTATGTGATGTTAGGAACCATACCCACCTACCTCCACAGTTGTTTGGTGGTGTGTTCATTTCTTCGGTTTCTGGTTTCTTGTCTGTCGGGGTGGTGTTGTTGGGGGGTGGCACATTTTTCATGGGGCTCGCCCTGGGCCCTGTCCCGAAAGACTTGCGGGGATGGCATGCGGGCCCCGAGCTTTCACCAGTACCATGAAGTGGACGCCTACTGGTGGATGCGTAGAGGTACTGCCGTCTGGGTTTTGCATGGTTTGCTCATTCCAGGTCCTGCCCTCATGAGGCCAAATGCCTTGGATTCTTCGTCCAGATTTTAGGCTTGATTTGGTAATTCTTTGCCAAATAGCAGGATCTGTGGTTCTGAGGCCGGCGTTCTACACAGTCCTGCGAATTTTTGAGGTTGAGGGCAGGTCTTATGACCTCCTTCTGGAGGTTGCCAATCACATACTGTGTTGCACAGTAGAGCCAGGGTGTTTTGGCATGTCAACCCTGTCCATGGAATGAGCATGTGAAATGATAGCCGACATCAGGGGTATCAACATTTTTTTGCAATTTTAAGTTTTTGGGTTTAAATACCCTGCTCAATGTACCCCCAGTAATGGCAGGCACATTGAGCAAATGCAATTTTGGGGAGGAGTGATAAAGTCCAACACCTCAATGACTACCTGTCTTGGAGAGGTTTAAAGGACAGGTAGTAAACTGGCCGCCAATTTAGGCTGTAACGGCCGTCCCGCTCGCGGTGTTGCCACGTAGCGGCTCACCACACCCAGCAGCTCTTCCTGGTCCTCTACCTCAAGCATACTCCCGATTTTCTTCATCCAGTGACCTCTCTTCTTGACCAGCCCAGTCCTGGTCGCCAATGCTCCCCTCTGTTGAGGGAGATGCGATGGCCAGTGCTGTTAGTGCACTGGAGAAGGAGTGTTTGTGCTCCCTTGGCGAGCTTGCCCCATCTCCTTGAGCAAGTCTCGCTGGAGCTTTTGCTCCATGGGCCTTTCCATAAGGCTTGAAACGGTCACCTTTAGCCACTCTCGGGCGGGAGTCTACCATGCCGGGCTCTTCTGAGTGAACCGGCCGGTCCGACTTCCGTTGTGCCTTTCATCCAGCCCGCTGCGGTTGGTCGCCAACGTTCCCTTTTGAGCTATGCTAGCAGCGCTGGGCTCGGCTCGGAATGCTGTCGGTGACTGTGGACCGCAGCGTTGTGCGGTCCAGGTGCCGCCGGTCGCCCCCCACTGCTGGAACCCTCCTGGTCCATAGCAGCCCGACGGGAACGACCTTCCTTGGTGTTTTCCCTGTTCCATTCCTATTTAAAAATAAAACAGAACAGGGTTTCGAAAACATCATGTCCTCAGAGTAAGATTTGCTTCCCTGAAGGTCTGTTTTCAAATTGTTGCGGGAGAGCTCGTACTCCCGTCCGTTGCTGTGCACTGCGTGAGACGCTATGTCGCGCATGCGTGCTGGACGGGGTCTTCACGTAGTCACTCACGTGACTCCGAAGTAAAATTGGCACATTGGACTTTATTGCCTAAGGGTTGGGGTTTTGAAGTAGGAAAGTGTTGTTAGAGTTTGTACCGTCTGCTGCTGAGCCCACATCTGTGCACAGTTTTGGTCCTTGTTAATAATGGGTATGCCGGATTGGGGGCAGTCTGAAAGATTCACAACGTTAATTCAAAGGGGTGAGAGGTTTTTCCCATCACAATCAGCAAAATAAAATAGATCTATTATCTTTGGAATTTCAAAGACTGAGGAATGATCTTATTGAAACATGGAAGATCTTGAGGGAGAACAACTGCTAGAGGCCAAGAAGTTGCCACTAGGTGGAGAATCTTGATCAAGAGAACAAAGTAACGGGATTGGGGATATACACTTAAAAATGATTTACATGGGCACCTCATCTCACAGAAAGTGGTGAATCTTAAGAAATCTCCACTTGAAAAGATGTGGAAGCTAGATCATTGGAGGTATTTAACGAGTAAGTTGACAAATCCTTGAAAGATGAGGCACTTGAGGGCCACGGGAAGAGGAGTTGAGCATGGGGCAACTCTGCCATGATCATATTGAATGTCAGGACAGACTATACATCGCCCAGTCCCCATGTCCAAACATCTCTGATTCACCGGCTGCCAACTTACTGTTGATGCTCGGCTCAAAAATGAGCAAAACATTAATCTATCAGAAATTTCAATTAAAACCCAGGGCAATTAATTTAAAAAACTTGAAAGAAAGAGCCATAGAACACAGAAAGCGGATCTTTGTCTCATTCTGTGCATAGCAAACATCAAATACCAAACTACACTCATTCCCTTTGTCAGCATGTGGACTGTATCCTTCTATACCTGGTCATTCAAGTGATCATCTGGATATTTTTTGAACATTGGCAGAATCTTTGCCTCCACCATCCAGGGGCAGCACGGTGACTCAGTGGCAGATCTATGAGCTTACAGCGCCAGAGGCCCAGGTGCAATCCTGACTATGGGTGCTGCCTGTACGGAGTTTGTAAGTTCTGCCAGTGACCCACGTGGGTTGTCTCCGAGATCTTCGGTTTCCTCCCACACTCCAAAGTTTGTAGGTTAATAGGCTTGGTGTAAATGCAAAAATTGTCCTTAGAGTGCATGGCATAGTGTTAATGTGCAGGGATTGCAGGCCGGTGCGAACTTGATGGGCCGAAGGGCCTGTTTCCGTGCTGTATCTCTAAACTAAATTAAACTAAACACTCAGGCAGTAAATTCCAAATTCCAGCCATCCTCTGGCTGAAAAAAATGATTCTTCCGATCTCCTCCAAACTTTTTACCCCTTATCCTTGGATCTACACCCTCTGGTTATCGACATCTCTGCAAAGGGGAGAGAGGGGAGAGGTTTCCTAGTTCTGTCCCTCCCAATTACGTACACCTCTATAAGGTAACCTCTGAAGCCTCCATCATTCACAGGACAACATCTATTCTCTCCTCAGATACTGAAGAGCTCCATCATGGACAAACATCTTTGCAAATCACCTCTGCTCCTCTCCACCCTTCATTTGCTGAGCTCCCAGATACCAACAGTGTGGCTATTTATTGCTGGTTACCTGTCCTTCTTGAGAGCTCCTCCAGATTTTTGTCTGCCTTTGGTCCCAGTGCGATGGTGTGGATTTTGGTTCCATTCTCTTCCACCTCTTTGAAGCAACTGCTAATTTCTTCGTCCTCTCCATCCGTGAGCAAAATAATTTCATCGCCATTAGTAGCGCCGTCATCACCGCAAAGTACCTGCAATGCAGTCGGTTATCAATAAGGAGAGCAAAATGTAATATCTAAACGTTCTGTGTTGTTGAAAACTTCCCCAAACTTTACAAGTTCACAAGCTACAGAGTAGAATTAGACAATTTGGCCCATTGAGTCCACTCAGCCATTCAATCATGGCTGATCTCTGCCTCTGAATCCCATTTTCCTGCCTTCTCCCCATAACCATTGATACCCGATCTAATCAAGAATTTGTCTATCTCTGCCTTAAAAATATCCACTGACTTGGCCTTCACTGCCCTCTGCGGCAATGAGTTCCACAGAATAATGAAAGGCATAATGGTGTCTATCTATGCCATTCATTATTCTGTAAGTTTCAATGAGGTCCCCCCCCAACCTTCTAAACTTCAGCGAGTACAGGCCCAGTGCTGTCAAACGCTCATTATATGCTAACCCACTCATAACTGGAATCTTTACAGCCTTACCTTAAAACCATCCCGAACCCCACTGCAGATGTTTGTTCCTCCACTGGCAGATGTTGGTAGTAGTTTTACAAGGTCCTTCCTCACATTGTCATTATCAACAGTCTTCAACTGTGTTTTAATCTTGGCATCGGAATTAAAAGTGACAATTCCAACTAGTGATCCTGGCTCAACAACCTGCAGCAAGAATATCTCGGCTGCTTGTCGAACCCTGTTAATGCGATTCTCCTGTTTCATAACGAGAAGAAATTAGCAAAGTTAAACACAGCCCTGTTTAATAGATGAAAAACAATGCTGGACACACTTGAATCTTCACATGGGAACAAGGAACTGTTCCTATGTGAGAAATGTTCCTATACCAAAGAGAGGCACAGAGTGCTGGACTAACTGGAGTAAATTACAGCATGGTAGCGTAGCGGCAGAGTTGCTGCCTTACATCGCCAGAGACGCGGGTTTGATCCTGTCTCTATGGAGTTTGTATATTCTCCCTGTGACCAGTGTGGGGTTTCTCCGGGATCTCTGGTTTCATCCCACACTCCAAAGACATCCAGGTTTGTAGGTTAATTGGCATGGTGTAAATGTAAAATTGGCCCTCGTGTGTGTAGGGTAGTGTTAATGTGTGGGGATTGCCGGTCGGTGCGGACTCAGTGGGCCGAAAGGCCTGTTTCCGCACTTTATCTCTAAACTAAACTAAACCCAACTCAACGGGTCAGGCAGCATCTCTGGATGAAAAGGCTTGTTGGTGTTTCGGGTCAGGACCTTTCTTCATACTTTCATGGTTTTTCAAGTTTTTAGATCTAAACCATGAAATTGCAATCATTCTGTTGGAGTCAGAATGTCAAATTAAATTGAGTCTGTTGTCACATGCACGTGTATGGTGAGCTACAGCTACATTGAGGCAGCATCACAAACACATAGACACAGATAAACACACAAAAACATCAATCACATATAAACTATAGATATATTATGCAAAAATTCCACAAGACTGAAAAGAAAATGACAGCAAATAAATACGAAACGCTGTTAGAAAAAAGACAAGGCCATGGTAGTGCAAGAGGTGGACCACAGTGTGTCGTAGTTGAGGTAGGACTAGGTTTAATTTTAGTGTAGTTTCGTGAAACAGACCTTTCAGCCCTTCGACCAGTGATCTCCGCACATTAACACTACCCTACACACACTATGGACAATTTCACATTTATACCAAGCCAATAAACCTACAAACCTGTACATCTTTGGAGTGTGGATGGAAACCAAAGATCTCGGATAAAACCCAAGCAGGTCACAGGTGAGAACGTACAAACTCCGTACAGGCAGCACCCATAGTCAGAGGCAGTACTCCACCGCTGCACCAGCGTGTCGCCCTTGATTCATTTAAGAACCCGATAGTGCACAAGTTCACTAGTTATAGGAGTAGAATTGGGCCATTCGGCCCATCGAGTCCACTCCATCATTCAATCATGGCTGATCTCTGCCTCCTAATCCCATTTTCCTGCCTTCTCCCCATAACCCTTGACTCCGGTTCTAATCACAAATTTGTCTATCGCTGCCTTAAAAATATCCACTGACGGGCTCCACAGCCCTCTGTGGCAATAAGTTCCACAGATGAACTATCCTCTATCTCAAGAAGTTCCTCCTCACCTCCTTTCTAAAAGAGCTCATTTTAATACTGAGGCTTTGACCTCTGGTCCTAGACTCTCCGACCAGTTGAAACATCCTTTTCACATCCACTCTATTAATACCTTTCATCATTCTGTGAGTTTCAATGAGGTCCCCCCTCAACCTTCTAAACTCCAGCGAGTAGAGGCACAGTGTTGTCAAACGTTCATCATATGCTAACTCACTCATTCCTGGAACCATTCTTATAAACATTCCTGTGTAGTTGTAGGACTGCAGCATTCCCGATAGTGCGAGATTTTGTGAGACCTCAGGTGTCTGTATCACCTGCCCGATGGTGGCATTATGAAGAGGAACCATCTCATGCAGATGCTTTTAATGGCGAAGAGGACTCTGTCCATGATGGTGTGTGTAGGATGGAACTGCAGAGGTTGGTTTAAACCAAAGATAGACACAAAATGCTGGAGTAACTCAGCAGGACAGGCAGCATCTCTGGAGAGGAGTGGGTGACGTTTCTGGTCGAGACCCTTCTTCAGATAATTGGGTCACCTTCTTCCATTTGGAAAGACTGTTGATTTCACACAGGGCATGATTACTCAGAGATCAGATCAAATAGTCCCTTTGTTGTCGAGTGGCATGATTGATTTTTGTCTGGGGGCCAGCCATGGTGACTAAGAGCTGTCACCACAAGTGCTGGCATGAAGGAAATTATAGCCAGCTCTTGTGGTGACAGTTACATAACCCATCTGTAATTTTCCCAGCATCAGGCATGGACCAAATGCCATCAGACATCGGCAGTACATGGTTCAGCCTGAACTACTCTCAATCAACCCCACACACACTCTGACATGTCACTTTGTTGCTTCTTCCTGCACTGTAGTCACGTACAGATTAAGTTCGAAGAACATTCCTTGGCGCGCAGGAGGCTGAAGGGTTATCTGATAGAGATATATAAAATCATGAGGGGAATAGATAGTAGATGACGTTTCGCAAGGGAACGTAAATATAAGGTGAGGGGAGCAAGATTAAATATGAAATCGAGGGGAAATGTTTTCACTCAGAGGGTGCTGAGTGTATGGAACAAACTGCCAGAAGCAGTATTTGAGGCAGGTACTATAACAACATTTAACAAAGAAACATAAGAAAATAGGTGCAGGAGTAGGCCACTCGGCCCTTCGAGCCTGCACCGCCATTCAATATGATCATGGCTGATCATCCAACTCAGTATCCTGTACCTGCCTTCTCTCCATACCCCCTGATACCTTTAGCCACAACGGCCACATCTAACTCCCTCTTAAATATAGCCAATGAACTGACCTCAACTACCTTCTGTGGCAGAGAATTCCAGAGATTCACCACTCTCTGTGTGAAAAATGTTTTTCTCATCTCGGTCCTAAAAGATTTCCCCCTTATTCTTAAACTGTGACCCCTTGTTCTGGACTTCCCTAACATCGGGAACAATCTTCCTGCATCTAGCCTGTCCAACCCCTTAAGAATTTTGTAAGTTTCTATAAGATCCCCCCTCAATCGTCTAAATTCTAGTGAGTACAAGCCGAGTCTATCCAGTCTTTCTTCATATGAAAGTCCTGACATCCCAGGAATCAGTCTGGTGAACCTTCTCTGTACTCCCTCTATGGCAAGAATGTCTTTCCTCAGATTAAGAGACCAAAACTGTACGCAATACTCCAGGTGTGGTCTCACCAAGACCCTGTACAACTGCAGTAGAACCTCCCTGCTCCTATACTCAAATCCTTTTGCTATGAATGCAAACATACCATTTGCTTTCTTCACTGCCTGCTGCACCTGCTTGCCCACCTTCAATGACTGGTGTACCATGACACCCAGGTCTCGTTGCATCTCCCCCTTTCCTAATCGGCCGCCATTCAGATAATAGTCTACTTTCCTGTTTTTGCCACCAAAGTGGATAACCTCCCAATTATCCACATTATACTGCATCTGCAATGCATTTGCCCATTCACCCACCTAGCGCCCTCCTCACAGCTAACACTGCCCCCCAGCTTCGTGTCATCCACAAATTTGGAGATGTTGCATTCAATTCCCTCGTCCAAATCATTACCTGTACCTGTGTGACCTGTACAAAAAGGACGGGTTGCACTTGAACCAGAGGGGGATCAATATGCTGGTGGGGAGATTTGCAAAGGCTACTGCGGAGACTTTAAACTAGAACAGTTGAGGGGAGGGACTCAAATAGAGAAAGCTAGTAAACAGTGGGTGAGGCAGGAGGCAGAGAAGGGAAGCAATCTGACCCAACATGTAGGGGGGGAAAGAAGAAAAAAATAATAAACAGAGATTAAGAGGTGGTGGGGTTCTTAAATGTGTGAGCGTAGAGACAGAGGGGTATAAAATGAGGGTAGAAGCAATAGGTAGCAAGGTGAAAAGTAAAAGTGGCAGGCAGACAAATCCAGGGCAAAAATCAAAAAGGGCAACTTTTCAACATAATTGTATAAGGGGTAAGAGCGTTGTAAAAATAAGCCTGAAGGCTTTGTGTCTCAATGCAAGGAGCATTCGTAATGAGGTGGATGAGATGAATGTGCAGATAGCTATTAATGACTATGATATAGTTGGGATCACGGAGACATGGCTCCAGGGTGACCAAGGCTGGGAGATGAACATCCAGAGATATTCAATATTCAGGAGGGATAGACAGAAAGGAAAAGGAGGTGGGGTAGCGTTGCTGGTTAGAGAGGAGATTAACGCAATGGAAAGGAAGGACATTAGCTTGGATGATGTGAAATCGATATGGGTAGAGCTGCGAAACACTAAGGGGCAGAAAACGCTGGTGGGTGTTGTGTACAGGCCACCTAACAGTAGTAGTGGAGTTGGGGATGGCATCAAACAGGAAATTAGAAATGCGTGCAACAAAGGTAAAACAGTTATAATGGGTGACTTCAATCTACATATAGATTGGGTGAATCAAATTGGCAGGGGTGCTGAGGAAGAGGATTTCTTGGAATGTATGCGGGATAGTTTTCTAAACCAACATGTAGAGGAGCCAACGAGAGAACAGGCTATTCTAGATTGGGTATTGGAAGGGTTAGTTAGCAGTTTTATTGTACACGGCCACTTGGGCAAGAGTGACCATAATATGGTTGAGTTCTTCATTAGGATGGAGAGTGACATAATTAATTCAGAAACAAGGGTTCTGAACTTAAAGAAAGGTAACTTTGAGGGTATGAGACGTGAATTGGCCAAGATTGACTGGCAATTGATTCTTAACGGGTTGACGGTGGATATGCAATGGAAGGCATTTAAAGACTGCATGGATGAACTACAACAATTGTTCATCCCAGTTTGGCAAAAGAATAAATCATGGAAGGTAGTGCATCCATGGATAACAAGGGAAATCAGGGATAGTATCAAAACAAAAGATGAAGCGTACAAATTAGCCAGAAAAAGCAGCCTACCAGAGGACTGGGAGAAATTCAGATTCCAGCAGAGGAGGACAAAGGGCTTAATTAGGAAAGGGAAAATAAATTATGAAAGAAAACTGGCAGGGAACATAAAAACTGACTGCAAAAGTTTTTACAAATATGTGAAGAGAAAGAGATTAGTTAAAACAAATGTAGGTCCCTTGCAGTCAGAAACAGGTGAATTGATCATGGGGAACAAGGACATGGCAGACCAATTAAATAACTACTTTGGTTCCATCTTCACTAAGGAAGATACAATGAATATGCCGGAAATAGCAGGGGACCGCGGGTCAAATGAGATGGAGGAACTGAGTGAAATCCAGGTTAGCCGGGAAGTGGTGTTAGGTAAATTGAATGGATTAAAGGCCGATAAATCCCCAGGGCCGGATAGGCTTCATCTCAGAGTACTTAAGGAGGTAGCCCCAGAAATAGTGGATGCATTAGTGATAATTTTTCAAATCTCTTTAGATTCTGGAGTAGTTCCTGAGGATTGGAGGGTAGCTAATGTAACCCCACTTTTTAAAAAGGGAGGGAGAGAGAAAACGGGGAATTACAGACCAGTTAGTCTAACATCGGTAGTGGGGAAACTGCTAGAGTCAGTTATTAAAGATGGGATAGCAGCACATTTGTAAAGTGGTGAAATCATTGGACAAAGTCAGCATGAATTTTTCGAGGATGTAACTAGTAGAGTGGATAAGGGAGAACCAGTGGATGTGTTATATCTGGACTTTCAGAAGGCTTTCGACAATTCAATTCAATTCAACTTTAATGTCATTGCACAAATACTAAGTATGGGTACAACGAAATGCAGTTTTGCGTCAGTCCGTAGTAGTAGTGCAAATAGAAATTAAAAAAAAAGAAGATACAGAATAATCAAAAATACAGAATAATTAAACAATGGGGACGGAGGGACTGGAGAAATCTATCGGCGGGACTCCGAGTTCAGCAATGTGATGGTATAATTGTAGAAGCTGTTCCTCATCCTACTGGTACGAGACCTGAGGCTCCTGTACCGCCTCCCTGATGGGAGGAGGGCAAACAGTCCATGGTTGGGGTGGGAGAGGTCTTTAATGATCTTCCCAGCCCGTCTCAGACACCGTTTTCGGTGGAGGGCATCCATGGCAGGGAGCGGGGCACCGATGATGTGCTGTGCGGTTTTCACCACCCGTTGTAGTGCCTTCCTGTCCGCAACAGTGCAGCTGCTGTACCATACCGTGAAGCAGGTGGTCAGGATGCTCTCGATGGTACAGCGGTAGAAGTTGGTCAGGATCTGGGGGGACAGGTGGGCTTTCTTGAGCCTCCCCAGGAAGTAAAGGCGCTGCTGTGCCTTTTTGATCAGCTTGGAGGTGTTGAGGGACCAGGACAAATCCTCCGAGATATGTACCCCGAGGAATTTGTAGCTGGAGACGCGCTCCACCTCAGTCCCGTTTATATGGATAGGGGTATGACTGCCTCCTCTGACCTTCCTGAAGTCGACAATAATTTCCTTCGTCTTCTTGGAGTTGAGGACGAGGTTATTGTTGGCACACCAGGTTGTCAGGTGCTGGACCTCCTCCCTGTAGGCTGACTCATCATTGTCACTGATCAGTCCTACCACCGTGGTGTCGTCAGCAAACTTAATGATGGCGTGGGATCTGTACTTAGGGATGCAGTCGTGGGTGAAGAGGGAGTAGAGGAGAGGGCTGAGCACACAGTTCAGTGTTATAGTGGAGCAGGTGAGGTTGTTGACCGTGACAGACTGTGGTCTGTTGGTGAGGAAATCCAGTGTCCAGTTGCAGAGGGAGGTGGAGATGCCAAGTCCGCTGAGTTTGGTGATCAAGCTGGCGGGGATGACAGTGTTAAAGGCAAAGCTAAAATCAATGAACAGCAACCTGATGTAGGCTCAGTGTTGGGACCCCAGCTATTTACAATATATATTAATGATTTGGACGAGGGAATTGAATGCAACATCTCCAAGTTTGCGGATGACACGAAGCTGGGGGGCAGTGTTAGCTGTGAGAAGGATGCTACGAGGCTGCATGGTGACTTGGATAGGCTGGGTGAGTGGGCAAATGCATGAAAGATGCAGTATAATGTTGATAAATGTGAGGTTATCCACTTTGGTGGCAAAACAGGAAAGTAGACTATTATCTAAATGGTGGCCGATTAGAAAAAGGGGAGATGCAACGAGACCTGGGTGTCATGGTACACCAGTCATTGAAAGTAGGCATGCAGGTGCAGCAGGCAGTGAAGAAAGCGAATGGAATGTTAGTATTCATAGCAAAAGGATTTGAGTATAGGAGCAGGGAAGTTCTACTGCAGTTGTACAGGGTATTGGTGAGACCAGACCTGGAGTATTGTGTACAGTTTTGGTCTCCAAATCTGAGGAAAGACATTCTTGCCATAGAGGGAGTACAGAGGAGGTTCACCAGACTGATTCCTGGGATGTCAGGACTTTCATATGAAGAAAGACTGGATAGACTCGGATTGTACACACTAGAATTTAGAAGATTTAGAAGATTGAGGGGGGATCTTATAGAAACTTACAAAATTCTTAAGGGGTTGGACAGGCTAGATATAGGGAGATTGTTCCCAATGTTGGGGAAGTCCAGGAAAAGGGGTTACAGTTTAAGGATAAAGGGGAAATCCTTTAGGACCGAGATGAGAAAAACATTTTTCACACAGAGAGTGGCGAATCTCTGGAACTCTCTGCCACAGAAGGTATTTGAGGCCAGTTCATTGGCTATATTTAAGAGGTAGTTAGATGTGGCCCTTGTGGCTAAAGGGATCAGGGAGCATGGAGAGAAGGCAGGTACAGGATACTGAGTTGGATGATCAGCCATGATCATATTGAATGGCGGTGCAGGCTCGAAGGGCCGAATGGCCTACTCCTGCACCTATTTTCTATGTTTCTATTAATATATATTGTAAATAGCTGGAGTCCCAGCACTGAGCCTTGCGGTACCCCACTAGTCACTGCCTGCCATTCTGAAAAGGACCCGTTTACTCCTTCATGTCTGCCAGCCAGTTCTTTATCCACATCAATACTGAACCCTCAATACCGTGTATTTTAAGTTTGTATACTAATCTCTTATGTGGGACCTTGTCGAAAGCCTTCTGAAAGTCCAGATATAACACATCCACTGGTTCTCCATTATCCACTCTACTAGTTACACCCTCAAAAAATTCTATAAGATTCATCAGACATGATTTACCTTTCGTAAATCCATGCTGACTTTGTCCAATGATTTCACCACTTTCCAAATGTGCTGCTATCCCATCTTTAGTAACTGATTCTAGCAGTTTCCCCACTACCGATGTTAGACTAACTGGTCTGTAATTCCCCGTTTTCTCCCTCCCTTCCTTTTTAAAAAGTGGGGTTACATTTGCTACCCTCCAATCATCAGGAACTACTCCAGAATCTAATGCACTGGATAGGTACATGGATAGGGACGGAAGAAATATCTTTGTTCAGGTATCAGGATGGTGTAATGGTAAAGCGGTCAGATTTCTAGATTCACAGACAGTTTCTTCCCAGCTGTTATCAGGCAACTGAACCATCCTATCAACTGCAGATAGCCCTTGCTTGCTTTCTCCATCCCCTCCCCCTTCCCAGTTCTCCCACCAGTCTTACTGTCTCCAACTACATTCTATCTCTGTCCTGCCCCCTCCCCTGACATCAGTCTGAAGAAGGGTCTCGACCCCCAAACGTCACCCATTCCTTTTCTCCAGAGATGCTGCTTGTCCCGTTGAGTTACTCCAGCATTCAGTGTCTATCTTCGATTTAAACCAGCATCTCCAGTTCTTTCCCATACATCCTATCACCAATGGGAAAGCGGTCCTGATCTACCATCTACCTCAACGGAGACCCTCAGACTAGCTTTAATCCGACTTTACTGGACATAATGCACTGAACGTCATTCCCGTTATCCTGTATTTGTACATTGGACGGCTTGATTGTAATCATGTACAGGCTTTCCTCTAACTGGACAGCACGCAACAAAAATTGTTTTCGCTGTTGCTCAGCACGCATGACAATAATAGACTATACTACGTGATATACACTGGCCAAAAACTCACTCCATCCCGGAGTCAGTGTCCCTGACTTTAACGAGAAAGCCAAATCCCTTTCAGTATTTCGCACAAATTTGAACAAAATGATGACCATGTGTCATAGAAACATAGAAAATAGGTGCAGGAGTAGGACATTCGTCCCTTCAAGCCAGCACCGCCATTCAATATGATCATGGCTGATCATCCAAAATCAGGACCCCGTTCCAGCTTTTTCCCCATATCCCATGACTTCCTTAGCCCTAAGAACTAAATCTAACTCTCTCTTGAAAACTTCCAATGAATTGGCCTCCACTGCCTTCTGTGGCAGCGAATTCTATACATTCAGTGGTTTTATCATAAAGGACCTTACTTCGTTCATGCTTCCTGAGATGTCAAGGACTAAACAAAGCACCCGGCCCTTGGCCTGTAGAAGTGTGAATGTTGGTTGGACAGAACCGTTGTGGGTTGAATTAGCATTCTTGAAGTCCTCTGACTTGTTGATCACTTCCCACGTGCTCCTGCAATCGCACATTTGGTTCTGCATGTTGTGCGCAACAGTATTGTGAGTGGTTTCATTACAGAATTCAACCTGGAGGTTTGAAGCAAAAAGCCATGAGTTAACCAGATGATTAGCAAAAAGGAGGTATTTTCCAGATGGTCACAAATGATATTTAGACCAGGGGTTCCATCCTTTTTCGTCCCGTTTCCCCTGGCAACTTTAATAGCACATAACAATGTTATTTCACTAATTTATGAACAACTGATGATGAACAGATACCCGTATTTTAGAACCAAACACAGTCAGTCAATGAGAAAAAATGCGTACAAATCCAGAATCAACAAATCTACCTCTTGGGGTAAATGTACCCCAGGTTGGGAACTCTAGCTTTAGACTTTAGAGAAACAGCCCCTCCATCCCCCCCCCCCCCCTCCATCCCCCGCCCCCCCCCCCCCTCCCACCCCATCCCGATCCCCGCATAGTCCGCATCGACCAGCCATCACCCCATACACTGGCACTTACCTTTACACTAGGGACAATTTACAAATTTACCAAAACCATTTAACCTTCAAACCTGCATGTCTGTGGAGTGTGGGAGGAAACCGGAGCTCCCGGGGAAAACCCACGCAGGTCACAGGGAGAACCTAAAAATACTGTACCGACAGCACCCGCAGTCAGGATCAAACCCAGATGTGGAGAGAATGTTTCCACTAGTGGGAGAGTCTAGGACCAGAGGCCACAGCCACAGATTAAAAGAGCATACATTTAGAAAGGAGATGAGGAGGTATTTTCATTAGACAGAGGGTGGTAAATCTGTGGAATTCACTGCCACAGACGGCTGTGGAGGCCGTCAACAAATATGTTTAAGGCGGAGATTGATTAGAAAGGGTGTCAAAGGTTATGGGGAGAAGGCAGGAGAATGGGGTTGAGAGGTAAAGATAGACCACCCATGACTGAATGGCAGAGTAGACTGAACGGCCTAATTCTGCTCCTATAACTGTGATGAGTACGGGTGTCAGGGTTAATGGGGAGAAGGCAGGAGAATGGGGTTGAGTGGGAAAGATAGATCAGTCGTGATTGAATGGCGGACTACACTTGATGGGCTGAATGGCCTAGTTCTGCTCCTATAACGTATGAACTTATGAACATGCTGGAACACAATTAATCATCAGTGGGAAAAGAACAGTTGGTGACACCACTTACATTTTCCAAGCCTTGATTATACATTATTGAAGAGGATCCAGTCTGAACCTTGTCTGGATAAAAGTTACAACCTTTATCGTACAATCTTGTCCTATCATTGATTGTACAATTTGAACAAGACCCACTACTGCAGTCCTTAATACTTCCAGTTATCTCCTTTGTACACCTGCAGACCACATGACAAAAATAAAACAGATTTGACATTGGGTGGCATTTCTATAAATAATCATTCAGTAAGATTAGGGTGGCACAGTGGCGCCTCACGCCGCAGAGACACAGGTTTGATTCTGACTAAAGATGCTGTCTGAATGGAGTTTGCATGTTCTCCCTGTGATCGTGTGGGTTTTCTCCACGTGCTCCAGTTTGCTCCCACATTCCAAAGACATGTGGGCCTGTCGGGTAACCCTTTAAACTTTTCCCCTTTCACCTTGAAGGCGGCATGGTGGCGCAGCGGTAGAGTTGCTGCCTTGCAGCATCAGAGACCCGAGTTTGATCCTGACTATGGGTGCTGTCTGTACGGAGTTTGTGCATTCTCCTCGTGACCCGCGTCGGCTTTCTCCGGCAGCTCCGGTTTCCTCCCTCACTCCAAAGACATACAAATTTGTAGGCTAATTGGCTTGGTAAAATTGTAAATTGCCCCTAGTGTGTGTAGGATAGTTTTGGTGTACAGGATGCTCGTTGGGCGGAGCGGACTCGGTGAGCCGAAGGGCCTGTTTCCGTTCTGTATCTCTAAACTGAACTAAAGTAAGCAGACCACAATGGACAACGGTCAGATGTTGTGGCCATGTCTCGCAATCTCAAACTGTCTTCTTCACAGAACAAAATCATGTGATTTCAATTGCCTCACCTTGTTGTCTGAATGCGGCCATTGATAGCTATAGAAAAGGGCATCTCCTCATTGTATTCATTAAATACACCCCACCGGAGATGGGCCCATTCGTGAACAAATAATGGGCCTGTGGAAACAGAAATGTAGTTGTTCAATGTAATGCTCTCACTTGCAGGCAAAAGTCACATTTCTGAGTGTCTATGAAATTTTCCACTTCTCCCAAAAGAAAATATTTGATCCACGGAGCTTATGCCGGCTTTCAGAGCAATGCCATCAGTCCTATTCCGCGCCCATTTCCATGTGCCCGACTTATGCCCATGAACTCAGAAGGTGGTGGGTATATTCCCGCCTCCTTCTGGGAGAAATGGGAAAGGTGTAGCAACACTTATAGGGGTGTATTATAGGGGAGTGAGAATTGGAAGAGCAAATATGTAAGGAGATAGCAGATATTAGTAGTAAGCACAAGGTAGTGATTGTGGGAGATTTCAATTTCCCACACATAGACTGGGAAACACATTCTGTAAAAGGGCTGGATGGTTTGGAGTTTGTAAAATGTGTGCAGGATAGTTTTATGCAGCAATACATAGAGGTACCTACTGGAGAAGGGGCAGTGCTGGACCTCCTGTTAGGAAATGAGACAGGTCAGGTGGCGGAAGTATGTGTTGGGGAGCACTTCAGGTCCAGTGATCACAATACCATTAGTTTCAATATAATTATGGAGAGGTCAGAACTGGACCAAGGGTTGAGATTTTTGATTGGAGAAAGGCTATCTTTGAGGAGATGCGAAAAGATTTAAAAGGAGTGAATTGGGACATTTTGTTTTATGGGAAGGATGCAGAAGAGAAATGGAGGACATTTAAAGGTGACATTTTAAGAGTGCAGAATCTTTATGTCCCTGTTCGGTTGAAAGGAAAGAGTAATAATTGGAAAGAGCCATGCTTTTCAAGGGAAATTGGACACTTGGTTCAGAAAAAGTGATCTACAATAATTATAGGCAGCATGGAGTAAATGAGGTGCTTGAGGAGTATAAAGAATGTAAAAAGAATCTTAAGAAATAAATTAAAAAAGCTAAAAGAAGATATGAGGTTGCTTTGGTAAGCAAGGTGAAAGTTAATCCAAAGGGTTTCTACAGCTATATTAATAGCAAAAGGATAACAAGGAATAAAATTGGTCCATTTGAAAGTCAGAGTGGACAGCTATCTGCAGAGCAAAAAGAGATGGGGGAGATATTGAACAATTTCTTTTCTTCGGCATTCACCAAGGAGAAGGATATTGAATTATGTGAGGTAAGGGAAATAAGTAGAGTAGCTTTGGAAACTGAGGATCAAAGAATAGGAAGTACTTCTTTCACACAGAGAGTGGTGAATCTCTGGAACTCTCTGCCACAGTTGAGGCCAGTTCATTGGCTATATTTAGATGTGGCCATTGTGGATAAAGGGATCAGGGGGTATGGAGAGAAGGCAGGTACGGGATACTGAGTTGGATGATCAGCCATGGTCATAATGAACGGCGGTGCAGGTTCGAAGGGCCGAATGGCCTACTCCTGCACCTATTTTCTATGTTTCTACTGACACTTTTGAAAAACCTCTTTGCTCCTATATTCGATTCCTCTTGTTATAAACGCCAACATGCCATTTCTTAGCGCTAACGGCAGGTACTCGGGAAACGTGGTGACTCGTGAAGATTTTTCAACATGTTGAAAAATGTCCACGAGTAAAATATACTCAGGATGTACAAATGTGATACTTTTTAACACGTAGTCATACTGTAGTAGCTCGTGAGTTTACCGTAGTAGGGCCTGGTGTCCTAAATCACTATTGTATGTTCATGATGGAAATAAGAATACTCTGTATATTCATTACCTTTGAATTGTAGTTTTATGTAATCCTCCCATAATTTCTGAGTTCCATTTCACAATAGTATCTATCAGACATACAGAATGTTGCAAGGTAATATCTTGCCCAAACTCAGTTGTATCTTTCTATCTCAATAAATATCACAAAATATACCATTGTTTCAGCCACATTATGACAAAATATAGAATGTAGGTTATTTGTTATCAGTCACCCCACCCAGAAACAACAGTACTTTAAGAAGAACATTTGTTTTACTAATTTATGAGCATGTACCATACAGAGTCCGTTGATCCATATCTAACAAACTGTTGTGATAATTGCATAAAAGGTATTATTGTCTAAGAAATTTGGTGTGGAACGATAATCCATCTCAGTACTCATTTAGACAAGTCCCAAGCTATAGATACTTTTCCCCCACCCCCAATCCCCCTCGCCCGATCTTCATTGAACCTACCATTTGACCGATTTTTTACTCAGCTGCTGTAACGTTTCCTTCCTATCAAAATCTCTGTGTTGCATCTCTGTCCCTATCTTCCAATTCCTACGTTGAAATAAAATACATCTCCCCCCCCCCCCTTCCACCACACAAGAAGCGCAATGACAGGGGGGGGGGGATCCCAGTGTGAGAGTGAGTCACCACCTGCATACAGCGTTCCCACATCCCTCTTCTCCACCAAGCAAGGCACACTCCTCTCTCCCCTCCGCCCTCTCCCCCTTTCCTTCCCTCATCCTCCCCCCTCTTTAAAGAAGGAGGGAGAGGGAGGGGGAGGGAGATAGTGAGAGGTAATGAGAGGGAGATCTAAAGGGTAACTGGTTTTAGTCTCCAATCACCTCACAAAGGGCAGCCAACAGTGGTGATGAGGCAGAAGGGAGAACTCTCTCCAATTCTCTCTCTCTCTCTCTCTCCCTCTTTCTCCCCCCCTCTCTATATCTCTCCCCCCCTCTCTATATCTCTCCCCCTCTCTCTCCCTCTCCCACTCGCCCCTTCCTCTCTCTCTCTCTCTCTCTCTCTCTCTTCTCTCTCCAATTTCCTCTCTCGCTCTCTCTCTCCCCCCCTCTCTCTCTCTCCCTCTCTCTCCCCCTTTCCTCTCTCCAATTCTCACTCTCTCTCTCTCTCTCCCCCTCTCCCTCTCTTCCCCCCCCCCACTCCTCTACCCCAGCCATGTTTATATCTACAGTTCACTCCACGAGTGTGTGTGTGGGAGCCGAGCAGTTTTCCTCGTTCTGACTCTGCTCCGTGAGCTGCTCGTATTGACAGTAATCGTGTCCAACTCTTAACTGAAAACGTGTGGTATGCAAACTGAGAAACCCCCCTCTCTCTGTCTCTCCACTGTCCCCCCCCCCCCCACACACACACACACAGGCAGAGACACACCAAGACACACATGCAGATAGAGACATACACACACAGCCACAGAGACACAGAAACACAGACAAAACACACACATACACAGACAGACAGACAGAGACAGACAGACAGACAGACAGACAGACAGACAGACAGACAGACAGACAGACAGACAGACAGATAGACACACACAGAGTCAGACACACACAGACACAGACAGACACACAAACACAGGGTTAAATCCTACCCGTACCCCGGCCCAGATATTAACCCGGACACCAATGTTAACACAGACTCAAACCTCCAACCTGGTCTGCTGTTGTACCGGCAACGAACGAGTTCACATAACCCCCAGATATGTGTATCCACAGATTGTCTCCCTCTCGCACTTATCCAGCCAGTTGTCTTTCGTTTCTGCTTCAGGTCTTTTAACTCTATCCCCCCCCGACCAAGGGTGGGCTGGTACGCTGCCAATTTCATGCAAATCTGACCTTCTCTCTCGCCCCCGCCCCCACTCCTCCTCTCTTCTCCTCTCTTCCCCCCACCCCTCGTCCAGACCAGAATCTCTGCCGCTCCGGCGGCAGCGAATCAAAACACAATTGCATTTACTGAGGAATGTGGATCGATGCATTGATGACCCACTGTATAACTACTTGTTAACTGCTGGCTGTTAACACATCGTTTGTAGTTAACACATCGTTTGTTATCCACAGCGGTTGTTATCCATGTTCGTTTTGTAAAATAATCCGTATGGCAAATGTTTTTTAAAAATCTTTATTTAACATAGCGAATTTGTATTTTCATATGAAATACGGAAAATTAACACGGGGCCCCCCTTGGACGCGGGGCCCAATTTGGAAAAATCGGTCCAATCGGCCTAAGGCCCTGCTACTTACATCCTATATTGTCCTCCCAAATTGTTGGCATCCTTGTTTGGCAAATTGTTTCATCGTATGCAAAAGAAACATACACGGCCATTGTTCTTAAAATGACTTACCTTTTTTCCCGTAAATTGGAAGCAGGCTGTCATTTAGAATGAAGTTTGGAGTGAAGTGAATGTACTGGCCCTTCTCTCCACATCCTCCATACTGCAGAGTGTAAGGGGTGTCTCCATATTTAGGATTTTCTTCAGCAATGATTACACTGGCCTATGAAAGACAATTACACATGAAAATCCCTACAGTATTGACACTGCGCACAATCCATGAGAAAGCTCAGGTATGGAGAAAGGCCGGTATGTGGATGGGAAGGGGAGTTGAATTGGCTTGGCTACCCGGAAGTCCGAACATTGCAACCAGGAGGTCTCGTAGACCTTTGCGACTACAGATTGTTGGAAGATCTCATGTGGATAATGTTTGCTGACGGTCCTGTTTCTGATTGTAAATCTCTATGACGCATTGCTAATGGTTTTCGTTTGCCAGGCTCAATCTTGTGTATATACACACATGCACACACGCACACAAGCACACATACACACACATACACACACTCACGCACGCACACACGCGCACATGCACGCACACACACGCGCGCACACATACATGCACACACACACATATGTACACATAAAGAAAAAACTAACTATAATAGTTTATATTTATCTACAGTAAATTAAATAATAATAATGAAAGGCCTGGGTTGAGTGGATGGGTGGGGAGTCTGTGGAATTCATTGCCACGGACAGTTGCGGTGGCCAAGGCTTTAGCTATTTTTAAAGCGGAGATTGATTGATTCTTGATCAGTACGGGTGTCAGGGGTTATGGGGAGAAAGCAGGAGAATGGGGTTGAGAAGGAAAAATAGATCAGCCATGATTGAATTGCGGAGTAGACTAGATGGGCCGAATGGCCTAATCCTGCTCCTATGACTTATGAACATGTTTTTGGTTTCTAATATTATCGTCATTGCTGCTTTCTGCTCATTCATCCACAAGTCTGCGGGTTTTATCCTGCACATCCATATCGGCAATCAATAATAAGCCCCAGGTAATAAACAGTCCATCTTACAGACCAGTCAAGAGTGATTTATTGTCAACTTGTCCCGAAACGGAACAATGAAATTCTTACAAAATAAAATGCAATAAATAGTTTTTAAAAAACCAAAATAGTGCAAAAACCTCTGTACCTTCTCGTAGGATTGCGTCTTTGGTCTCAGAATCGAGCTGTTTCCTGGCCAGGTAGAAGGCAACAGGATCTTTACATCCGAAAAATACACCATGTTTTTGGTAGCTCGGTGGAGGTAGAGGGAGGCATCTGTTATCATTGTCTAAAAGGAGCACAGGTTTAAAAATCAACGGCTCATTGTGTCTCAGTCATAGAGTCATACAGCGTGCAAACAGACGCTTCGGTCCAACTTGCCCACACCGACCATCTACACTAGTCCCACCTGTCTGAGTTGATAAACAATAGACAATACGTGCAGGAGTTAGCCATTCAGCCCTTCGAGGCAGCACCGCCATTCTATATGATCATGGCTGATCATACACAATCATTACCCCTTTCCTGCCTTCTAGCCATATCCCCTGACTCCGCTATCTTCAAGAGCCCGATCTAACTCTCTTGAAAGCCTGCAGAGAATTGGCCTCCACTGCCCTCTGAGGCAGAGAATTCCACATATTCACAACCCTCTGTGTGAAAAAGTTTTTCCTCATCTCTGTTCTAAATGGCTTATCCCTTATTCTTAAACAGTGGCCCCTGGTTCTGGACTCCCCCAACATTGGGAACATGTTTCCTGCCTCTCTCATGTCCAACCCTTAATCTATATTACTAAAACTCTGTTCTTGACCGGTTTTGGCTTTCTGTGCTGCGGTTTCCGAGAGTACGCCGCCACCTACGGCCGTCATTTTTGGCCACCTCGCTCAGAGCCCCCCTCCGCCACATGTGTGCCGAGGATTTTTCCCGTCGATGAAAATTGACAGAGATATTAATGTTTTTACAACATTCCCCATTCTCTCTGCTGCCCCCGCTGGAGGGAGGGGGAGGGACTATAAAACCAGGAAGTGGTGTGCCTCAATCAGTCTCTGCAAGTGGTGTGCCTCAATCAGTCTCTGTAAGTGGTGTGCCTCAATCAGTCTCTGCAAGTGGTGTGCCTCAATCAGAGCATTGAATGGCGCTGACAAATGTCTACAGCGCTGTGAGTACCCTTAATTTGGTTTGAAAATGAAAATATGGTTAGAGGTAAAAAAGCACTGCCTGCAAATGGTTATTTGGGTTTGGGTTGAAGTAAAAAGGCACTCTCTCTCCCCCCCTCCATCTCCTCTCCACTCCCCCTCTCCTCCCTCTCCTCTCCCCCTCCCTCTCCTCTCCCCCTCCCTCTCCTCTCCCCCTCTCCTCTCCCCGTCTCCTCTCCCCCCCCTCTTCCTCTCCTCCTCACCGCTCCCCCTCTCCTCTCCTCCCCCCCTCCCCTCCCCCCCTCCTCTCCCCCCCTCTCCTCTTCCCCGCCCTCCTCCCCCTCTCCACTTCCCCCCCCTCTCCTCTTCCCCCCCTCTCCTCTTCCCCCCCCTCTCCTCTTCCCCCTCTCTTCTTCCCCTCTCCTCTTCCCCCCTCTCCTTTCCCCCCTCTCCTCTTCCCCCCTCTCCTCTCCCCCTCCCTCTCCTCTCCCTCTCCTCTCCCCCCTCTCTCCCTCTCCTCTTCCCCCTCCTCTCACCCCCTCTCCTCTCCCCCCCCTCTCCTCTCCCCCCCCCGCCCCTCCCCTCTCCTCTCCTCTCCTCTCCCCTCTCCTCTCCCCCACTCATCCTCTCCCCCCCTCCTCTCCCCCCCATCGCCTCTCCCCCCCCTCTCCTCGTCCCCCCCGCTCCCCCTCTCCCCTCCCCCTCTCCTCCCCCCTCCTCTCCCCCCTTCATCTCCTCCAACCTCCCCCTCTCCTCCAATACCCCCCCTCTCCTCCAATCCCCCCCTCTCCTCCCCCCTCCATCCCCTCCCCCACTGTTCCTCCCTAAAACCCCCCTCCCCCTCCACACACCCCTACCCCCTCTCTGCTCCCCCCCCCTCCTCTCCCCCCCTCTCTCCTCCCCCCCTCTCTCCTCCCCCCTCTCTCCCTCCCCCCCTCTCTCCTCTCCCCCCCTCTCTCCTCTCCCCCCCTCTCCTCCCCCTCCCTCTCTCTCTCTCCCCCCCTCCCCTCCATTAGCATGAGTGCGGGGGGGGAGGGTAGTTAGTGTGTGACTGCATGCCGCCTCCCCCCCCCCCCCCCCCCCACGGCCGCACGTTGTGGGAACAGACCCAATGGGTCTGCACTTGGTCTAGTAATCTTATTGTTTCAATAAGACCCCCTCTCATACTGTCTAAATTCCAGAGTATACAAGCCTAGCCGCTCCATTCAATATCCCTCTAAACCTTCCTATCCATGTACCTGTTCAATTGTTTCATAACCTTTGGCAGCTCGTTCCATACACCCACCACCCTATGTGTGAAACAGTCACCCCTCAGATTCCTATTAAATCTTTTCCCCTTCACCTTAAACCTATGTAAGTAAGTAAGTAAGTAAGTAAGTAAGTAAACTTTATTTATATAGCACGTTTAAATCAACTCGCATTGAGACCAAAGTGCTTTACATAGAAAAAAAAAATAAAAATAATAATTAAGCTTCCATACATCCATAGAAAAATTAAAATTAAGAAAAATGACACAACATATTGTATAATTCAACACAAACGTCCCCCCACAACAGAATAAAAAATTTCCACTGTGGGGAAAGGCATCAGAAAGTTCAGTCCTCTGGTTCTTGATTCCCCTACTCTGGGCAAGAGACTCTGGGCGTTTAACCGATTTATTCCTCTCTTGATTTTATACACTTCTATGAGATCACCCCTCATCCCCCTGCGCTCCAAGGAATAGTGTTCCAGCCTGCCCCACCTCTCCCTATAGCTCAGATCCTTGTAAATCCTCGCAAACATTATGTTATATAATTGTGTTGACAGAGGCAATCGTGGACAATCTTTTAACTCTTTGTCCTATCATCAAAACATAAATTCTAACTAGTTCAATGTGATATGAAGATGTACATCGACATCTCATAAGCAACTCTATAAGCACGCACATTAGACTCAGAAACAGCTTCTTCCCCTCTGAACAATCCTTCTATAACATAGAAACATAGAAAATACGTGCAGGAGTAGGCCATTCGGCCCTTCGAGCATGCACCACCATTCAATATGATCATGGCTGATCATCCAACTCAGTATCCTGTACCTGCCTTCTCTCCATACCCCCTGATACCTTTAGCCACAAGGGCCACATCTAACTCCCTCTTAAATATAGCCAATGAACTGGCCTCAACTACCTTCTGTGGCAGAGAATTCCAGAGATTCACCACTCTCTGTGTGAAAAATGTTTTTCTCATCTCGGTCCTAAAAGATTTCCCCCTTATCCTTAAACTGTGGCCCCTTGTTCTGGACTTCCCCAACATCGGGAACAATCTTCCTGCATCTAGCCTGTTCAACCCCTTAAGAATTTTGTAAATTTCTATAAGATCCCCCCTCAATCTTCTAAATTCTAGCGAGTACTAGCCGAGTCTATCCAGTCTTTCTTCATATGATAGTCCTGACATCCCAGGAATCAGTCTGGTGAACCTTCTCTGTACTCCCTCTTTGGCAAGAATGTCTTTCCTCTGATTAGGAGACCAAAACTGTATGCAATACTTCAGGTGTGGTCTCACCAAGACCCTGTACAACTGCAGTAGAACCTCCCTGCTCCTACACTCAAATACTCATATAGTCCGACTCACCTCTAGCTCAATGCAGACATTAGACTTTGTCCATGGAACTGATACACTACAATGCTGAGAACCATATTCTGTACTCCATATCTTCCTCTTTGTTCTATCTATTCTATTTGAGTTTCATATGTATCAAATTATCTGACCTGTTTGGATGGCATGCAAAACAAAGCTTATCACTGCACAATGATAAACCTAAACAGCCCGTCGAGTCCACGACGACCACCATTACACTAATACTATCCTACTCACCAGGGACAATTTTACAATTTTTACTGAAGCCATTTCTCCTACAAAGCGGTACATCTTTGGATACCGGAACTCCTGGAGAAAACATACGCTGTCGCGGGGAGAATGTACAAACTCCTTACAGACAGCACACATCATGAGGATCGAACCCGGGTCTCTGGCGCTTTAAAGCAGCAATTCTATCACCACGCCACCGTGCCGACCCACAACCTAAACCCAAACCTGATTAATTCACTTCAGATCTCACCTGGATTTTTTCAAGAAGCATTTCATTATGTTTGATGCTTGGTTTAATGGCAATCACAAGGTCTCTGTAACCATTATCCACCAAGCTTAGTCCAAAGCAGCTCTCAATGTAGGTACACAGAAGACAGGTGAACACTAAGTTAAAGGGTTTTCCCAGCACCATCGCTCCACTGATGTTCTGCTCTGCTCAGCGTCGCTTGTTGAAATGAACCAAGACGAATGAATGCAGTTGCACCCAAAGATCCTATAGCGGAGCAAGATAGACCACTCCTCCGAAATCCAATGGACTGACGTGTAGTACGTCTCAATGCGACACGCGACTTCCCGTATGCCACCCGATGAAATCCAAAGCAAAGATTATAGAGCTCCTCTATAATCTTTGATCCAAAGCAAAGATCCTCGAGTATCTTGTAGCGGGAACAGCCCCCTCCTTTGCGTAGTTTCCCTTGCATTGTATTGTGCAGTTTCCCTTGTATTGCTTTAACACACACTGCACAAAATTAAATTTAACGTATATATATGTTATATATTTATATGAATGTGTGTCTGTGTGTGAGAGGCAAGTTAGAGATAATAAAGTTTATTCTCATGGATCAGAAGCAACTTTGATTTAAATAATCACTATTAATTCATTTGTCTTGTAAGATGATATACATAAACCATAAAGGCAATTATATATATAATTATATAGTAATAATAAATATATGCATATATATATTTATACACATGCATATATACACACATACATATATATACATACATACATACACACGTATACACATACATATGCACACATACAAATGCACACATACGTGTGGATACATTTATATGCATACATACACACATATATAAACATATATATACATACATATATACACACATATACATATACATGCATATATACACATACATGCATATATAAACATACATATATATTTATACATATGATCATTTTCCAACGATCAATAGATTTACGATCAGTTCCTGTGGATTGGAGGATAGCTAATGCTATCCCACTTTTCAAGAAAGGAGCGTGAGGGAAAATGGGGAATTACAGACCAGTTAGCCCGACTTTGGTGGTGTGAAAGATGCTGGAGTCAATTATTAAAGATGTAATAATGGGGCATTTGGATAGCAGTAAAAGGATTAGTCCAAGTCAACATGGATTTATGAAAGGGAAATCATGTTTGACTAAACTTCTGGATTTTTTTTCCGCAAGGCTTGGTGTTGGGGCCGCAACTGTTTACCATATATATTAATGATTTGGAAAAGGGAATTAAGAGCAAAACTAATGCATACATACCTACATATTTAAATTCATCTGATAAGTTGGTCAAATAACATGGGCACCTTCTTGCTTTTTTTGAGACATGGATTTTTAAAATGTGAATGTCTCATAGCAACACATTTGTGGGTCAGCAGTATTTTGTACCAACCCCCACAATTTCAAATAATTCTAAATTGAACTTCTTAAACAAGGAAAACAATTTTTATTTACATCATTTTGTGTGGCTGTCAAGGTGGCTGTGTTGACTGTAATTATGAGACTGCCGGGCAGTATCACTGTGAATGGCGGTGGCTGTGTGTTTTAATGCAAGTGTGAAAAGGAGAGTAAATTTAAAGAGACAATGTGAGAACCATCAGGGTTTCATCCAAGAACCAATTTAAAGGCAAGGTTCCATCAATTACAGTATTTTAATTGAAAATCTTACTCTTAATATTCTTCCTAATTAGGCTTTTTGTGTTCCCTCTTGAACCTTGTGTCTCCCAGAGCTTCTGGGGAGGTTCTGGAGATACAATAATCCAATCTTGAGGCAAATAACCATATTTAAAACTGGCATTGCCTCTGCCTTTAATTCTACATTCTCCGAGGATGCTGGATGCCGCGACAATCTCTTGCAACAAGTACAGAAAGGCAGTCAACTGCAAAAAGATCAAAGAGAGGAAAGAGTATGGGAAAGGCTTTTCAGAATCATAATCAGATTTTATTTGCCAAGTATGTTTTGCAACATACGAGGAATTTCATTGGCCAGGTCAGTCATACAATTAAAAGCAACAGCACTCAAAAACACATTTTAATACGGACATTCACCACAGTGACTCCTACACATTCCTCACTGTGATGGAAGGCGAAATAAAGTTCAAGTCCCTTCCTTTTGTTCTTCCTCGGTCGGGGGCCTCAAGCCCCCCGTTCAAACTCCGTTCAATGGTGAACTCCTCTTGGTCTCCAGGCCTATAGTGCTGCACAAATCAAAGCACCACATGCATCTATTTATTCCCTTTTCACATGGTTCATGCAGCTGGATATTAACTTGCCGACATGGAAAGAGATGCAGTGAGCATTCAATAGTTCAGACTTCTGGGTGAATTAAGGGGCTGCTTGATGGGCTGAGGGTAATCGAGATTGGCTGATTGTCATTCTTTTGGAAGAACTGATGGAAGTTCTTATGGAAAAGCTGATGAACGGACTACGGGATGAGCTGGTGGGCTCGAGGATTGCTGGATGAGTGTTCTAGAAACATAGAAAATAGGTGCAGGAGGAGGCCATTTGGCCCTTCGAGCCAACACCGCCATTCATTGTGATCATGGCTGATCAGCCCCAATCGATAACCCGTGCCTGCCTTCTCCCCATATCCCTTGATTCCACTAGCCCCTAGAGATCTATCTAACTCTCTCTTAAATCCAGCCAGCGATTTGGCCTCCACTGCCCTCTGTGGCAGGGAATTCCACAAATTCACAACTCTCTGAGTGAAAAAGTTTTTTTTCACCTCAGTCTTAAATGGCCTCCCCTGTGTTCTAAGACTGTGGCCCCTGGTTCTGGACTCGCCCAACATTGGGAACATTTTTCCTGTATCTAGCTTGTTCAGTCCTTTTATTCATTTATGTTTCTATAAGATCCCCTTGCATCTAACAAGAGTGTTTTATTGTCATGTAGAACAATTTCCTGCATCTAGCTTGTCCCAGATAGAACAATTAAATTCTTAGTTTCAGCAGCACAACAGAATCTGTAAACATAGTACACTGTAAACACTATGATAAGAAACCCCCTCATCCTTCTAAACTCCAGTGAATACAAGCCTAGTCTTTTCAATCTTTCCTCATATGACAGTTCTGTTAGGTTATTTGATGGTTAGGACAGGTTTAGAGGGGTAAGGGCCAAATGCAGGCATGTGGGACTAGTGTAGATGGGACATGTTGGCCAGCGTGGGCAAGTTGAGCTGAAGGGCCTGCTTCTACGCTGTGAGACTCTATGACTAGGTGATCTGTTGAGGCTGGTGGTATGCCATGAGGAACAATGGGCATGGACCTTTGTAAACCACCACCTGGTTGAGTCTCCTTGAGTCACCATCGGCATTGATAACATCAGTCAAGGGTTGATCTGCAAAAAACAAGTTGGTCTCATTCTTGTTCTCTCATGCGATACAGGCAGCAGCTCTGAACTGCCTGTGTTTGCCCTCTTGGCTGTCTTGTCAAATTACGCTGGAGATTGGAGTCACTCCTGAAACAAACAGTGCCTTGTGATCCACAGGGGAAAAAATAAAATCTAAATGCAGAACAATGGATGGTTTAAATCAAAGAAAATGAAACAAAGAGGCCATTAGAGCAATACCGATCGAGGAAACTGAGAGCAGATTTTACAATGCATTTAAACCTCTCCCATTTTTATGAGATGCATTCCTGGAATATGTAGGAAGTTTATTGTAACCTAGCTCCCTAGTGGATTAAGGGCGGCATGGTGGTGCAGCGGTAAAGTTGCTGCCTTACAGTGTCTGTACAGAGTTCGTACATTCTCCCCGTGACTGAATGGGCGTTCTCCAAGATCTTCGGTTTCCTCCCACACTCCAAAGACATACAGGTTTGTAGGCTTGGTATAAGTGTAAATTGTCCCTAGTGTGTGTAGGATGGTGTTAGTGTGCGGGGATCGCTGGTCAAAGCGGACGCGGTGGGCCAAAAGGCCTGTTTCCGCGCTGTATCTCTATAAGAAATAGAAGCAAGGATAAGCCATCTAAGTTCACACCACCATCAGTAAGATAATTGTTGATCCTGCACCTCAACACCTTATTCCCACATTCTCTCCATTATCCTTCATCCTTTTCGTATTTGAAAAAAAATATCTCTCCTTTCAAGGACTCGACTTCCACCATCTCACACGATCAAGAATTCCAAGATTCCCAGCCCTTGAGTGAAGAAACTGCTCCTTGTCTCATTACTAAATATCATGACCCATATTCTGAGACTTTGGCCCTCGTTCTAGATCACCAGACCAGCCGCAATCTCCACCCACGAGTCCAATCTAAACAGAGATAGACACAAAATGCTGGAGTAACTCAGTGGGCCAGGCAGCATCTCTGGAGAAAAGGAATAGGTGACGTTGCAGGTCGGAAGCCTTCTTCAGACTGCGTTCTGACACTTCTTCTTCTTCTTCTTCTTCTTGCGTATGGTGTGCACAGCCTAAAGTTGTAGGACAACTTGTTCTATTTGATCTTATTTGACTGTGCACACCAGGTTGATTGCATTTGTTGAAACAGGGCGGACCACGTGAAGGTTGCAATCTCCCACCCCGCATTCTGACACCAAAGAGCAAAATGTCCAACGTAGATACAATAATAAATATATCACCATTTGCATTAGTTTTATGCAGTTAACAAATCACAATTTCACACAATGTACATAAGACGGCAGTTATTTGACAAATACTCTGCAGTTCGGTGCAGGAGATCTTGTCGACGAGTATTCTGGACCCACTGTTGACATCTGAAATTACAGGAGATATCATTTAGGATTAACTAATAAGAAAAAAGATGATCATAACTACATGCCTGAACAATGGATGATATATCATTTAAATGCAATTGTTTTCAGTTGTGTGGAGAGACCTGTATATTGAAGATGCTTTTTGCCTCTAATATGTCAATTTACCTTAAATGTAGAAGAGCTTATTAAAATATTCTTACAAAGATCATTAAGTATTTTCTTTCTATCCTCTTTTGGACCCAAGGCATAGCAGAGCTGCCAACTCTCACGAAGAGGTAAGGGAGGGAGAGAGGGAAGTGAGGGAGATAGGGAAGGGAGGGAGATCGAGAGAAGAGAGGGAGAGAGAGAGAGATTGAGAGAAGAGAGGGAGAGAGAGATCGAGAGAAGAGAGGGGAGAGAGAGATCGAGAGAAGAGAGGGGAGAGAGAGATCGAGAGAAGAGAGGGAGAAGGGGGGAGAGGGAGATGGGGGAGAGGGAGAAGGAGGAGAGGGAGAAGGGGAAAAGGGGGGAGAGGGAGAAGGGGGAGAGGAAGAAGGGGGACAGGGAGAAGGGGGAGAGGGAGTGGAACGATAGCACATTATAACGCGCAGCCGTCCCAATCTGACCAAAGCTTATAGAGCAGAGCTCCTCTCGTATCTTTGATTGCGATCGCCGCCGCCGCCGAACCCCCCGGCCCACCATTGCACCCAAAGATGATAGAGCAGAGTTGTATAACCTTTGATTGCACCCTTCTTCACGGCGGGCTTGTGATCTTTGCTTGTGATGTCTCGACAATTCGAGGGACATAACGGGCAACAGCCGCCGCGTTCTCGGACTTGAATCTGAGCTCGAAAAATCTCCTGGTCACTAGGCCTAATGTGTCCCGCGGGCCATATTTTGGAGACCAATCCCTTACAAGAACAAAACCAAAAACGTACAGAAGTGTTAAAATTGTCTTTATTATTATGGTAAGTAAAAATCTATTAAAAATATGTCTAATAACTTTCTAATGTACCGACAAACCTAGTTTCCCAATGGCCGTTGATGGGAGAACAGAAAATAACATTTTCACGACAGAATATCGACTGAAAATAATAATAATATTTTCTCACCTTTCTTTTTTATTGGGGAACCTAAAGAATGACAGGTCGGATCGTTTAGATTTACGATTAGAACAATTGATAGCAGAGCAGTGAGATGAAGATTTAGATAAGAACGCCATGACAGTGTGGGGGAAGCCCAATAAAATGCCTCAAAAAATGGCGTCGACAATCACACACGTCATACTACGCGTTTTTCGAGGAGTGGTCTATCTTGCTCTGCTATAAGATCTTTGGTTGCACCTGTTACAGAAAAGGGATGGGATGCTTGTTTGGACATGTTTGAGACATTCCATCCTGCAAATCTGAACATGACTAGAAATATACTGTAGAAACTTAGAAAAATAGGTGCAGGAGTAAGCCATTCAGCCCTTTGAGGCAACACCACCATTCAATATGATCACAGTTGATAATCAAAAATCAGTACCCCCCTCCTGCTTTCTCCCCATATCCCTTGATTCCTTTAGCTTTAAGAGTTAAATATAACTCTCTTGAATGCATCCAGTGAATTGGCCTCCATTGCCTTCTGTGGCAGAGAACTCCACAGATTCACAACTCTCTGGGTGAAGAAGTTTTTCCTCATCTCAGTCCTAAATGACCTACCCCTTATTCTTAAACTGTGACCCCCTGGTTCTGGACTCGCCCTACATCAGGAACATTTTCTTGCATCTTGCCCATCCAATCCTTTAAGAATTTTATGTTTCTACAAGATCCCCTCTCATCACAAACAAACCTAAAGCTATCAGATCTGCGAGAGTACGAGTTCATCCCTCGAATGAATCTAACAAAACTCTTCTATAAGGAAAGAGGTTTGATCTGATTAATTTGTGATTTTTCTCCCATCAAGGTCAGTGTACCATCCTCTAAGGCATAGTGGTAATCTGAGGAATGTAATCTGAGTTTTGTTTAGTTGAGAGATACAGCGCGGAAATAGGCCCTTCGACCCATCGAGTCCGCACCGACCCGCGATCCCTGGATTCAATTACAGGTTTCAAAAAGAAAATGGATAAGTAACTGAAAGAAGAAAAATATTTTTGATTATGAGTCTTAATCATACAGCATGTAAACAGGCCCTTCAGCCCAACTCTTCCGATGCAACTAAGATGCCCATCTACCCTAATCCCATTCACCTGCATTTGACCCATATTCCTCTTAACCTTTCCTACTTATGTACCTGTCATTTCAGAGTTATTTTGGTCCCTGCCTCAACCACTTCAGGCCCCGTCCCACCAGCATGTGATTGCATGCGTCTAGCACGACCAAACGTGGTCGATTGATGGGTACGGCCGCGCGGGGCCGGTCCCAATTCGAACCGCGGAGGCGTATGGAGTTGTGCGGGGCTAGTCCCGACATCATGCTCACCAATCAGCTGGGCAGGAGGCGGGCCGACTGAATTTGGACGTCGGGCGGTGTCGTCATCACGCAACGGCAAGCGGGCGATGACGTCATCGCGCAACGCCACGCGTTAGGCGTCCGCTGTCAAGACACTGCGTACGGCGTCAAGACGCTACATACGACGTCAAGATGCTGCGTACGCCCGTCGAGACGCTGCGTACGCGCATAATGCGCCTGCGGGCCAACAGGCCGTTGGCGAGCAGGATTTTCGGACAGTGCAAGATTTTTGGAGATCCGCGCGATGTCAGGACCAGCCCCGCTCAACTCCATACGCCTCCGCCAATCGAAGTGGGACCAGCCCCGCGAGGCCTTACGCCTCAAGCGACCACGTTTGGTTGCGCCAGACGCATGCTATCGCATGCTGGTGGGACAGGCCCTTTCCTCTCGCAGCTCATTCGATGATGTACCATTATCTTTGGGCAGCACAAAGTGATTCAGGGGTGGCACAGTGGTGCAGCGGTACAGTTGCTGCCTCACAGCACCTGGGGCACGGCTTCGATTCTGACAATGGGTGCTGTCTGTACGGAGTTTGCATGTCCTCCCTGTGTCCACGTCGGTTTCCTCTGGGTGCTCCGGTTTCCTCCCGTATTCCAAAGTCGTGCGGTTTGTAGGTTAATTGGTCTCTGTAAATTGTCCCCAGTGTGTAGGATAGAACTACTGTACGGGTGATCGTTGGTCGGTGCGGACTTGGTGGGCCGAAGGGCCTGTTTCCACACTATCTCTAAACTAAACTACACTACATTACACTTCATTACACTACACTACATAAACTAAATTGGGCTACACTACACTACATAAACTAAACTACACTACACTAAACTAGAAAGATTAAACGAGAACTTACCTTTTGAAGTTTGATCTTTATTTTATTAGAAGTTGGAGTGAGAGACTACATGAAGAACCCGCCAGCCCGCATGTGCATCAATCTTCAAAGCAACTGTATGAAACCACAGACCACTTGCATCAAATTAAACTATAGAAAGATTAATAACGCTTGACTTACCGAATGATCTTTATGAAATTCAGGGTTGGGAATGGAGGGCACGTTGTCTCTCCCTCCAACCGCCGTGGAAGCTCTGAAAAAGGAGTAGGCAGCCTCATTCAATATGCTGACGGCTCAGCCGGTGCAGCTATCGCCATTAAGGCTCCGAGAGGGAGCAAGGCGGGATTCAATAGGCTGATAGCACAGCCGGTGGCTACCGCCATTGAGGCTCCGAGAGGGAGCAGTTTTGGGGCTCCAAGGGAGCAGACGACTGGTTGAGGCTGAAAAAGGGAGCCAGTCAGATTACTGAAGGAAGCAACACCTGGCTCAGGGCTGCGTTATATTCCTCCCTTCTAGACTCCGTTGAGGCTCCAAAAGAGAGAAAACCCGGACTCATTAGCAGGCGCGATCTGTCCAGTGAGTGTATAATAGAATTGTGCTCCTGGCTCAGGAGACACTTACAGGATGCTCCAGTCAGATGCCTGTGGAAGCAACACCTGGCTCATGGTTCTGTTATGTATCTCCCGCTCAGAAGAGGGGAAGCAATACCTGGCTCAGGTTTGCGTTACAATATCTCCAGCTCAGAAGAGGGGAAGCAACAACTGGTTCAGTGTTGTGTTATTTTATCTCCCGCTCTGTAGAGAGGAGTACTGGAGTTTATTACATAAGTAACTTCGACTATGGGGATGTCGTCAAGGAATTTGAATCCCCTGAACTTATGGGGGATCTGTTGCAGTTTAATCATATGAAGGAGTTCTGTCTCTTGTCACATCATTTGCCATCCCTTCGGGGATGGAAGAATTAAAATTTCAGCGTATCCAAAGACTATTAACTGATGTCATTTAGGCCTTTGCAAGGGCAGTAGATGGGTTCAGCTTTCATTAGTGCAGAAGATGCTTTAGCACTTCTATGTAATACACTACACCAACTGAGCTAAATTGCCTTCGCTAAATGCGATAAGGCCTGAGGTAATTCCCCCAAAATTTGCTCGTTTATGCAGGGCCAGTAACATGCAGCCCGCAATGTATCTCTTCGGAGAGGAGAGATGTTAGCAAGGTTAAGACTTGCAGGGAGAATTTTAGGCGGCTGCGTGGGTGGTAAAACGATCCTATGTGGGTAGGGCTCCAGTATCTTGGCATATCACCTCTATATATAAACTAACGGCTGGAATCGCTGCTCTGAAGCTGGTTGGAACACCAGGCCTACTCAATGCAGACCTAGCCAGAGACCTTTGTTAGGCCCAGGGCCATCGTGCTCACCTTGGTGAAGAGAATGTTTTGTGCCCTCTGGCGACTGAGATAGTTCGTTCCAGGCAGAGGACTGCGGCAGCAATTCCTGGTTCAGGGTGGCATTATGATATTTTCCACTCTGAGGGTGACTCTGACTGTGAGGAGTTGACAGGGAACTCGTATTGCCACACGAAGCGGATGCTACGCTTCAATTCTAGTCGCATAAGGATAGATAGATAGATAGATAGATAGATAGATATAATTTATTGCCACACAACCAGGGTTGGTGGAAATTTGGGTTGTCAGCAGCGGTACAATAATAAAGAACACACAATAAAACTGTAACACAAACATCCACCACAGCATTCATCACTGTGGTGGAAGGCACAAAAATTTGGCCAGTCCTCCTCCATTTCCCCCCCGTGTACAGGACCAGAGTCCAGTCAGTCCAGGATCGGCTCTTCCTCACCGAAGACCGCGGCTTTAGATTGTTGTAGGCCGCAGGCCACCGGTCGAGATTTAAAGTCCCCGCCGCAGCCAGAAGCACCGTAGACTGCAGGGCCGGCGGTCGAAGTTCCCCTCCAGGGGTGATGGTAAGTCCATGCCGCACCCGCGGTAGAAGTTGGCCGCGGGCCGGCAGTGATGGCTTCTTCTTCCCCCGGATCCCCCACGAGGGATCCCGGGCTGTAGACGCCGCACCAGCTGGAACTCTGCAGACCGCGGCTTCAGGCTGCGACTTCAGGCTGCCGGCTGCCCCCGGCCAGCGAAACGGAGCGCTCCCCTCCAGCGAGCCGCAGCGAGGGTCGCCCGCTTCACGCCGAGAGTCCACGCTGCGCCCGCCGCTGAAGCCCCGGGCATGTCTCCGGGAAAGGCCGCGTCGATCCTTGATGTTAGGCCACGGGGGAGGCGACCTGGAAAAAGTCGCCTCTCCATGGAGGAGGCGACCGAAGCGGTTTCCCCCTTACCCCCCCACACCACCCCCCACACAAAACACACGAAGAAACACAAAATACACACTTTAAAACATACTAAAAAATAAAAAAAAGCTGGAAAAAACTGACGCGCTGCTAACATGGCTGCACACATGCTCGTGAGTACACTGGGGACAATGCTCGTGAGTACACTGCCAACCTAATTAAACACGTGCTCAATCTATCTGAGGCACCTGTAATTGAAGAAGCACATCGACTACCCAGAGTTAAACCAAAATCTCAAGGAGAACATGCCTACCCAAGACAGATCATAATCAAACTTCGGGATATCCCAACAATGGAAGCGCTGATGAAAAAGATCAAATACGGAGAGAACATGATGTACGGAAATGATTCTATTAAACTCCTACGGGACTACCCTCACGAGATTGTTCTGAAGAGAAGAAAGTTCTCACAGACCAGAGAAGCTCTTTACGAGGTCAAGGGTGTCAGATGTGGAGTATATTATCCGGCCAGAATGCGTATTACTTTCAGGGGAATCTCAAAAACATTTATTAACTCGGTGGAATCTCTTAAATACGCTCAAGAAATCGTGGCCAAGGCAGCAACAACTGAAGATTGATCACCAAGACGTCATGAACAAATTAATTTGCTTATCCCCCCAACAAGAATATCACAAGAAAAGTGAAATAAGCGAACAACACCAATCTTTAAAAATTACTACACGCAACAGATTTTCCAAGAGACGTGTCTAGACATTATTATCTCGCCTTGAACATTGCGGAATCTAACTCAAGGACATTCTGTGCTCAAACGAGGAAAGACTGATAACATGGGAGTGAATCTGCTGAGCTGAGAGCGAAAAACATCACATGGCTTATACAGTTTCACAAAATATTGAGAATTAATAATTAATAACTAACAATACTAATATAGAAATAGCAACTGAAACTGATAAAAATTAATAATTAATAATTAATAACTAAAAATTCTAATATAGAAATAGCAACTGAAACTGATAAAAATGTGTTGCCTGCTTTATAACGCAGACAACCGTAATCACATATGTTCCGCAGCTCGAATGGGGAGGGGAGGAGACTCGGGCACCTGGCACAGTTCCAGGAGCCTGACTTCGGTTAACCCTTTCAACGAACAAATCACTTTTAACAATACTAAAACCATTTACAAATAGTTAAGAGATAAAGAGTGAGGAATATATGTAACTTAATACATGATTAGATTTGATAAGTTGGAATGAAACATATATATATATATACTGCAACTGGGTGAAATAGAACTTATTTGGAAACGGTACCGACCCCCTAGGGTTTGGGTAATAAAGGCAGCGGGGCTAATTTTTTAACATCTACACCGGAAGCGATATAGATGTCGTACCCCACAGACGAGTGGGTCACTCACTACGGTGTCCGAAACTCAGACACCGTAAATTTATTTGATATACTTTTTTTTTTTATTATCACAATATGTCACATCTATGTGTTTTCTTTTCAAGGACAATCGCAGAGGGGAACTACCAAGGAAGTCTATATTATAAATGCTCCCAAAATAACCAGAGTCCTGAGGTATGAATGCACCATAATAAATAAGGCCATCAAAATAGGTAGAAATGTATGACGACAATCAAAAGAAAATGGGAGGAATCACACTATGCAGTTGGAATATAAGGGGTATTAATGAACCTATTAAAAGGGGCAAGATACTAGCTCAGTTGAAATCATACAACACGGATATTTCGTTTCTACAGGAAACGCATCTTAAACATCAAGATCAGACGAGACTGAGGGCGAACTGGATAGGCCAAACATTTCACTCTTCATTTACTTCCAAATCTAGAGGTACCGCTATCATTATTCGTAAAGGAATTCCATTTAAATCAAAGAATATTATTTCAGATAAGGAAGGGAGATACCTTATAGTAGCAGGAGAGATCAATAATACGCCAATTACGTTGGTAAACATATATGCGCCCAATTTTGATAATCCTCAATTTTTTAATAAAATTCTGAATATAATTGCAGAATGTACTTATCAAAATGTCATAATTGGAGGAGACTTTAACTGTGTTTTAGACCCTTATCTAGATAAATCGATGCAAAAACAAAAAGGTAATAGGAAATCTAAAACCAGTGAACTTTTACATACATATATGGAAAACACAAATATAGTAGATGTGTGGAGGATTGCAAACCCGACGGGAAGGGATTATTCGTTTTATTCAACGGTGCATAAAACATACTCACGGATAGACTATTTTCTTGTGGATACAAAATTAATTCCGCACACTATGAACCCTAAATACCACACTAATGCGATCTCAGACCACTCCCCGCTAACTTTTGTTTTAAAACTAGAAGGAATGTCTATGAATAAATCGTTCTGGAGGTTTAACTCGCAAATTTTAAAAGACCCACAAGGGAGTATATATCTAAAAAAACAGATGGACCTATTTTTTGAGATAAATGATACACCAGATATATCCCCCACGCTATTATGGGAATCCTTCAAAGCATTTATTAGAGGAGTCATTATTTCATTTCAAGCTTATCAAAATAAAAAGAATAAGAATGAACAAAGACATTTAGAAGAACAAATAAAACAATTAGATACAGATAATGCTAAAGATCCAACTATGGATAAACATAATAAAATCCTATTATTGAAATTCAAGCTAAATAAATTACTGTCAGAGAAAGTTATAACATTATTTCAAATTACAAAACAAGAACACTTCGAATTCGGGGATAAACCCCACAAACTTTTAGCACGCCAACTGAAAAAACGGGAAAAAGAGAATGCAATATTAAAGATTAAATCAGATAGAGGGGAATTATTAACATTACCCAAGGATATCAATAAAAGATTTGCTCAATTTTACCAGAATCTATACACATCTAAAACGTTAATAGACAATAATAAAATTTCAGAATTTCTAGATAACTGTAACCTACCACAATTAGAACTGAGGGAACAAGAGGAACTGGGAGCACAAATTACTTCTAAGGAGATAGAAGACACAATAAAAACACTAAAGAATGGAAAAACACCAGGACCAGATGGATTCAGTAATGAATTTTATAAATCTTTTTATGACATAGTTACTCCACGATTACAGAAAATGTATACATATGCTTTTGAGGAGCAAAGCTTACCTGAAACACTAGCAGAATCAACGATCATATTAATACTTAAAAAAGATAAAAATATAGAAGAACCAGGTTCATATAGAGCTATTGCTTTGTTAAATACGGATCAAAAAATAATAGCGAAAACACTAGCCAGTAGACTAAGCAGGTATGTTAGTAGATTAATAAATGAGGATCAAACAGGATTTATACCTAAGAGACATTCATTCAATAACTTGAGACGTTTGCTTAACATAATGCACTCACATAAATCTCACGACCAAGAGTTAGCTATCATCTCACTGGATGCAGAAAAAGCGTTTGATCAAGTAGAATGGGATTATATGATTAAAGTATTGCAAAAATTCCAATTGGGAGAGAACTTCATTGCATGGATAAAACTATTATATAACAAACCTACGGCTAGAATACTAACTAATAATATATTATCCTCGAAATTTGAACTATCAAGGGGCAATAGACAAGGTTGTTCATTATCTCCGCTGTTATTTGCTTTGGTAATTGAACCCCTTGCTGAAAAAATAAGAACACACCTGGATATTTACGGTTATAATACAAAATATTCAAATAACAAAATATCCCTATATGCCGATGATGTACTACTGTACATCACAAAACCACAAATTAGTATACCGAATATATTAAATTTAATTGAGGACTTTGGATCCTTTTCAGGATATAGAATAAATTGGAACAAAAGTGAAATTATGTCGATAAAACCAAAAGACTCAACACATCTCAGGAAATTCCCCTTTAAAATAGCTACAGAAAAATTCAAATATTTGGGAATTGAAATTACTAGAAATTACCAGGATATGTTTAAAGCCAATTATAATCCCCTACTTAAGAAATTAAATAATTTGATTAAATTCTGGAAAACACTTCCGATGTCCTTAATAGGCAGAATAAACGCTATAAAAATGATTTTCTTACCACAAATTCTATACCTATTTCAATCAATACCTATATATCTCCCAAAAAAGTTTTTCAAAAAATTGGACTCAGACATTACAAATTTCATATGGGATTATAAACCCCATAGAATACAAAGAACACACCTTAATAAACGAAAAGAGTGGGGGGGTCTAGCGCTCCCTAACTTTATGTATTATAATTGGGCAGTAAATATTAAAAATATGATTCACCTGCTGGACAATTCTGCCCAGCAGGCGGACTGGATTGTAATGGAAAAAGGGGATTGCTCCCCGAGTAATATAGGAGCGATTATCCTCTCACCAATAAATCTGAATAATAAAAATTATAATAAAAACCCAATTATACATAGCACAATTAGAACATGGAAACAAATAAAACAGAATCTAAAATTAAGAAACCTATCTCTCTCAATACCAATAGCCAATAACCCATCGTTTAAACCATCAATCATAGACAAATCATTTATACATTGGGAAAGAATGGGAATCAAAACGCTCGAAGATCTGTATGAAGTGGGAAAATTACTATCATTTCAACAACTACAACTGAAATATAATTTGAAAAATAACCAATATTTTAAATATCTTCAAATTTGTGATTATTTGAAAAAATACACAAAAGACTATCATAATATGCCTTCCGACTTACTGGATGAAGCAATGAAGACAAAGGCGGAATCAGCTAACTTAATATCGTACTTATATAATATCATTTTAAACATAGAAATACCCACAACAGATGGAATTAGAAGAGACTGGGAACAAGAATTAGCTATAAAAATTTCAAAAGAGAGCTGGGATAAACATTTACTACAGGTGCATAAATGCTCGATCAATGTACGACATACGCTTATCCAATTCAAAACATTACATAGACTATACTATTCAAAAACTAAATTAAATAAAATCTTTCCCAATGTTTCACCAATCTGTGATAAATGTCTGTGTCAAGAAGCTACCATAGCGCATTCTTTTATTTTTTGTACAAAAATCCAAAAATTCTGGCATGGAATATTTGATATTTTTTCAAAATTAATTAAAATAAAACTGGTACCAAAACCAGAATGGATCATTTTTGGGATATCGGAAGATATCCCTGAATTAAACGTGTATCAGAAGAATTTACTCAATTACGGGCTAATAATGGGAAAAAAGCTCATACTTAAATTCTGGAAAAATGCGCCCACACCAACAATAAAAATGTGGATATCAAATATGTTTGAAACATTACATCTGGAAGAGATGAGATTCCTCTTAGCAGATAAAGCAAACCAATTCCAAAAGACGTGGTCTACGTTTATGGACCTATTACAAGCATGAGGTGCAATAGTAATTTTAAATAAATAAATAAATAAATAAATGGTATCAGGACCTGGCATTGGGAGATAAAACAACAAAAACAGACTTGGTTGGTAGTCTTTCTGCGGAGTTTAATGTTATAATAGAGCGATTGTCCTTACTTTCTTTTTCTTTCTTTTCTAGGGTCTACTTTCTTACTTTACTTCCTTCTCTAACTTCTTTTCTAAGGGGCTTTCTTTTCCCAACACTCTTCTGCACTTCACAACTCTTGCGCACCTTCTTTACTTTCCTTACTTCTATCTTTTTCTTAAAGCTTTAAAAAAAAAAAAAATGAAGCGGTACAAAAAATGTATTAAGATATATGTGTTGTGTGTTATTGTAATTTACCGTACTTCTAATAAAAAAAAAAAAAAAAAAAAAAAAAAAAAAAAAAAAAAACATGGCTGCACACAGAGGAGATGTATGTTCTGATTCAGTCAGGCACTGGAGGTTGTAGGTTAATGCCATCAGTTTGAGGCAAAATCTAAGTCGAAAGGCTTTAACCCCAGAAGGTTTTGAGACTTCTCAGGGAAGGATTCGCCTTGTACAAGGTCAGTAGAGGGTCTTCTGTGTTATACGCAGTCTAAACTCAATTCGGCTAGGATGGTACAGGCCTGAAGCCTATCCAATATATGCTAAATTTTCTCAAGAGTAGGAGGATACCACTCCACAGAGGCTGGTTGGAGCACCAGGCCTACTCTTCTATCAAAGCCAGGGCGCTCACCATGGTTGCTGTGCTTTTTTCATACTAAGTACTGTCCCCAGCAGGTCATGATGTATGTGCAAAGGGACAGAGCAAAGTCTAGGATCAGCTGACTGTTAGTCTTCTGTCTGGGGCCAAGGATCTTCTTGGTGGATTTTATAGCAAGTGCTTTCTCAGAAATTGCATTGATCTCATCTTCAGTCATCGTCTGTCTTCTCATGGACAGCAAAGCAACATTGAGCTGGAGGTGGTTTGAGTATGTGAATGTTATTACATTAGTCACATGAGATCTGCTGTCGATATTTAAGTCGGGGTTAAACAAACAGGTGGGGACAGATAACCTCTGGAATTTTTTCAGTGTTCAAATCATAACCGATTATAAGGTTCATTTTCTGGTTGATTATTCTTCCGCGCCAAAATTTCCATCCTCATGGTCAATAGAGGAAACTACGGTTATCCAAGTGGAAGCAGAGACATGGTTATCCAAGTGGAAACAAAAACGGAGATGCCAGAGAATAATGGTGGATAACTGTTTGTCAGGTTGGAGGCCGGTGACTAGTGGGGTGCCACAGGGATCTGTGTTGGGTCCACTGTTGTTTGTCATATACATCAATGATCTGGATGATTGTGTGGTAAATTGGATTAGTAAGTATGCAGATGATACTAAGATAGGTGGTGTTGTGGATAATGAAGTACATTTTCAAAGTCTACAGAGAGATAGTAAGATTAAACGAGAACTTACCAGTTTGAAGTTTGATCTGTATTTTATGAGGAGGAACGTTGAGGGAATACGTGAAGAACCCGCTTCCAACGCATGCGTGTCATTCTTCAAAGCAGCGGTGTGAGGTCACAGAAACTATAATGACCTAACATAGTAAGATTATCAAAGAGATACCAGTTTTGATATGATCATAGGAGGGTGGGAGCGGAGGGCACGTATTCCCTCAACGTTCCTCCTCATAAAATACAGATCAAACTTCAAACTGGTAAGTTCTCGTTTAATCTTACTATTTTACTTCGGAGTCACGTGAGTGACTACGTGAAGATTTCAAAGCTCTGTGACCTCATGCCGTGGAACGAGTCCATGCTTCACAACTGCCTTGGGTATTGGGAGAGAGTATCATTAGCAATTTTAGACACACGTATACAAAGACTTGTGTGATATAACGAGAAAATACATTTATTAATTGAAATCATAGCCCTGTAACCCTTCGGGCAAATTATAATATTGAACGTAAAATGCTTTCCGAAAATGATGATGGCTCCAAAACTGGTTTATTATAAAACCTTTGGAAAGTCCTTTCGGATGACCATCCTGCTATTCTGAGGATTTGGTCCGTAGGTACCTCAGAATTTTTGCTGCGGATGTTGCTGCAACCCTGGTGGAATGAGATTTAAAACCATTAGTGTCTATTCCTGCCATCTTTAGGACACATTTGAGCCACCTTGAGATAGTTTGGGTCGTGACCCTTTTGTGCGGTTTCTTGTAAGAAATTAACAAAGCCATTTCCTGACCTCGAATGCTCTTAGTATATTCCATGTATAATTGGATATGTCTTGCTATACACAGACGTTCGTCATATGGATATGCCATAAATTCAATCACTTGACCCGATGAACCTGGTCTGTTTGTTTTATTAACTCATGTATGACAAACACCAGTTTCTCTCGTGAGATGATCAAGGAGTCCAGGCTCAGTTTGCTTAATGACTGGACTCGTTGTGCAGTAACTAACGCCATGAGCATAACCATCTTCGTGGTCAGTTTCTGCAGTGATAATGCTGTTTATGGGTGACCAGCTCCTCAGCATGTTTAAAACGACACCCACATCCCAGATTTTGGAGTACCTGGTTTTAGGGGGATTTGCATTGAATATGCCCCTCATAAGTTTTGTTACCAGGGGGTGCGTTCCCACCGTGTGCCGCTCCGTTCCTTGTGATAGGTAATTGGAGAGTGCACTTCTGGCACTATTGATGGCACTGTAGCCCAATCGTTTATCATAATGGAGGTTTGTTAAGAATTTCAATGCGGCCGGAATGTTCTTGGCCCTTTGGTCGAGGTTGTTGTCAAAGCAGTATTTCTTGATGTGTCCGAGGTACTGCTTCCGTGTTGACAGTCTTTGTGCGGATGTGATGAGATTCATCGTCCTGTCTGACAGCCCCATGCCGTGTAGTTGGTCTTTCAGACTCTACAAATCAACAAATCCATAGTCTTATGGCATGGGTGACTGCCCCCCCCCCCCCCCCCCCCAGTTACTGGATGAATTAATAAATTCGGGCTAAGTCCAATAATGGAACATGGTTCTAACACCATCCCCTGTATGACCGAATACCACGGTTGAGTAGGCCAATCAGGTACTATGAGAATCCCAGATGCCGAATATTGTTGAATTTTCCTTTGTACCCGATTGTGAGGCAGAATGGGGGAAAAGCATAAAAAACGCCATTTCCCCCAATGCGGCGAGAAAGCATCTGTAGCTTCTGCCCCAGGGTCTGGTTCCCAGGACACATACCTTGGTAATTGGTGATTCAACCTGGACGCAAAAATATCAATATCTGGTCTACCATATTTTGCTGTAATTTCAGCAAATACATTTTTATTTAACATCCATTCCGTGTTTTCATTAAATTTGCGTGACCTGGTGTCTGCCACTGAATTTAGCTTACCTGGTAGATATGTTGCCGATATCCAAATGTTTCTTTGGATACACCATTTTGTAATACCATAGACGAGTTGTCAATAATGATGAGGTTGGAGCAATACCTAATGCTATGTTCCCACCACTGTAGTTCAATTATAGCTTCCGTAGGCAGCTCCATAGGTCTATCAAAATGACCTTTGTTAAATTTGAGTGCTCTAATTTTTGCTCTTTGCAAATTTTGATAATGTAATGGCCCAAAATGTGTGGCCGGGAATGTAGCCACAATCTTCCCAATTATCCGGCCCACCCGTCTAATGGAGGGTCTGTTGGTGTTAAGAAGCTCGCTGCAATCCTCCTGTAAGGCTGCGGCTTTATTTATTGGTAAAGTTACTAACATATTGACCGTGTTAATGGTGAATCCTAGATAATCCATATTAGTTTCTGGTATCAATTTACACTTAACTACCGTCTGTGTTCCCCTCTGATGGGTACTGTATAGTATGCATCTTTTAAGTCAATGCTTGCCCTATAGAAACCAGCTGATACTAATTCTTTAGCAGTGATAAAGGTATCCATCTTAAAATGAACATATTGAACGAATGTGTTTAGGGTTGAAAGGTCAATGATAATCCTGCAACCCCCATCTTTTTTATTTTTAATAAATATGTTTGATACAAATTTTAATTGTTCATGAGTAGTATGCTCAATCACACCTTTTGTATACAATCGTTATAGCTCCATGTGGGCTTTAGATTGTTCGGTTTTTGTAAGGACGAAATGCCTTTCTGGTGTATGTTGTACTGGGGGGTTATTGGGATGAGTAAATTCTATCCGATAACCCTGAATACTGCTTAGAACATACGAGTCTGTAGTGATTTTACACCATTCGTCACTGTAGTATTGCAACCTCCCTCCCACCGTCGTGGGTCCCTTTTTTACAAAAGAACCACACCCACCTACCTCCATGGTTACTGGTGGTTGTATTATTTTCTTTGTTTTTTGAAAAAAAAGGGGGTTTTGATTTTATTCGTGTTCGTGGTTGTACTGGAGGTTTAGGCTTCCGCATCTTCCAGGGTGGCCGTCCCTGGCCATACACTAAAAGAAGGCTGCTGCGGGTTATATTGGGTTCTGGCACTGCCGCTGTTATAAGCCACACTTTTCGGTCTTCCATGTGGCTGGTACCGTGATCCAAAATAAGCCTTTGCGCTGGTTTTGATGAGCCCCAGTGTCTTGGCTTCCCCCAAACAAAAGGGTTGGGGTTTTAACGGCTCTTTGTTTGCAAATTGTTGCATATTTAGGATCCAGTGCTGGCTGAATAGCAGCCCTCCGCATGCTATTCAGCTCATATTGTACATTACAGAACAGGGCTAGTTCGTCTTGGTGGCCTTTAGTTTGCTCTGTTTTGTCCAGGGTGCGGATGTAAGCTGTGATCCCTGCCGTAAGCCCCTTTAAGGCTTTCTGGATTTTGAGATCATGGTTCCTGATGTCCCTCCCCATATGCTTCCAAATGCATTGGTTGACACTGGGGATTTGTAATGCATCACAGTTACCAGGTGGCAGATGTCTGGCCAGTGTCTCTGTGAATATTTGTTGTTGGAGTTGATGGCCAGACATGTAATTAATACTGGCTGCCATCCTGGAATCCAAGTCTGCCCTGTTTGACTTGGTTTGAAGTAATCAGCCACCATGTCCAGCAGTGTATGTTTTTCTGCAGATTCAGGATCATGGGAAGCTGTGTGATCAGGGTCTGGCCCATCAGGGTCCTGCCCACTCTCCTCCGAAGAGGTCGAGATTTCAGGGGGTCCCTCACGGGGTACCCATATGGGGCTTGTCTGCCCACTGTGACTAGTCTCCACATTCATGGGACTGCCACTGTGAAGGAGCTCCTCCAGCAGCTCCTTTAGACGGTCTTTTTGTAGAGCTGCACTTGCTATTTTTGGCTGCTCCCATTCCTGCAGCCTTTCAGCAGTGTGCTGCTCTTCTCTGTATCCCAGCTGTTCCCGTCCCCGGTACTCACGGGTGCTGGTTTGCGGGCTTTCCTCGTCCCGCCGCTGGCCACACCGGTCCTGACTGTCGGTCCACGTCTGTTCCCGGTCAGCTGTTTCTCCTGGCTGCTCCGTATGCAGCCACTCATAGCGGGTTTGTTCCGTTTGCCGCACCCGTTCAGCCCTGGTCCGATATTGATACGGGCTGGTCGCCCGCTGCTGCTCCAAGTCGGGCTCTGCTAGATGGTGCGTTTTTGTTTGAACTTTACCTCCCGGCCGGGAAGTAAGTTTCGTCGGTGCCAGAATGATTTCTGGCACAGCTGATTCCTCTACCGAGGCCTCTAGAGCCGACGGCTGCTGTCTCTGCCGTTCATCCACATTTACAACGCGTTTCTCGGGCAGCTTGTTTGCAGACCGCTTCCTTTTCACTCTGTCCATTTTTCTGTGAATAAAAATGCAGAGTCCTTACCTGCCTTTTGCTGGTCCTTTTTTCCTTCTCCCGTTACTGGGGGATGTCCTCCACCCTTCTGTTGACTCGTGCAATGCGTGTAGCGATATGACACGCATGCGTTGGAAGCGGGTTCTTCACGTAGTCACTCACGTGACTCCGAAGTAAAATTTAGGCCATTTGGAAGAGTGGGCTGAAAGATGGCAGATGGAGTTTAATGTTGAAGGTGCTACATCTTGGCAGGACAAATCAAAATAGGAAGTGCATGGTAAATGGTAGCGAATTGAGGAATGCAGTTGAACAGAGGCATCTAGGAATAACTGTGCATAGTTCCCTGAAGGTGGAATCTCATGTAGATAGGGTGGTAAAGAAATCTTTTGGTGTGCTGGCCTTTATAAATCAGAACATTGAGTATAGAAGTAGGGATGTAATGTTAAAATTATACGAGGCATTGGTGAGGCCAATTCTGGAATATGGTGTACAATTTTGGTCGCCAAATTATAGGAAAGATGTCAACAAAATAGAGAGAGTACAGAGGAGATTTACTAGAATGTTGCCTGGGTTTCAGCACCTAGGTTACAGAGAAAGGTTGAACAAGATAGGTCTTTAATCTTTGGAGCGCCGAAGGTTAAGGGGGGACGACAGAGGTCTTTAAAATTATGAGAGGGATAGACAGAGTTAACGTGGATAAGCTTTTTCCATTGAGAGTAGGGAAGATTCAAACAAGAGGACATGATTTGAGAAATAAGGGACAAATGTTTAGGGGTAACATGAGGGGGAACTTCTTTACTCAGAGAGTAGTAGCTGTGTGGAATGAGCTTCCAGGGGAAGTGGTGGAGGCAGGTTCGATTTTATCATTTAAAAATAAATTGGATAGGTATATGGACGGGAAAGGAATGGAGGGTTATGGTCTGAGTGCAGGTAGATGGGACTATGTAAGAGTAAGTGTTTGGCACGGTCTAGAAGGGCCGAGAAGGCCTGTTTTCATGCTGTAATGGTTATATGTTATATGGTTACATCTCACAAAGGATGAGTAGTCTGCCTAAGAACAAGAGAGGTATATTTCTAATATTTTCTCAAGGTTGAAGGAAAGTGGAGCAGGCTAAATCAGGTTAGGATTTGGCTAGTCTGATCGTGTGTTTGGTTAACCAGTTTAAGATGGATAATTGTCTTTCAGCAATTTAGCTGATTCAGAGGGTTTAGGTCCTCAATCGATCTTGAAGATGCATACTTTCCATATCAATACACGAGAGGCACAGATATATCTGGTGTTTTTTTATGACAAAGCCAGTGGTGGGAGTTTTAGGCTCTACCTAGGGGTTGTCTACAGGCCTAGGCTATTTACAAAGATTCTAAAGCTAAATCTGCCCTACTCAGATCAAAAGGGCATTGTGTCCTGGAGTTTATAGACAACATGCTTTTGTAGCTGATAAGAATCAGGGGTTTTATAAGTAGATGCCTCTTATGATATTAAAGATGAGGCGACATGAATTTTAATAGTGCCAAGTTGGCCTACTCATTCAGGGTGTCCATTGTAAAAGGCAGCTGAAAGAAGCTTCTACTTACTCGAAGTCACGAGTGATGGCTAGTTCAGCCTTTCTCTTGCAGCTAGCTCTGCACGGTTGTCTGGAAAGTTTGTGAAGAAGACACATGTGAGCTACTTTTAAACAGAAGTAGCAGAGTTTTGTGGTTCTTTCAGTTTGGGCTTAGATAAGCGATTATAGCACAATTGACACTGCTCATGCTGCTTTGTCATTCTCTCTAGTACTATGAGTGGGACAATAAATGATTGGTTATTCACCCACTGTTGACTAACGTTATGCAAGGTGTATTTTATATGAACACTCTGAAGCCTAGACTCATAGTAGTGTGGAATGTGCATCAGTAAAAATTATGCAGATATTCATCTACTGTATTCCTAATGGGAGCAGTATTTTTTTAAGTTAATTATGCTTTTAGCAACTGATTTCATATCACCCATTCCTTTTCTCCAGAGATGCTGCCTGTCCCGCTGAGTTACTCCAGCAATTTGTGTCTACCTTCGATTTAAACCAGCATCTGCAGTTCTTTCCTACACATCCTATCACCAATTGGAAAGCAGTCCTGGCCTACTATCTACCTCAATGGAGGCCCTCAGACTAACTTTAATCCGGCTTTACTGGACATAATGCTCTGAATGTCATTCCCTTTATCCTGTATTTGTACATTGGACGGCTTGATTGTAATCATGTACAGGCTTTCCTCTAACTGGACAGCATGCAACAAAAAGCTTTTCGCAGTTGCCCGGTACGCGTGACAATAATAAACTATACTACGTGATATACACTGGCCAAAAACTCACTCCATCCACTCACGTCAGTGTCCCTGATTTTAACAGATTCAGATTCAGATTCAAACTTTATTGTCATTGTGCAGTGTACAGTATAGAGACAACGAAATGCAGTTAGCATCTCCCCAGAAGAGCGAACATAGAATATGAGCAATAAATATATACACGTACATACAGTCGAAGCAGTGCAATTTTTTCCGGGGGAAGGAGTGTCCGGGGGGGTGAATGGCAATCACCAGTCACCACTTTAACAAGAAAGCCAAATCCCTTTCAGTATTTAGCACAAATTTGAACAAATGATGACCGTGTGTCATAGAAACATAGAAAATAGGTGCAGGAGTAGGACATTCGGCCCTTCAAGCCAGCACCACCATTCAATATGATCATGGCTGATCATCCAAAATCAGTACCCCATTCCAGCATTTTCCCCATATCCCTCGACTCCCTTTGCCCCAAGAACCTGTCTGCCAGCCAGTTCCCTATCCGTGTCAATACTCTACCCAATACCATGTGCTCTAATTTGGCACACTAGTCTCTTGTGTGGGAACTTGCCAAATGCGTTTTGAACGTCCGGTTTATACACAAATATTATCATCTCTTGTTGAGGACGGCACGGTGGCGCAGCGGTAGAGTTGCTGCTTTACAGCGCCGGAAACCCGGGTTCAATCCTGACCACCGGTGCTGTCTGTACGGAGTTTGCACGTTCTCCCCATGACCTGCGTGTGTTTTCCCCGGGGCCTCTGGTTTACTCCAACACTCCAAATATGTAGAGGTTTGTTGGCTAATTGGCTTGGTATAAATGTAAATTGTCCCTAGTGTGTGTAGGATAGTGTTAGTGTGTGGGGATCGCTGGTCGGCGTGGGCTCGCTGGGGGAAAGGGCCTGCTTCAGCGCTGTATCTCTAAACTAAACTAATCTAAATGACAAATAAAAGTGAACTGTTACAAAGACAAAATAATTGCGCAATGTTCCTTTGTCCCAAGTTATCTGTTGTCACCCTGTCCACGTATTTTGTTCAGTAGTTTTGGCATAAAGGACCTTACCTGGTTCATGCTTTCTGAGATGTCAAGGACTAAACAAAGCACCCGGCCCTTGGCCTGTACAAGTGTGAATGTTGGTTGGACAGACCGTTTTTTGGGGGGGTTTTTGGGTATTTTTGTTTTTTTTAATTAGAAGCATTGTACATACATTTTAATCATGATTTGCAACATAATACATTTCGTGCACAACTTCTCATTTTTTAAAATTTTGTAACGTTTTACCTATATTAGAAAAAAAGAAAAGAGAACGAGGAAAAGAATGAGGATAGTTGTGAAATGTAGTCCTCAGTAGTTGGCGTTAAATGAATGATGATGTTTAAGTAGACTGCGTGTTTGAGAATGTGAAAAAAAAAGGAAAGAAAAAAGAAAAGAAAACAAGGCCCCAAAGAGAAGAGGGCCTTAAGAAGGGAAAGGAAATATGTAAAGAATCCAAAGAAAAAAGATAGGGAATGTGCCTAATTCATACCGATTCACACCCATCACCTAGTTCTAAAACAATAATTTTCTAGGGTTATGCTGCACCATATTATACTTGTAACAAATCAATAAAAGGTGACCATTTTCTTAAGAATTGTTCTTGTTTTCCTGCTAGAACGAGTCTCATTTCCTCGAGATGTAATATTTCCGACATATTTGTGATCGACATTTTAAATGTTGGGATAGAAGTGTTTTTCCAGAATTAAGTATATGTGTTTTTGCCGTTATTAAACCGTAGTTTAGGAAACATCTTTGAAATAAAGTTAGTTCAGAACAGGCTTCCCTTACTCCGAAAATAATCAATTCTGCATTTGGGTCCAGTCTTAATTTAAATATTTTTGAAAAGCTTTCAAAAATTTGATTCCAGAATTTCTGACGTTTTGCACAGGAAACAAATGAGTGTGCTATTGTTGCCTCTTTAGTTAGGCACTTATCACAGAAGGGAGAGACGTTTGGAAAGATTTTATTTAGTTTTGTTTTTGAGTAATATAGTCTGTGTACAATTTTAAATTGGATCAATATGTGTCTAACGTTAATCAAACATTTGTGTACATATGACATAATCTTCCCATCTGTCCTTGGGAATTTCTATAGCCAATTCTTGTTCCCATTCTATTCTCATGCCTTCGACATATATCTATATTTAAAATAGTATTATAAAAATATGATGTTAAATGATCCAATTCTACCTGTCTATTCATGCATTGCTCTAGAAGGTCCAACTTCAAATTCTGATAATCTTGTGCGTGTTTTTTCAAATAATCTCGGTTCGTAAGTATCTAAAATATTGGTTATTTTCCAAAGTGTATTTAAGCTGTAAGTCTTGGAATGGTAAAAATTTTCCCTCTTCATACAAATCTTCCCAAGTCTTAATTCCTAATCGTCCCAGAGGGTAAACGTTTTGTCAATAGTCGATGGCTTAAACGCCGGGTTGTTAGCTATCGGTGAGAGAAGCAAAAGATTTCTTAATTTAAGAGAGGATTTTATTTGTCTCCCAAATCGTATTGTGCTGTGAATCATCGTGTTTCTCTAATATATTGTGTTCTTTAGTTTTATTTGTGAGAAGAGGATCGCTCCTATGTTAAAAGGAGTGCAATCTCCTTCTCCATTATTGTTCATTCTACCTGTTGTGTTGAACTGTCCAACCAGTACATTATATTTTTAATATTTCCCAGATGTCAGCTGATTTACATCGGGGAGACTAAGCGGAGGTTGGGCGATCGTTTCGCCAAACACCTCCACTCAGTCCGCAATAACCTACCTGAACTCCCGGTGGCTCAGCACTTCAACTCCCCCTCCCATTCTCAATCCGACCTCTCTGTCCTGGGTCTCCTCCATTGCCAGAGTGATCAACACCGGAAATTGGAGGAACAGCACCTCATCTTCCGCCTGGGTTGTTTGTGTCCCAATGGCATGAACGTTGAATTCTCCCAGTTTTGCTAGCCCTTGCTGTCTCCTCCCCTTCCTTAACCCTCGAGCTGTCTCCTCCCATCCCCCCGCCCTCGGGCTCCTCCCCCTCCTCCCTTTTTCCTTCCTTCTGCCCCCCCCCCCACCCCCTATCAGTCTGAAGAAGGGTTTCGGCCCGAAACATCGCCTATTTCCTTCGCTCCATAGATGCTGCTGCACCCGCTGAGTTTCTCCAGCATTTTGTGTACATTATATTTTTAATGTTCACTGCCCAATGGTAGTACATAAAATTGGGAAGTGTGAGTCCACCGTATTCTTTAGGTTTACATAAATGTCTTCTTTGAATTCTATGGGATTTATAATCCCATAAGAAATTTGTGATGTATGAGTCAATTTTTAAAAAAAGTTTTTAGGTATATATGTAGGTATTGATTGGAATAAATACAGTATTTGTGGAAGAAAAATCATTTTAATGGCATTTATGTAGGTCCCTTGCAGTCAAAAACAGGTGAATTGATCATGGGGAACAAGGACATGGCAGACCAATTGAATAACTACTTTGGTTCTGTCTTCACTAGGGAAGACATAAATAATCTTCCGGAAATAGCAGGGGACCAGAGGTCAAATGAGATGGAGGAACTGAGTGAAATCCAGGTTAGCCGGGAAGTGGTGTAAGGTAAATTGAATGGATTAAAGGCTGATAAATCCCCAGGGCCAGATAGGCTCCATCCCAGAGTACTTAAGGTAGCCCCAGAAATAGTGGATGCATTAGTGATAATTTCTCAAAACTCTTTAGATTCTGGAGTAGTTCCTGAGGATTGGAGGGTAGCAAATGTAACCCCACTTTTTAAAAAGGGAGGGAGAGAAAAAATGGGGAATTACAGACCAGTTAGTCTAACATCGGTAGTGGGGAAACTGCTAGAGTCAGTTATTAAAGATTGGATAGCAGCACATTTGGAAAGTGGTGAAATCATTGGACAAAGTCAGCATGGATTTATGAAATGTAAATCATGTCTGACGAATCTTATAGAATTTTTTGAGGATGTAACTAGTAGAGTGGATAAGGGAGAACCAGTGGATGTGTTATATCTGGACTTTCAGAAGGCTTTCGACAAGGTGTACATAAGAGATTAGTATACAAACTTAAAGTTCAAGTTCAAGTGAGTTTATTGTCATATGTCCCTGTATAGGACAATAAAATTCTTGCTTTGCTTAAGCACACAGAAAATAGTAGGCATTTACTACAAAACAGATAAATGTGTCCATATACCATGATATAAATATATACACACATGAATAAATAAACTGATAAAGTGCAAATAGCAGAAAGTGGTTATTAATAATCAGAGTTTTGTCCGAGCCAGGTTTAATAGCCTGATGGCTGTGGGGAAGTAGCTATTCCTGAAACTGGTTGTTGCAGTCTTCAGGCTCCTGTACCTTCTACCTGAAGGTAGCAGGGAGATGAGTGTGTGGCCAGGATGGTGTGGGTCTTTGATGATACTGCCAGCCTTTTTGAGGCAGCGACTGCGATAAATCCCCTCGATGGAAGGAAGGTCAGAGCCGATGATGAACTGGGCAGTCTTTACTACTTTTTGTAGTCTTTTCCTCTCCAGGGCGCTCAAATTGCCGAACCAAGCCACGATGCTACCGGTCAGCATGCTCTCTACTGTGCACCTGTAGAAGTTAGAGAGAGTCTTCCTTGACAAACCGACTCTCCGTGATCTTCTCAGGAAGTAGAGGCGCTGATGAGTTTTTTTGATAATTGCGTTAGTGTTCTCGGACCAGGAAAGATCTTCAGAGATGTGCACGCCCAGGAATTTGAAGTTCTTGACCCTTTCAATCATCGGCCCATTGATATAAATGGGGCTGTGGGTCCCCCTCCCACTCCTTCCAAAGTCCACAATCAGTTCCTTGGTTTTGCTGGTGTTGAGGGCCAGGTTATTGCGCTGGCACCATATGGACAGTTGCTCGATCTCCCTTCTATATTCTGACTCATCCCCATCAGTGATACGCCCCACAACAGTGGTGTCGTCAGCGAACTTGATGATGGAGTTCACACTGTGGTTGGCTACGCAGTCATGGGTATAGAGTGAGTACAGCAGGGGGCTGAGCACGCAGCCTTGAGGTGCTCCCGTGCTGATTGTTATCGAGGCTGACACATTTCCACCAATACGAACAGACTGTGGTCTGTGGATGAGGAAGTCGAAGATCCAGTTGCAGAGGGATGCGCAGAGACCCAGTTCTGCGAGTTTGGTAACCAGTTTGGAGGGGATGATTGTGTTGAATGCCGAGCTGTAATCGATGAATAACAGCCTGACATGGGAGTTTTTGTTGTCCAAGTGGTCCAGTGCAGAGCACGGTCCAGTCCAAAGCACACGGTATTGGGGGTTCAGTATTGATGTGGATAGAGAACTGACTGGCAGACAGGAAGCAAAGAGTAGGAGTAAATGGGTACTTTTCACAATGGCAGGCAGTGAATAGTGGGGTATCGCAAGGCTCAGTGCTGGGACCCCAGCTATTTACAATATATATTAATGATTTGGACGAGGGAATTGAATGCAAACATCTCCATGTTTGTGGATGACACGAAGCTGGGGGGCAAGGTTAGCTGTGGGGAGGATGCTAAGAGGCTGCAAGGTGACTTGGATAGGCTGGGTGAGTGGGCAAATGCATGGCAGATGCAGTATAATGTGGATAAATGTGAGGTTATCCGCTTTGGTGGCAAAAACAGGAAAGTAGACTATTATCTGAATGGTGGCCGATTAGGAAAAGGGGAGATGCAACGAGACCTGGGTGTCATGGTACACCAGTCATTGAAAGTAGGCAGGTACACAAAATGCTGGAGAAACTCAGCGGGTGCAGCAGCAACTATGGAGCGAAGGAAATAGGCAACGTTTCGGGCCGAAACCCTTCTTCAGACTGATCAGGGTTGGGAGGGGGGGGGGGGGGCAGGGACAAGAAATGAAAAAGGGGGAGGAGGCCGAAGGCTGGGGGATGGGAGGAGACAGCAGGGGGACTGAGGAAGGGAGGAGACAGCAAGGACTAACAAAATTGGGAGAATTCGATGTACATGAAATTAGGCATGCAGGTGCAGCAGGCAATGAAGAAAGCGAAAGGTATGTTAGCATTCATAGCAAAAGGATTTGAGTATAGGAGCAGGGAGGTTCTACTGCAGTTGTACAGGGTCTTGGTGAGACCACACCTGGAGTATTGCGTACAGTTTTGGTCTCCTAATCTGAGGAAAGACATTCTTGCCGTAGAGGGAGTGCAGAGAAGGTTCACCAGACTGATTCCTGGGATGTCAGGACTTTCATATGAAGAAAGACTGGATCGACTCGGCTTGTACTCGCTAGAATTTAGAAGATTGAGGGGGGATCTTATAGAAACTTACAAAATTCTTAAAGGGTTGGACAGGCTAGATGCAGGAAGATTGTTCCCGATGTTGTGGAAGTCCAGAACAAGGGGTCTCAGTTTAAGGATAAGAGGGAAATCTTTTAGGACTGAGATGAGAAAAACATTTTTCACACAGAGAGTGGTGAATCTCTGGAATTCTTTGCCACAGAAGGTAGTTGAGGCCAGTTGATTGGCTATATTTAAGAGGGAGTTAGATGTGGCCCTTGTGGCTAAAGGGATCAGGGGGTATGGAGAGAAGGCAGGTACAGGATACTGAGTTGGATGATCAGCCATGATCATATTGAATGGCGGTGCAGGCTCGAAGGGCCGGATGGCCTACTCCTGCACCTATTTTCTATGTTTCTATGTCTATGTTTCTATTCTGCCTATTAAGGACACCGGTAGTGTTTTCCAAAATTGGATCGACGTTTGTAATTTAGTAAGTAAGGGCAGGTAAATTACGTTAAATAGAGATTTATATTTTCTGGTAATTTGAATACCCAAATATTTAAATCTTTCTGTATAAATTCTAAAAGGTTATTTTAAAAGATGTGTTGTGTCTTGCGGTTTTATCGTCATTATTTTGCTTTTATTCCAATTTATTCTATATCCTGAAAAGGAACCAAAGGATCCGGGTTTATTAATTTACTAACATATTTACTTAGACTTCTTGCTGAAGTTTTAGCTAATATTTTCTGATCTGTATTTAATAATGCAATGGCTCTATATGACCCGGGGTCCTCTAGATCTTTATCCTTTTTAGGTATTAGTGTTATAGTCGACTCCGCTAGTGTTTCTGGGAGTTTCTGTTCTATGAATGCATATGTGTAAAGTTTCTGTAGACGTGGAGAAATTATTTCATAAAATGTTTTATAGAATTCATTGCTAATTCCATCCGGTCCTGGTGTTTTACCATTCTTCAAAGACTTTATCGAGTCTTCTATTTCCTTAATTGAAATTTGA